>NC_134355.1:491833925-492156425 GCF_048569485.1 Anomaloglossus baeobatrachus
CTAAAGCCAGGAAAGGTCGTGTGTGACAATGGCCGGAACCTGGTGGCGGCTTTGAGGCGAGGCCAGCTGACACATGTTCCATGCGTGGCCCATGTGCTCAACCTCGTGGTTCAGTGGTTTCTAAAGTCATACCCAGAGCTGTCTGATCTGCTGGTAAAAGTTCGCCGCCTGTCTGCACATTTTCGAAAGTCACCTACTGCTTCAGCCGGCCTTGCCGGCTTTCAGCGCAGTTTGCATCTTCCGGCTCACAGACTGGTGTGTGATGTCCCCACGCGTTAGAATTCAACTCTGCACATGTTGGTCAGGATATGTGAGCAGAAGAGGGCAGTTGTTGAGTACCTGCATCACCTAAGCCGTCGGGAAATGGGTCAAACTCCACACATAACACCTGAGGAGTGGAGATGGATGTCAGACCTATGTACCATCCTCCAAAACTTTGAGGACTCCACCAAGATGGTGAGTGGTGATGACGCCATTATTAGCGTCACCATACCGCTACTCTGCCTTCTAAAACGGTCTCTGCTGAAAAACAAACATGATGCATTGCAGGCGGAGCGCGATGAGTTGCAGCAAGAAACAGTAGTGGGTGTGGGTGATAACACACAGCCCAGCCTCGTCTCATCACAACGTGCAGTGGAGGACTATGACGAGGAGGAGGATGAAGACCTGGAGCAACTCTCCGGCCAAATTGAGGATATGACATGCACACCAGTCATATCCTCGGTTCAGCGTGGCTGGCCAGAAGACAGGGTAGATGAGGAGGAGGAGGAGGAGGAGGAGGAGGACAGCATGTTCAGTCATCTTGTTGGTCAGGCTACTGAAGTCCTGGCTGTTAAGAGTCTGGCGCACATGGCTGACTTTATGGTAAGCTGTCTGTCTCGTGACCCTCGCGTTAAGAACATCTTGGCCGACAATCATTACTGGTTGGTAACACTGTTAGACCCACGCTACAAGGAGAACTTTTTGTCTCTTATTCCCGTGGAGGAGAGGTCAACCAAAATGCAGCAGTTCCGGAAGGCCATAGTCACGGAAGTAGGCAAAGCATTCCCCTCACAAAACGCTAGCGGCATAGGTCAGGAATCAGTGGACAACCGAGGCGTACAGCCGAGAGAGGCACAAGTCCAATCCGCCAGAGGTAGGGGAACAGTCTTTAAGATGTGGGACAGTTTTCTCAGCCCCTCACGTACCACAGCCCCTGAGGTGCGGGGTAGTGCCACAAGAAATCCTAAGTTTGCCCAGATGCTGAAGGAGTACCTTGCAGATCGAACAACTGTACTCCGACATTCCTCTGTGCCTTACAATTATTGGGTATCCAAGCTGGACACGTGGCATGAATTGGCTCTCTACGCCTTGGAAGTCCTGGCCTGCCCTGCTGCTAGCGTTTTGTCAGAGCGTGTTTTTAGTGCCGCAGGTGGAATCATTACAGATAAACGCACCCGCCTGTCAACTGAAAATGCTGACAGGCTGACTCTGATCAAGATGAACAAGGGTTGGATTGGGCCAGACTTCACCACACCACCAGCAAATGAGAGCGGAATTTAAAGTTTGCCATGTACCTCCACTCACCCATGGGTACACACTTCTGGACTTTGGATAATCGCTGGACTGCTCCTCCTTCTCCTCATGCGCCACCATGATGATGACCGTTACAAATTGCAATACTTAGGCCTTTGTTTCAGGTATACCCCCAGTGGTAAATTTTTTCGCCCATTCTTTGCAGAATGGACATTACAACGACAGGAGACCCGCTCCTTTGCAATGGGAACAATGTTTTGAGGCCCTCATGCACGTCTCTACCCAGGGACAACGTGGAGCCTCCCAATTTTTGGCTGCCCTGCCTAAGGGCTATACTATAATATACCCACTTCCTGACAATGGACACTTAATGTTTTGAGGCCCTCATGCACGTCTCTACCCAGGGACAACGTGGAGCCTCCCAATTTTTGGCTGCCCTGCCTAAGGGCTATACTACAATAGACCCACTTCCTTACAATGGGCACTTCAGGTTTACAGGCCATCATGCACGTCTCTATCCAGGGACAATGTGGAGCCTCCCAATTTTTGGCTGCCCTGCCTAAGGGCTATACTATAATACACCCACTTCCTGACAATGGACACTTAATGTTTTGAGGCCCTCATGCACGTCTCTACCCAGGGACAACGTGGAGCCTCCCAATTTTTGGCTGCCCTGCCTAAGGGCTATACTACAATAGACCCACTTCCTTACAATGGGCACTTCAGGTTTACAGGCCATCATGCACGTCTCTATCCAGGGACAACGTGGAGCCTCCCAATTTTTGGCTGCCCTGGCAAAGGGCTATACTAAAATAGACCCACTTCCTTACAATGGGCACTTCAGGTTTACAGGCCATCATGCACGTCTCTATCCAGGGACAATGTGGAGCCTCCCAATTTTTGGCTGCCCTGCCTAAGGGCTATACTATAATACACCCACTTCCTGACAATGGGCACTTCAGGTTTACAGGCCATCATGCACGTCTCTATCCAGGGACAATGTGGAGCCTCCCAATTTTTGGCTGCCCTGCCTAAGGGCTATACTACAATAGACCCACTTCCTTACAATGGGCACTTCAGGTTTACAGGCCATCATGCACGTCTCTATCCAGGGACAACGTGGAGCCTCCCAATTTTTGGCTGCCCTGGCAAAGGGCTATACTAAAATAGACCCACTTCCTTACAATGGGCACTTCAGGTTTACAGGCCATCATGCACGTCTCTATCCAGGGACAATGTGGAGCCTCCCAATTTTTGGCTGCCCTGGCAAAGGGCTATACTAAAATAGACCCACTTCCTTACAATGGGCACTTCAGGTTTACAGGCCATCATGCATGTCTCTATCCAGGGACAATGTGGAGCATCCCAATTTTTGGCTGCCCTGCCTAAGGGCTATACTATAATACACCCACTTCCTGACAATGGACACTTAATGTTTTGAGGCCCTCATGCACGTCTCTACCCAGGGACAACGTGGAGCCTCCCAATTTTTGGCTGCCCTGCCTAAGGGCTATACTACAATAGACCCACTTCCTTACAATGGGCACTTCAGGTTTACAGGCCCTCATGCACGTCTGTATGCAGGGGCATTGGTGAACCTCACAATTTTGGACTGCCCTGGCAAAGGAAAATACTACAAAGACTCACTTCCTCAAAATGGGCACATTAGACTCAAGAGGCCTTCATGTACGTCTCTTCTCAGGGACATCGGAGTGCCACACAATGTTTTCACGTAAAATCTTTCATGTATTAATCTCAAAAAGTAACATACACCAGCTCTATCTCACTATTGGGTATGTGCCCTTAACATTTCCGCCATGAAAAATCATTTTGGGGTCATTTTGGAAGGTTTTCTGGTGAGTCCGTAAAAATGGCGTAAAACGCGGACAAAATTGTTCACAGCTGTGACTTTTCAGTGATAAATGCTTCAAGGGGTCTTCCCCATGCTGTTGCCATGTCATTTGAGCACTCTTCTGAGACTTTTGTGACATTTTTAGGGTTTCTCCATGCTGCCGGGGGGTCATTTCACAAAAATACTCGGGTCTCCCATAGGATAACATTGGGCTCGTTGCTCGGCCCGAGTACACGAGTATCTTGGGAGGCTCGGCCCGAGCTTCGAGCACCCGAGCTTTTTAGTACTCGCTCATCACTATCAGTGTCCTGAAGAGGACGAGTAGGGGTACTTTTCAAATGTAGCATTAGAAGTTAGTGTGCTTAGTCTATAGGACAGCCATGAATAGCAGGTGGAATGTATAACAAGAATAAGCAGTATGGAGTTACCCTTTATGCCAAGATGTTCTTTCATAATCCTGATTGGAAAATCTGTGTCATTATCTGTGAGATAAGATGGTGTGATTCCCTAACCATGGGCTCCAAAGCAGTCAGTAATATGCTAGGCTTTACAAAAGTGAGCATGGAGGTCGTCTCCTCTACAGAAAGAACAACACAACACACACAAACCCAGTACACAAAGAATCCTAAGAACCCTTTATTCTATGTAGCATGCCAAGGTGGTAACGATGCAGTGCTCGCTCATGGCTACAGTTCTTTGGCACGTTACATTAGTCATAAGATCATAGAAAATTTCAGCAGAAATACTAACTGTTAACTAATCGGCTATAACTGGGGTGGGCAATTAATTTTCTCAAGAAGCAACATAAGGAACTGGTTCTGTGGTGGAAGGCTGAACCAAACGTCTGAACTTAATTTAGCTCAATATCAATTTTATCGCTTTATAAAAAGCAGTAAATCATATGACTGTTTAAGTCTGAAAAGTGCTGTGTAATTAATGTAAGTGAGTAAAATAAAAAAATATAAGTGAGTAAAATAAAAAAATATAAGTGAGTAAAATAAATAAATAGTGTTTTGATTTGCAACTACAGGTAAGAATACAGGTTGAAATAAGCCCTATTGTCACTTGTATTAGCAGTAGCAGCGAGTCACCATATATTACCCATACTGCGAAGCATACCACTGGTGAACAAACACAAGAGAAGTGGCTGAGATGTGTCTCTGAATCAAGGAAAAGCGAGTAACTGATTATATTATTTTCACAAATTGCTGTGAATGTTAAGTTATCCAGTTGACATTTTTTGATCAAAAAGTACAATCGCCATCCAACCACATCAAGCGGTACCTAAATATGGATGGTCCGTATCACGAATATTTCACCTCTCCATCTGCTAAGTCAGGCCTCTTCCGAATGGGGAGTGAAATAAAATTACGTGTAGCTCATAAAGAAAACCTTGTTTGGGAAGGATGTGTTGAGAAGAGTAATAAGCCCTGGAGGAGATTGAGGACCACACCCACTAATATATACTATGATATTTGGTCAGTATTTTTGCACCAGTGTTTGTTGACAAAGCCAGGAGTAGAAATTACAGAGAAACTGAAATTGAAAGAATGACACCTGTTCTGTATTTTGGAGCCACCAGGGTTTTGGCAAATACGGATGAAATCCTGATCAAAAATACTAATGTGTGACTAAAGCTTTAGAGTCTCCACTTGATGAAGATATGAAGATTTGAACACCAATTTTTATGAATTTATCAATCATTTTCAATAGATCCAGTGGTATCTCGATCTATTGCAATGATGGACATGGTGGATGGATATGGTGATTGATATGGTGGATCAATGATGGATATGGTGGAAGTTATCTATTATAAGGGTTCGCTCAAATCGTATATAATAAATTGGTCCAATTCTCATCCAGAAATTGGACAAGTGAAATCAGCATACACATATTCGGTGTGATGTCCATTTTTTTCTCACACCCATTGACTTGGCACATTTCGGCCATTTTATACGACTATACGCACCATGCTGTAATTTTTTCAATTTTTTCCTCAGTCCGAATACAGCTGAGGGAAAAATTGCAGATCTGCTCTGCCTCATTGAATTACACTGGAGTGAGCACAATCGATTTTCTTATCTGATTGCACTCGCCGTATTTATACGTAGACGTGAGCGAACTCTTATGATTTGAATATCTATTGATGAGAAATATGTCTACTAAAGAAAAGTTATTGAATCCAACGAGCGTTGTGGTGTGCATATATTGTGAAGGTAATGGGACTTAGCCTAAGAAAATTGAATAACTGTTGGACATTATTCCTTACCTCGCCCGGCCCCTAGCTCTCATGCGCTACTGTGCTGTTTAATGGGATTGTAAGAGGTTGATCTTGCACTTTCCAAACTCGATGTTTGTGAGAAACAAAGCATCCAATAAAATACCAAGGCTTCCTAGCGTTCCACCATTCTAAATGTAAATGACGTCCACAAAGCAGCAATCTGTGTGTGTAAAAGGCTCATGAGGAAATATACCTCTGAATAATGGCCACACCATTGTAATAAAAGGTTTCACAGCATGCAAAGTGACATAGTAAATCACATTTTATGCCATAGGAAAATGACACTTTCTTCTACCAGAAAAAAATGAACAAACTTGTAGCAAAACTTGTCTGGAAATGCTCCATGTACGTATTAATAACTAAAATAAAACTTTATTTTCCTAAGCAAAATATAAGACACATAGACACCTCCTACCTGCGGCTTCTTGGCTCACCACTGTGATTTTTATTGTGATTTCTCAAGATATGGGTTTTTTTTTATTTAGCTTTTAGTATTATATTTTTTTTGGAATAAGGATGCTTTCCAGTAAAGCTTTTATGCTGCTATTAAAAATGCAATAGCGTTTTTTTATGTGCGTTTTTTCAGGCTCCACATAGAAGCACAGGTGAGGAGAAGACAGAAAACTTAATTTTTTCATCTTCACTATTGTCTGTAGTGTTATATATCGGACTGAACTCAGATAACATCCGAGTGCAGTGCAATGTTTTGCATGAACCCATAAACTTAAATGAGTGTGTACTATCCGATAAACACTGCCAATCACATGCATGCTAAGATTTTTTTCTCATTCCAAATCTGCAAAAGAAAAATGCTCTAATAGTGATGAGTGAGCAATCCCATGCTTAGGTGCTCAGGACTCGTAGCCAGCAGTTAGATGCTTAGATGGGTGCAACTCGAGCACCCAAGTATAATGGAAGTCAATGAGGAACTTGAGCAATATTCTACATTTCTGGGACAAATGCTTTAGTTCCACATTGACTTCCTTTATATTCTATATTTCAGTTGCGTCTATCCAAGCATCCAACTGCTCTTAAATACTGAGCACAAGCTCATGGTAGTGTGCCGCCCAGAGAGGGGCCCGGCCGCTTCTCCGCTTGCTCGGGCCGAGCCGCTCGAGGTCCGGACTCAGGTTGCTGGTGGCACGAGCGCCTCCGGACCAGGGGCCACGTTGCTCTGTAAAAGGGGGAGGCAGTAGGGTGGTGGTGGTGTGGGACGAGGCGCGCAGCCGGGGAGGGTCACGTTGTCGTCCTACGGGTCGTGACGCCACCCACGGGTCGTGGTGACGGGATGCACCACCGCTGCAGCTGGAGTGAAGGCGGGCTCATCCGGGATCGGTGTTGCGGCCGCAACTCAGATTTTAGCCCCTCCGTGGGTAGGGGCGGTGTGTCCCGGGGCCCGGTGGTGGGGAACCGATGGCGACGGTGTTGTTGTCGGTGTGCAGGGTGCTGTGCTGC
Organism: Anomaloglossus baeobatrachus; assembly: GCF_048569485.1. Lineage (NCBI taxonomy): Eukaryota > Metazoa > Chordata > Amphibia > Anura > Aromobatidae > Anomaloglossus > Anomaloglossus baeobatrachus. The sequence continues at coordinate 491,841,029 of NC_134355.1, forward strand.
GGTGCAGTGTCGTGCCCGGGTGGCACTGGTGTACTCACGATTAATTCACACTCAGAGTCACTGGTAAACCAAAGTTCAGGTATGGTCGGGTCCCGCAGCCGGCTGCTGGTGTCCCCTGTGAGGTTGATGGTGGCCCCTTTCCCTTGCACCTCTTGTGTGGTTTTTCGGCTCCCCTGCCTGGGAAGTGGTAGCCCGCTCACCGGCGTTAAGCTGCCGGATGAGCCCTCGGTTGCCTGCAGGCGCTGGCCCGTCAGGTGATTGGCCCTTGGCGGTGGCACTCACCCGGAATCGGTGGGGTTTTGCCTTCTTTCGGGACTTTAGGTGTGGATGAACCCGTGAGGTCCAGCCAGCAATCAGTCAATTTGCCTAAACTCAGTGGCTTCTAAGCTAGAACGGGGTCTAAGTACCCGGTTTCTGGTGCTCCGGTACACGGTTGACTCCCCGGTTCAGGGCCGGCGGGCTCCAACCCTGGCCCAGTCCCTACGGTTCCGCTGGTTGTTGTACCGGTACTCCTGCAGACGGCCACCACCGTCTGCCTGCCTGATGGTTCAAGGGTCCCAGGCTCCTACACGAGTCCCTGACAGCTCTACAACTTCTCTCCTTTCACTGTCACTGTACAACTTAAACTCCTTGTATTTCCTGCCTCAGGACAGTAGTCTCCTCTGTGGGTGTGCCTTTCCACCTGACTCCGCCCACCTGATGTGCTCTACTGGCCCTGAGGAAGGCATCAGGTCTCCCTTTCGGGTGACGGGTGTGTCCTCACAGGGGATGGGGGTGTGTGTAATGTGGTAGATGTTGTTACCTGTGAACCCTGGGGTCCAGGGCGTCACAGTAGTCCTTGCTCAAATTTACTGGTCGGTACTGATGATGAGCGATCATGTTCAGTACTACTTGATACTCGGTTGAGCATCAGGTTGCTCAGGTACTCGCAGAGCTCTGCCGAGATATGTGGATATCTGAATGTTTCCTCTGTGAAACAACGACAACAATGCACAGACTTGTTTCACTGTATGATATGTACAAGAACCCCAGGGAGAGTCCTTCACAGTCTCTGAATGGTTCTAACTCAGGGTAAAGCAACATTTTCAGATGTAGTGTGTCAAAAAAAAAAAAAATATCCCCGCTCCCCCTGCCCCTGCAAATGCTCTGTTTGTGGCTGGCTTTATGTGGGTGGAGAGCCGAACTGTCCAATCATTGACTTCCATTTATACAAATTACTTAATTTGAGCATTTTCAGATCGTCTAACCTGCTTGACTCGAAGACCGACCACCTGAGCATTTTAGGGCTCACTCACCTCCAGTTGGCACTGCTTTATAGTACATCATTGGAGTGAGTGATAAAACATTGGATAGCACTCGTCTGTGTTATACACTCGTGTGAGCGAGCCTTTAACTGCAATCAAAGCTTCTTTTGTACTATAAAAAACACATTAAAATACTACTTCAAGCAATGGGTTCCTTGATGCAGTTCATGAATTTATTAACATATAGGTTTGTTTATTATTTTCTTGCTCCACTGTAGGTTTCTATCCACTGATCTCTCATATGCAGTGCTACTGTATGTTTAATTACTGTGTGTACATTGTCTTTGAACAAATGTTTGTTTTTATCAAAGACATATAAGTAAAATGTCAGGTTAAAAACATGCATTAATAGTACAAGAGTGTTTAGAAATAGACGACTTAGCACACAAGAGGTGCAATGTGAGATATCACCATAGCTCTGGAACATCTGCCTGCAGATGTGAGACCAGGAGGATCCACATAGTCGGATCCCCAGTGTCCCAAAGTTCGAGTCTCTCCTGGACCAGGACAACTACCATCTCCACATTGAGGTGTCTTGCCTTGGTCCTGCTCTACGTGGAGGTGTGTTTTTTTAATGGGTTGACAGGAGGTTCCTGTGCGCCAATTTCCTGCTCTTCCCTGATACAATTTCCTATCCCTTTTGTGTGATCTGTATATATAAATCGCAAGTTATACAGATGGACTGTTTCCAATTTTTGTTTTGTTTCATTGACTAACATTGGTTCGAATGCACTATGAAGTTTCAATGCTCATGTGAGCGTAGCCAAAGAGATAAGCTACCGCCAGTGGGGTCTGGCAGTGGCTCTTTCAAAGAGAGCACAGAAGTGCTTGCCCAGCTCTCACTATGAATGGTAAAGTCAGGCAAGATAGCACCCAGACAAATGATAGGTTAAATCATTGTTCTGCCGAGTGCAATCTAAAGTGTATGGTGATACTTTTTCTTGTATCTGTAAATAAAATTACATAACAATTTCAAGAATTTGGTTATTACAATTTAACAAGGTGTAAAATGGCATTAAATTATTACATTAGTGGTTCTCTGATTTGAAGATCCACGTCATTTTCTAACACATTTATTTCTATATCGTACAGTGCCTTCTTTGATATGGTATGTGATCCTATTACATTATTTTTAAGTTTGATTTTGCCTCAAATTCTTTGTACTTCAGTTTCTTATTGTGGACACTAAAAATGCATCTAATTGTTATTATTATATTCTGTTTAAGATATGGGATTTCAATGGTCATTGTCACCATAAACTAAATGCTGGAAGAGACAGAGCAGTGGAAATTTCTCAGATCTTAGTACTGAAGAGAACCATTCTGGTAGTCGGATGGGAGAGGTAGGTACAATGTTTCAGCTCGATGTATTGCAATATAAATGTTACAAGAGCAGATATTCCGCTTGTCCAGCTAGATCTACTGCACAAGTGCCTATGGGGACGGAGGTCTCCTATGCACCATTTCTCCCCATGTAGATTCTCCTTCTCTGACTTAGGATATTGGAGAGAAGTCCCAATGGCATCTGTATACGTCAATGCTTTGATATGTACGGTAGTTAATTCCTTTTCATGATGTATGTTCTTCCCAGGGATCAGAATGGAGGCTCAGAGACAGATCCTGCACAGGGACCCTTCACATTGCCCTCCCCTCAACAGTTTGATTTTGTGGGGGGTTCATTATGTTTTCTTTCTGATGATATCCATGTATGCGTTTGTACATATGGTGTGGCCTTTGGGCCTTCATACACAGGTCTCATTAAGATCATTTATTAATTGAATATAAAATACTAGAAGGTGGCCCGATTCTACGCATCGGGTATTCTAGAATTTACGTATTGTGTAGTTCATGTATGATTTTTGTTATATATATATATATATAGAGAGATGTTGTTGTGTGTAGTTACCAAGTGTTTGTGTAGGCGCTGTACATGTTCTGGGTGTTGTCTGGGTGTGACGGGGGGTGAGAGCGGTGTTGTATGTGTGTTGCGTGTGTTGCGTTGTTTGTGGAGCGCTGTGTGTCTGTAGCGTTGTGTGTGTGTGTTGCGCGGTTTGTGTGTGTGTGGTGTGTTTTGGGGGGAGGTATGTTTTGTGCAATGTGTGTGTTGTGCGGTATGTGCGTATATTTGTGTGTGCCGTGGTGTTTGTGTGTTGCGTGTTGTGTGTGTGCAGCGTTGTCTGTGTGTGTGGGTGTCTGTGTAGGGCAGTTGTTTGTGGTTCCCAGTGTGTGTGTGTGTGTGTGGTGTGTTGTGCAGTGCGCGCGCGTGTGTGTGTGTGTGTGTGTGTGTGTGTGTGCATCAGCCTCTCTTCTCTCAGCCTACCTCTCCCAGCCTCCCTCCTCCCAGCCTCCCTCAGCATCAGCCTCCCTCTCCCAGCCTCTCTAAGCATCAGCCTCCACCAGCATCAGCCTCTCTCCTTCCAGCCTCCCCCATCATCAGCCTCCGACAGCATCAGCCTCCCTCTCCCAGCCTTCCCCAGGGTCAGCCTCTCTCCTCCCAGCCTCCGTCCTCCCAGCCTTCCCCAGCATCAGCTTTCCCCTCCCAGCCTCCCTCAGCATCAGCCTTCCCCAGCATCAGCCTCTCTCCTCCCAGCCTCAGCCTCTCTCCTTCCAGCCTCCCCCAGCATCAGCCTCTCTCCTTCCAGCTTCCCTCAGCATCAGCCTCCCCTTCCCAGCCTTCCCCAGGATCAGCCTCTCTCCTCCCAGCCTCCTTCCTCCCAGCCTCCCCCTCCCAGCCTCCCTCAGCATCAGCCTTCCGCTCCCAGTTTCCCCCAGCATCAGCCTCCCCATGCATCAGCCTCCACCAGCATCAGCCTCTCTCCTTCCAGCCTCCCCCAGCATCAGCCTCCCCTTCCCAGCCTTCCCCAGGATCAGCCTCTCTCCTCCCAGCCTCCTTCCTCCCAGCCTCCCTCAGCATCAGCCTTCCGCTCCCAGTCTCCCCCAGCATCAGCCTCCCCAAGCATCAGCCTCCACCAGCATCAGCCTCTCTCCTTCCAGCCTCCCCCAGCATCAGCCTCTCTCCTTCCAGCCTCCCTCAGCATCAGCCTCCCGTTCCCAGCCTTCCCCAGGATCAGCCTCTATCCTCCCAACCTCCTTCCTCCCAGCCTCCCTCAGCATCAGCCTTCCCCTCCCAGTCTCCCCCAGCATCAGCCTCCCCAAGCATCAGCCTCCACCAGCATTAGCCTCTCTCCTTCCAGCCTCCCCCAGCATCAGCCTCCCCAAGCATCAGCCTCCACCAGCATCAGCCTCCCTCGTCCCAGCCTCCCCCTCCCAGCATCAGCCTCTCTCCTCCCAGCGTTCCCCATGATCAGCCTCTCTGCTCCCAGCCTCCTCCAGCACGCCGTGCTCCTCTGCCGACACTCACACACCCGATCGCATCCACTCACACACACCCGGTCGCATCCACTCACACACACCCGGTCGCATGCACTCACACACACCCGATCGCATCCACTCACACACACCCGATCGCATCCACTCACACACACCCGATCGCATCCACTCACACACACCCGATCGCATACACTCACACACACAGACACTGACGATATCGCACATACGCGCTTATACTCACAACATCCGGGGATATCACATGCTTCTGGCCATGTGATCCTCCCGCAGGTCCTGGAAGCTCACAACAGCACAGTCCCGCCGCCGAGAAGCAAGCGATATCCCAGGATGTTGTGAGTATGTGGATGCGATGTGATGTGTGAGGTGTGTGTGATCTGATTTGTGTGTGTGTATGTGTGTGTGTGTGTATGTGTGTGTGCTGTTATGTGTGTGCTGTTATGTGTGTGCTGTTATGTGTCTGTATTTTCCGCCGTTGCAGGACCTTGATGTGTGGATGCGATGTGATGTGTGTGAGAGTGAGTGTGAGCCGGTGTACACTGGTAACTATGATACACATCGGGTAACTAAGGGACCTTAGTTACCCGATGTGTATAATGGTTACCAGCTTTCACGGCCTCCATCAAGATGCCAGCATCGCAAGGTTATGTGTGGCGCTGCTGGGATCGTGACGGAGCCGGTGTAGAAGCAAGCGATATCCCAGCATGTTGTGAGTGTGTGGATGTGATGTGTGAGAGTGAGTGTGATCTGATGTGTGTGTGTACTCACCTGGGAGTCGCGGCTCCGTGTCAGTTGGGGCAGAGCGAGCGTGCATTGCGTGAGGGGGGCGGGGCCTGCAGAGAGCCGGGGCGAGAGGCCAATCCGTGTGGGGGGGCGGGGCCATGGCGAGCCCAGCGGCCAATCAGCTTTGTGTCACCGTAAGGACACAATTTCGGAGCATGACAGACAGACAGATAGACAGACAGACAGACAGACAGACAGACAGACAGACAGAATAAGGCAATTATATATATAGATTATTTCGTGCACTTTCTGAAGCTCTTAAGGATGCTCAGGCTCTCCATGCTCTCCCTGGTTTCTTCCTGGAGGCTATGACCTAGACCAGTCATGGCGAACTTTTACAGGCCGAGTGCCTAAACTGCAGCCCTAAACCCAATTTTTTTTCCGAATTGCCAACCAATCCTATTATGTAAATAATGGATTTTAACCTTACCTTTGCAGTCTTCTCTACTCTTCAGCAGGGTCATGACGCTCATGCATGCTTACCACACATTGAAGCTGAGCCCTTTCCAGACACAGCAGTTGGATTGATCTTTCTGGAAAAAAATTTAGCATATTAGACAGAGATTTTAGCATGGAATGCAATCAGATTTAACCCTGTAATCCACATCTACATTTCAAAGTCTGAACATCTTGAAATCCCATAAAGACGTACGAGTTGCTCCCCTCCCCCTTCATTGTGTAGTTATGTCCCCCTTCCTGGTCACTTCCTTGGTAAACATGTCCCCCATCCTGATATATATTTCCTACATTCTGGTATATTTGTCCCCATCATGGCCCCATCCTGGTAAATATACCTCATCCTGGTAAATGGCCTCCATCCTGGTAAATGTACCCCATTCTGGCATATTCCCCCATGCTGGTAAATGTACCCCATCCTGACATATTGCCCATCCTTGTAAATGTTCCCCCATCCCGGCATGTACCCCATTCCTGGTAAATGTCCTCCATCCTGGTAAATGTTCCCAATCCTGGTTAATTTACCCCCATCCAGATAAATGTACCCCCATCCAGGTAAATGTCCCCCTTCCTAGCATGTACCCCCATCCTGGTAAATGTCCCCCTTCCTAGCATGTACCCCCATCCTGGTAAATGTCCACCTTCCTGGCATGTTCCCCTTCATGGTAAATGTTCCCCTTCCTGGTAAATGTTCCCCTTCCTGGTAAATGTACCCTATCGTGGCATGTTTACTCCATCCTGGCATGCATGTTTCCTCCATCTTGGCATGTATTTTTCCCCATCCTGGCATACATGTTTCCCCATCCTGGCATGCATGTTTTCCCCATCCTGCCATGCATGTTTCCTCCATCCTGGCATGCATGTTTCACCATCCTGGCATGCATGTTTTCCCCATCCTGCCTTGAATGTTTCCTCCATCCTGGCATGCATGTTTCCCCATCCTGGCATGCATGTTTTCCCCATCCTGGCATGCATGTTTTCCCAATCCTGGCATGCATTTTTTCCCCATCCTGGCATGCATGTTTTCCCCATCCTGGCATGCATTGTTCCCCATCCTGGCATGCATTGTTCCCCATCCTGGCATGCATGTTTCCTCCATCCTTGCATGTATGTTTTCCCCATCCTGGCATGTATGTTTCCTCCATCTTGGCATGTATGTTTTCCCCATCCTGGCATGTATGTTTTTTCCATCATGGCATGTATGTTTTCCCCATTCTGGCATGCATGTTTCCTCCATCTTGGCATGTATGTTTTCCCCATCCTGGCATGCATGTTTTCCGCATCCTGGCATGCATGTTTCCTCCATCTTGGCATGTATGTTTTCCCCATCCTGGCATGCATGTTTCCTCCATCCTGGCATGCATGTTTCCTCCATCTTGGCATGTATGTTTTGCCCATCCTGGCATGCATGTTTCCTCCATCCTGACATGCATATTTCCTCCATCTTGGCATGCATGTTTCCTCCATCTTGGCATGCATGTTTCCTCCATCCTGCCATGCATGTTTCCTCCATCCTGGCATGTATGTTTTCCCCATCCTGCCATGCATATTTTCTCCATCTTGGCATGTATGTTTTGCCCATCCTGGCATGCATGTTTCCTCCATCTTGGCATGTATATTTTCCCCATCCTGGCATGCATGTTTCCCCATCCTGCCATGCATATTTTCTCCATCTTGGCATGTATGTTTTGCCCATCCTGGCATGCATGTTTCCTCCATCTTGGCATGTATATTTTCCCCATCCTGGCATGCATGTTTCCCCATCCTGGCATGCATTGTTCCCCATCCTGGCATGCATTGTTCCCCATCCTGGCATGCATGTTGTCTCCCCCCCATGCTGGCGCACGTTTCCCCCCCATGCTGGCATGTGCGGTCCCCCCATACTGGCATTTGTCTCTCCCCCACCCCATGCTGGCATGGGTGTTCCCCCTCCCCCCCATACTGGCATGTGTGTTCTCCCTCCCACACCCCATGCTGGCATGTGTGTTCCCCCTCCCCCCATACTGGCATGTGTGTTCCCCTTCCCACACCCCATACTGGCATGTGTGTTCCCCCTCCCCCACCCCATGCTGGCATGTGTGTTCCCCCTCCCCCACCCCATACTGGCATGTGTGTTCCCCCTCCCCCACCCCATGCTGGCATGTGTGTCCCCCCCATGCTGGCATGTGTGTTCCCCCTCCCCCACCCCATGCTGGCATGTGTGTTCCCCCTCCCCCACCCCATGCTGGCATGTGTGTTCCCCCTCCCCCACCCCATGCTGGCATGTGTGTTCTCCCCCACCCCATGCTGGCGCTGGCCCCCCCATCCCCACCTTGGCACAGCCTCACACGAGTTATAAAAAAAAAAAAAAGCAACACACAACTCATCTTCCTGCACATGCTCCCCCGCTGTTCGCGCCACTGGGTCCTCAGTTCCCACGCGGCCAGACCTCATTACGCCGGCGCCGCTCGCTGATGCTCCTCTGTCTCCTAGGCAACACACCTGCAGTCGGGGGAGGAGGAGTGTCAGAGCGAGGAGAAATGTCTCCTCCGCTCCAACACAGTTTTGATCTGCCGGCGCCACCGCACCAGCAGATCAAAGTGGCAGGATCAGGCGACAGCACGCGTGCCAGCAGAATGGGCTCTGCATGCCCCTGGTGGCACGCGTGCCATAGGTTCACCATCACTGACCTAGACCATACGAATTAATTGCAGAAACCAGCTGCTTCATAGTATGCAGCAGGGAGCCTCTTACAGTGCCTACAAGTAGTATTCAACCCCCTGCAGATTTAGCAGGTTTACACATTCAGAATTAACTTGGCATTGTGACATTTGGACTGTAGATCAGCCTGGAAGTGTGAAATGCACTGCAGCAAAAAAGAATGTTATTTTTTTTTTATTTTTTTTTTTAAATTGAGAAAAGTTTATTCAGAGGGTAATTTATTATTCAACCCCTCAAATCACCAGAATTCTGTTTGGTTCCCCTAAACTATTAAGAAGTATTTCAGGCACAAAGAACAATGAGCTTCACATGTTCACATGGATTAATTATCTCTTTTTCCAGCCTTTTCTGACTAATTAAGACCCTCCCCAAACTTGTGAACAGCACTCATACATGGTCAACATGGGAAAGACAAAGGAGCATTCCAAGGCCATCAGAGACCAGATCGTGGAGGGTCACAAGGCTGGCAAGGGGTACAAAACCCTTTCCAAGGAGTTGGGCCTACCTGTCTCCACTGTTGGGAGCATCATCCGGAAGTGGAAGGCTTATGGAAGTACTGTTAGCCTTCCACGGTCTGGACAGCCTTTGAAAGTTTCCTCCCGTGCCGAGGCCAGGCTTCTCCGAAGAGTCAAGGCTAACCCAAGGACAACAAGGAAGGAGCTCTGGAAAGATCTCATTGCAGTGGGGACATTGGTTTCAGTCAATACCATAAGTAACGTACTCCACCGCAATGGTCTCCGTTCCAGACAAGCCCGTAAGGTACCTTTACTTTCAAAGCGTCATGTCAAGGCTCGTCTACAGTTTGCTCATGATCACTTGGAGGACTCTGAGACAGACTGGTTCAAGGTTCTCTGGTCTGATGAGACCAAGATCGAGATCTTTGGTGCCAACCACACACGTGACGTTTGGAGACTGGATGGCACTGCATACGACCCCAAGAATACCATCCCTACAGTCAAGCATGGTGGTGGCAGCATCATGCTGTGGGGCTGTTTCTCATCCAAGGGGCCTATGTTGAAAATGTATTAAAATTTAACTGAGCAACATAACTTGTTGGTTTGTAAGATTTATGCATCTGTTAATAAATCCTGCTCTTGTTTGAAGTTTGCAGGCTCTAACTTATTTGCATCTTATCAAACCTGCTAAATCTGCAGGGGGTTGAATACTACTTGTAGGCACTGTATATTCCCCCAGAGCACGATTGTCACCCTGACGTGGAGCTAATGGATGTTAAAGCTGCCAGCTCTCATGCTGTAGAAAAGAGATGTCTATGCCATCTAGGACTTTGTCTCTACTGTGGCTCGCTGGACATCTTCTGAAAGACTGCTTGACTCCTCAAGCAAGCAAGTTGTCGAGAAAACATCTAAGTGTGAGTGAAGTCACGTGTTTTTCTGCCAGGAAATGCAGATTTGGTGTATAAATGTCTGCAACAAATCAACGGTTTTCTGCCACTAGATGCAGATTTATTTTAGAAAATTTTGGCAGACATTTCTTCATCAAATCTCCATCTTTTGGCAGGATACTGAGTCAAAAATGTGCCAAAACCGCAGATATTGTCTGCAACAAATTTCTGCACAAAATCTGCATATTCTGGCAGAAAAATGCACCAAAACTGCATGCATTTATGGTTAGAGATGAGTGAACCGGTCCCGGTTCGGCTCGAGGCCGGTTCGCCGAACGGGGGTCCCGTTCGAGTTCGGCTCGTTGAACGTTCGACGAACTGAACTCAAACGTATAGGCTATAATGGGAGGCAATCACAAACACATAAAAATGCATTATAAATGTACACAAACAGTTAATAAACATTGCCATAACACTTACCGGTCCTCGCGATCCCTTCTGCACTCTGTCTCCTGCCGCTATTCCATCCGATGATCGCTGAATCCTCCCGGTGACCTGCACTGCCAGCAGAGATGCAGGACCTATCGTGACGTCAAAATAGCCATGTGACCAGTCACGTGGCTATTATCTCATTGGCTACAGACTGGTCACATGACTATGACACGTCATGTAGGACCTGCGAGTGCATCTCTCCGGTACACGGTGCACATATGTGTATCGCCGTGTACCGGCGAAATGCTCTAGCACACAGTCGACTCCCTGCTCCGTTAGGGACCGGCTGACACAGCCGGTCATTAACGGAGATCACCGTTGCCATAGCAACGCAGTTAGCGGTGACGTCACCGCTAACCGCGGCTCCGAGAGCACCGTTGCTATGGTATCAGCGTTACCGCTGTTACCGCTGACAGCCAGCACTGATCACTCACGGAGTGAAGGCTGCACGCTGCTTCCCGATTGTAGTGAGGATTGTACTGAGGATGAGGTTCCCCAGCCAGTTATAAAAAACTGTTATATAAAAAGTTATAAAAACCAACCCAGTCAGTAATAAAAAAAAATAGACGACAAACACATTTTTATTTGAAAAAACACTCCCCAAAACATTCCCTCTTTAACCAATTTATTAGAATGAAAAACAAATCCAGGTCTGGTGTAATCCAAGGGGTTGCCATGACGATCCACACTGTCCCAGTCAATCAAGAGCAGGATGTTCCCCATTGGCTGGGAGAGCAGTGCAGTGACCTGAGCTAACATCAATGGGTCAGCCCAGGTCACTGCAGGGCATGACAAGTGCTGCTGTCAGCGAGGTACATTACCTGCGCTGATCTCCAGCACTGCCGACAGCCCCTGTCACTGAGCTCAATGACCGGCTTCACACCAAGTATCGCGAGAGGTCCGTGACGTCACCGCTAGTCAGTCTCGGGTCGGAAGCGAGAGGTGATGTGACAAGCGGCGGCCATGGAGGACAGTGACAGCGCTGAGGTCGGGATGGCGGGACTTCATCACCGCAGGTAAGCCGAGCGGGGGGGGGTGTGGGTGTGTGTGTGTGTGTGAGAGTGTTTGTGTGTGTGTGTGTGTGTGTGTGTGTGTATGTATGTGTACATGCCGCGGGCAGGAGGAGGCGGAGCGAGCTGAGCGGGGAAGTGTGGGCTTCCTGCACGTAACTAAGATAAACATCGGGTTACTAACCAAAGCTTGGATACCCGATGTTTATCTTGGTTACCAGCTTCTGGCAGGCTGCCAGCGATGGCTCCTGCACACTGTAGCTGTAAAAAGCCCTGCTTTTTGCTGCTAGAACCGTTCTCGAACGTATCTAGAACTATCGAGCTTTTGCAAAAAGCTCGAGTTCTAGTTCGATCTCGAACAGCCCCCAAAATCACTCGAGCCCCGAACTGGAGAACCTCGAACCACGAACCGCTCTCAACTCTATTTATGATGTGGTTTCAGTGTGTTTTTTCACACGATTTACAGATTTCATGCAGAAATTTGTTGCAGACCACATCTGCGGTTTTAACATGGTTTTCTGCCAGAAGATGCAGATTTGGTGCAGAAATGTCTGCTACAAATTTCTGAAACAAATCTGCATCTCCTAACAGAAAAACACACCAACGCCGAATATGTTTATGGTGCGATTTCGGCACGTCTTTTTGCCCAGAGATGCAGATTTGATGCAGAAATGTCTGAACTAAACCATTCTTCCATAGTATCTCTGGCAGTATATTTAGGGTCATTGCCCCGCTGAAGGTGAACCTGTGCCCCAGTCTCAATTATTTTGCAGCCTCTAACAGATTTTTCTCCAGCTTTGCTCTATATTTAGCTCCAATCACCTTCCCATCAACTCTGACCAACTTCCCTGTTCCTGCTGAAGAACTACATAATAGCTAATAAAAGCAAAAATGGCTTTTTTCTTGCCACTCTTCCATAAAGGCCAGATTTGTGTGGTGTGCCGCCCCCACGTCAGTAGCAGCCGGGCTGCTCGGATCCGGATCCACAGTGGCTCGAGGGATTTCCAGACCGGGGGGTCGTGCAGACACTCAAATAAAAAGGGGACGTATATGTACAGGATTGCTGCAAGTACTTCGTGATGCCACCCACGGTGTGTGGTGAGATGTAGCACCACCGCTGCGGTTGGGGAGCACCCGGAGGTGATGGGACAGCAGCTTGATGTTAACCCCTCTGTGGGTAGGGATGGATGCCCTGGGGCTCAGTATCCAGAACACAGGTAGTGATGTAGGCCAGAGATGGCACACCGTACCGGACCGGGGAGTGTTGGTGTACTCACTGTGGAATAATTGCACACAAGTCCGTTGGTAAACCAAGGTGTCAGAGGATGGCTGCCATGTCTGGGTGTACTCGGGTCCCACACCCGGGCTGGTGTACCGATGTCCCTTCCTCCGGCACTCTGCAATTTTCTTGTGTTGATTTAACCCATGTGGAATGGGAGAAATCCGTTCCTGGTGTCTTGTGTACCTGAGGAGCCATTGCCCGCGAACACTGACCCTTGGGATTTCAGTGGGTGACTTTGGATGCCCTATCCCCCGCGGTGGGCTGCCGGTTCGCTCTATCTGGGCTAAACTTCTGGAGCTAGGCTTGAAACCTGCCCCCGGCCTGGTGAATTAGAGAAGGGGCTTGCAACCGTCTTCTAACTAGGGTCCAGGTACCCCACGTGTGGACGATTTCCGGACCGGATCTCTGCTGTCGGTACCAGCTGTCCCGGTCCACTCTGGATCTCCCGCGACCGTAATCTCGTCTCCTTTGGACACGGTCCACTGCTTGTCACCTAGCCAGGAGACCAGGGCGACTACCCTGTCTACCCTCACTAGGCTCAGCTTTTCTCTTGACAGTCTGTCACTGTCACTCCTCTCCACTTGACCTCTAACTTCAAACTCTAAACTGATCTCATCTGACTTTTTCCCGCCCCCGGATCCTCAAAACCCCTAGGTGGGTGCTCCCAATCTGACTGGTCCTGCCCACTGGTGTGTCCTTATTACCCTAGGGGGGGTGGCTAGGATTTTGTGGCTGGTGGAACCTTGTGTGGGAAGGTGTTATGTAGGGTGTAATGTACCTCTGTGACCACCTGGCGGCGCCAGGGCGTCACAGTAGTATACGACTAATAGTTGTCAATGGACAGATTCTCCCACCTGAGCTGTGGATCTCTGCAGTGAACATGGGCCTCTTGGCTGCTTCTCTACTTAGTGCCCTCCTTGCTTGTGATGTCAGTTTAGGTGGACGGCCATATCTTAGTAGATTTGCAGTTGTGCAATACTCCTTCCTTTATGTATGATGGAGTGAACAGTGCTCCGTGAGATGTTCAGAGCTTGGGCTATAATTATTTTATAACTTGACCCTCCTTTACTGTTCTCCACAACTTTATCCCTGACCTGCCTGATGTGTTCCCTGTTTTTATACAAACCTCTCAGGCCTCCAAATACCATCTGTAGCCATATTGAGAATAAATTACATACAGGTGGATGCAATTTACTAATTATTTGACTTCTGGAGGCAATTGGTCACTCAGTATTTTATTTAGGGGTATCTTACTACATAGAGCTACATACAAATGAAAGTCACAGTTTTAAGATTTATATTTTTTTAAAATATTTAGGAAATCATGTATCTTTTCTTTAACACTTTACAAATACTCGCTACTATGTTTTGGTATGTCACATAAAATTTCAATAAAAAACATTTACGTTTATGTGTAACATTTTTCTTTTTTCTTTAAAGTTCACGGGATAGGAATACTTATATATACAGTATGTATGTATGTATGTATATATATATATATATATATATATATATATACTGTATATGTACTGTAGATGTACATATCTGCATACATTATATTTAATTTCTTTTTATATATGTTTTATTCTCATTAAGGATCATTACAGTCTTCCGGGTGAACAGTTTCACCCAATACCTTGTCCAGCCTTCAGAATGGAAAGGAGGCGTACAGCACCTTGATGACATCTTATGTGCGGCCTTCTTGCCACCTCAAAGCCTAGTCACAGGTAAGGATTTTTCTGTGTAGTTTATATACAATCTGAGGTACTTGTTTTCTGACACATTGTAGAAATAACTAGAATAAAAGTAGTAGCAAATAAATAAGTAAATAAAAAAATCAATAATAAATAAAAAAAGGAATAATAAATTACTCATCAAAGTAAATGAATCATTCAGAACATCCAAACATGATTTGTTTGTAACCTGGGGACTCGATATACAAATAAGTCCTAAATTATTAATATTGCAGCCCTCATGCTGAACCCTATGCCCCAAGGGTTTGCAATCTTTTACACAAAATGTCACAAGAAATGTGGAAAGTCTCCAGTACCAACTATCAGTCCATGATCGGTGTTACAATACGTTTTTCTTGTATTACATCCCAATTTAGAAAAGCAAAAAGAAAAAAAGGTCCAATATTAAAACAATATTAAAATCAGAAATGTTCATGCCTCGCTGCTGTTCGGTGAAATTACAGCTTTTAACTAATGAATTTATTCATATATGACAGCTAGGTAAAATACACCCTGGCACTATTCAGCACATAATTCCCCAAGAAATTAAATGAAAGGGAAGAACACTTCAGCTTTTGGAGACACAAAGAATACATTATTTACTATCCCAGACAGAAGCTTCATTTATCTGCAGACATTAATCAAATACAATAGCACAAAAAATAAAAAAAACTGTCAGTAATGGGAAAAAAGAAAATAGGTTGTTACTTTCCAAATTATGAAAATGAGAAACTTAAAACATTCCATGACGACAGGTGTAGTTGAGCTGACTTTGTCGATGTAGAACAGATGGGTTTGACAAGTAACTTATTACATGAAGTTAGTTATGATTTTCCATATGAAAGCAGATAAGCAATATGGTAAGGAGACTCTCCAGGTAAGTTATACACTGTGTGATGGCTAGTGCAGAGCAACAGGGGGCGATAGATGACAAAGGGATTCAAAGAACACTAATGTAATAATAGTGAGGCATTGTCACGTGTATGTTTTCTGCTGTGTGGTTAGTGTGTCTTCCAGGATATGGTTGCTTTAAGTCTCCCATATACAATTAGACTAAAGGTGGCTGGACTCGCCAATAATGGTGGGATTGTGCGACAGTCTAATATGTATGGGGGAGAAGGATCCGTTTTACTGAACTTCACCGGCCACAAAGCGATAGTGTTGGCCCCCTTAAAAATAGTCTTGGTGAAATGGTGGAAGGAGATGAGGGTAAAGCCAACCTGCTGAATGACTTTTTTTCTACGGTTTTTATACAAGAAAATGCCATGGCAGATGACATGACCAGTGATACCATAAATTCACCCTTGAATATTACCTGCTTAGCCCAGCAGGAAGTACGCCGCCGCCTCGAAATCACTAAGGTTGACAAATCTCCGGGCCCGGATGGCATACACCCCAGAGTACTACAGGAATTGAGTTCTGTGATAGATAGACCATTATTTTTAATCTTCTCAGATTCCTTAATAACAGGGTCGGTACCGCAAGACTGGCGCATAGCAAATGTGGTGCCAATATTCAAAAAGGGGACAAAAACTGAGCCGGGAAATTATAGGCCGGTAAGTTTAACCTCTACGGTTGTTAAAATCCTTGAGGGTTTCTTGAGAGATGCTATACTGGAGTATCTCAAGAAAAATAACCTTATGACAGAGTATCAACATGGGTTTATGAGGGATCGATCCTGTCAAACTAATTTGATCAGCTTCTATGAAGAGGTAAGTTCAAGCCTGGACCAGGGAAATGCAGTGGATGTTGTGTATATGGACTTTTCAAAAGCTTTTGATACGGTGCCACACAAAAGGTTGGTACATAAAATGAGAATAATGGGGATAGGGGAAAATATGTGTAACTGGGTTAAAAACTGGCTCAGTGATAGGAAACAAAGGGTGGTTATTAATTTTACGTACTCGGACTGGGTCTCAGTTCATAGTGGGGTACCACAGGGGTCAGTATTGGGCCCGCTTCTTTTCAACATATTTATAAATGACCTTGTTGGGGGCATGCGGAGTAGAATTTCAATATTTGCAGATGATACTAAACTCTGCAGGGTAATCAATACAGAGGAGGATAATTTTATATTACAGGGAGATTTATGTAAATTGGAGGATTGGGCTGAGAAGGGGCAATTGAAGTTTAATGTAGATAAATGTAAGGTCATGCACTTGGGTAGAGGAAATAACATTTATGATTATGTACTTAATTGTAGAACACTGGGTAAAACAGACACAGAAAAAGACTTGGGTGTATGGGTGGATGGTAAACTTCACTTTAGTGGACAGTGTCAGGCAGCTGCTGCCAGGGCTAATAAAATAATGGGATGTATTAAAAGAGGTATAAGTGTTCATGAAAAAAATATAGTTCTACCTCTGTACAAGTCACTAGTGCGACCGCACTTAGACTACTGTGTACAATTCTGGTCACCGATATATAAGAAGGACATAGCTGAACTGGAGAGGGTGCAGAGACGAGCCACCAAGATTATTAGAGGAATGGGTGGGCTGCAATACCAAGACAGGTTATTAAACTTGGGGTTATTTAGTTTGGAAAAACGAAGGCTTAGGGGGGATCTAATCACAATGTATAAATATATGAGGGGACAGTACAGAGACCTTTCCAAAGATCTTTTTACACCTAGGCCTGTGACTGGAACACGGGGGCATCCACTACGTCTTGAGGAAAGAAGGTTTAATCATAATCACAGACGAGGATTCTTTACTGTACGAGCAGTGAGACTATGGAACTCTCTGCCGCATGATGTTGTAATGAATGATTCACTACTAACATTTAAGCAGAGCCTGGATGCCTTTCTTGAAAAATTTAATATTACCAGTTATGTATATTAGATTTTATGACAGGGTATTGATCCAGGGAACTAGTCTGATTGCCGGATGTGGAGTCAGGAAGGAAATTTTTTCCCCATTGGAACTTGTTTGCCACATTGGGGTTTTTTTGCCTTCCTCTGGATCAACATGTTAGGCTACGGGTTGAACTAGATGGACTTAGAGTCTCCCTTCAACCTTAAAAACTATGATACTATGAACTATGAACTATGATACTTGTTTTTTCTCCTTGGAGATCAGCTGCTGTGACAGAAGTCTGGCGTCTCTCACATAGAGAGCACAAGAGCGCTTAGCTGTCAGTTATCTAATATGTATGGGGGTCCTTATCCACTAGCAATGAAGTAAGGCAGAAAGCTAACACCAGAAGGCAATAACTTACGTGCTCACCTTATTTCCAAATATTTTATTAAATATGTATATGGTGGAGAAAATAAGTATTGGATACACTGCCAATTTTGCCTGTTTTCCCACTTACAAAGAATAGAGGTCTGTAATTTTTATCATAGGTACACCTCAACTGTGACAGACAGAATAAAAAAAAACAGAAAATCACATTGTATGATAAAATTAATTTGCATTTTATTTAATTAAATAAGTATTTAATGCAATAGAAAAACACAACTTAAATGAAACCTGTCACCAGGTTTTTCCCTTCTGAGCTGGGGCCACCACCAGTGAGCCTTGTATACAGCATTCCAGAATACTGTATATAAGATTCCAGGCTGCTCTGTAGAATGTAAAATACACCTCCATAATACACACCTAGAGGGCGGTCCGATCCGATGGAAGTCGTTGCTCTCTATCTGGTGCCTCTTCCATCTTGTGATTGGTGTCTTCCTGCTCAGCCCTGTGTGCATGACACCTCCTGCATCATTCACACAGAGGCCTCCATTGTGCTCCTGTGCATGTGCACTTTGATCTGCCCTGCTGAGGGCAGAACAAAGTACTGTAATGTGCAGGCTCAAGGAAAGGTCAAAGACTGCTCGCATATGTGCTCTACAGCTGTCATTAACCACTCATATTACTCCAATTGCCACCTCACCAGGGCAATCGGGGTGTGCCTGGTAAACTGCCAGGATTGACACATCTAATGTGATGTGCCAATTCAAGGCAGCTGCGGGCTGGTATTTTTAGGCTGGGGGGTGAATGTCCATAGCTCTTCCCATCCTGGTAATACTAGCCCTCTCCTATCTGCTTCACCATGGCTGGATATCAAAAATGGGAGGACCCTATATTTTTTCCCTTCTCTTTTAATATCCAGCCACTGTAAAGATTACAGGTGGGACTGCAGCTTGCACCTGTTGTTTTATTATTATTATTATTATTATTATTATTATCATTTATTCATTTTTACACTACTATACAGCAAACTGACTGCTACTAATCACAGATGCAGACACAGGATGGGGGCATGTACAGTCTGCAATCAATCACGGACATTAGCACAGACGGTGGGGAAGCAATGAATAGGTGTCACTCCCATCAACTAAGTCGATCACTCCCACTAACTTCTGGTCAACGGTACTGCAAGTATGCCTAGGCTATGTAGCTGTGGGTGTCAGATCTTAGTGCATGCGCACTGCTGAGCAGAGTGTGTGTATACCAGATTTGAATTTATACAGAAAGGCTGTGTGTATGTATAACAGATTCAATTGTATGTGTATAGCATATTTGTGTCTCTTTAGCATAGCTGGATGTGTATAGCATAACTGAGTGAGAATGCATAGCAGAGGTGAGTGTGAGTAACAGAGCTGAGTTTGTGTGTTCATAGCAGAGCTCAGTTTGGTGCTTCAGAGTTCATAGCAGAGCTCAGTTTGGTGCTTCAGAGTTGAGTGTGTCTGGCAGATTTAAGTATGTATAGTAGAGCAAACTGTATTTTGATATAACAGAGCTGTGTATGTATGTGTACACTGGGGGACATCATACTATGATTTCTGTACTGATGGGGTGCTTTGTGGGGGCATCATACACGGTTGCGAGCACTCTGGGATCATGAAAGGGGTACCATACTGTACTAATGGGCTACACTAGGAGCAATATTTCTGTGTGGACACATATAAAGGACTAGATGGGTAAAGTACAGGCTTAGTGTAAAATAATTGCCGAGGCACACTAATCGCAACACAGTATACTGTATATCCCTCTTACTTGTTTTCAAGGTTGGAAGGTATAAATATACAATCATATGATACCTATTGGGAGTTCAGTCATGAATCAAGTCATTTCTTCCATGATACCCATGTGAGATTGGTGTAATTTGATTTGGATTCTTGAAAATATAAACTATTTTGCATCGTATTGACTGATCTCCCTGTTGTACATAAGATCGGAATGCTTATTGCAGTCTTCCATCTTTTTCACACTCAGGTAGCTATGATGGAGAAATGGTCGTTTGGAACAACAATACAGAAAATGCATCCAAAAAACTTCATTCATGTCCTTCTAAAGCCCTGAGGTCCAAGTCTGGTAAGCATAACGAAGATTATATATTTATAAGAAAGCATTGACGCTACAAAACAAATTGCATCTTTGGCCATTCCATGGTAACGTTTTAGAAGTTCTGATGGATTACATTTTGAGTTCAAAATATTTTCATTGTTTGTTGTGTTCTGACCAGACCAACCCTTTCCTCCATACCTGAGGTGAGAAATTAATTTTAATAAAAGGCCCCAACAAAGACTGTGACTGTTGAGAAGGATCAAACTAGTAGGCTGAACTTAATTGTGCTCAATATTAAACTTTTCACTAACTACTGAGCAGAATTAAGTAGGTTGGAAATCTGTTAATCATGATACGATAATGTCATATTAACACATTCATGTGTCACTGTCCGAATATGGATCCCGATGTACGGCCAAGAGTGCAATGAGGAACCCTCATTTCCATATGAGGTAAAATAAAAAAAATTTTTTTGTCCAACTAAAGAAAAAAATTGAATTCTACACGAATGAGTTTTATATTGGCAAATTCCTCTATTGGACTTATGAGCAGTTGGGGGGTAAATTACATGCCTAATGATAGTTTCATAGTGTTTGTTGTTGAAGGTAGACTTAAGTCCATTGAGTTCAACCCATGACCTAACCTAACATGTTGATCTAGAGGAAGGCAAAAACAACCCCATATGACAGACGGAAAGCGCCACATTAGAGGAAAACTCCACATATCGCAATCAGACTAATTCCCTAGATCAACACCATCACAGAATCAGGTGCTCATAACCAGTAATGTCATATTTTTTAAGAAAGGCAACCAGGCCTCTCTTAAATTTTAGTAGTGAATTAAATATTATAACATTACAAGGCAGAGCGTTCCATAGTCTCACTGCTCTAACAGTAAAGAATCTGCATCTGTGATTATGATTAAATCTCCTTTCCTCTAACCGTAGTGGATGCCTCCTTGTCCCTACTGCAGGGCTAGGTGTAACAAGATCATTAGACAGATCTCTGTACTGTCCCCTCCTATTTTTGTCCATTGTAATAAGATCTCACCTAAGCCTTCGTTTTCCCAAACTGAATAGCCCCAAGTTTAATAACCGGTCTTGGTATTGCATTCCACCCATTCTTTTAATAACCTTGGTTGCTCTTCTCTTCACCCGCTCTAGGTCCTTTTTATGAACCAAAATTGTGCACAGTATTCTAAGTGGGATCACACTAGTGACTTGTACAGGGGTAAAACTACAGTTAGGTCCAGAAATATTTGGACAGTGACACAATTTTCGCGAGTTGGGCTCTGCATGCCACCACATTGGATTTGAAATGAAACCTCTACAACAGAATTCAAGTGCAGATTGTAACGTTTAATTTGAAGGTTTGAACAAAAATATCTGATAGAAATTGTAGGAATTGTACACATTTCTTTACAAACACTCCACATTTTAGGAGGTCAAAAGTAATTGGACAAATAAACCAAACCCAAACAAAATATTTTTATTTTCAATATTTTGTTGCGAATCCTTTGGAGGCAATCACTGCCTTAAGTCTGGAACCCATGGACATCACCAAACGCTGGGTTTCCTCCTTCTTAATGCTTTGCCAGGCCTTTACAGCCGCAGCCTTCAGGTCTTGCTTGTTTGTGGGTCTTTCCGTCTTAAGTCTGGATTTGAGCAAGTGAAATGCATGCTCAATTGGGTTAAGATCTGGTGATTGACTTGGCCATTGCAGAATGGTCCACTTTTTTGCACTCATTAACTCCTTGGTAGCTTTGGCTGTATGCTTGGGGTCATTGTCCATCTGTACTATGAAGCGCCGTCCGATCAACTTTGCAGCATTTGGCTGAATCTGGGCTGAAAGTATATCCCGGTACACTTCAGAATTCATCCGGCTACTCTTGTCTGCTGTTATGTCATCAATAAACACAAGTGACCCAGTGCCATTGAAAGCCATGCATGCCCATGCCATCACGTTGCCTCCACCATGTTTTACAGAGGATGTGGTGTGCCTTGGATCATGTGCCATTCCCTTTCTTCTCCAAACTTTTTTCTTCCCATCATTCTGGTACAGGTTGATCTTTGTCTCATCTGTCCATAGAATACTTTTCCAGAACTGAGCTGGCTTCATGAGGTGTTTTTCAGCAAATTTAACTCTGGCCTGTCTATTTTTGGAATTGATGAATGGTTTGCATCTAGATGTGAACCCTTTGTATTTACTTTCATGGAGTCTTCTCTTTACTGTTGACTTAGAGACAGATATACCTACTTCACTGAGAGTGTTCTGGACTTCAGTTGATGTTGTGAACGGGTTCTTCTTCACCAAAGAAAGTATGCGGCGATCATCCATCACTGTTGTCATCCGTGGACGCCCATGCCTTTTTGAGTTCCCAAGCTCACCAGTCAATTCCTTTTTTCTCAGAATGTACCCGACTGTTGATTTTGCTACTCCAAGCATGTCTGCTATCTCTCTGATGGATTTTTTCTTTTTTTCAGCCTCAGGATGTTCTGCTTCACCTCAATTGAGAGTTCCTTAGACCGCATGTTGTCTGGTCACAGCAACAGCTTCCAAATGCAAAACCACACACTTGTAATCAACCCCAGACCTTTTAACTACTTCATTGATTACAGGTTAATGAGGGAGACGCCTTCAGAGTTAATTGCAGCCCTTAGAGTCCCTTGTCCAATTACTTTTGGTCCCTTTAAAAAGAGGAGGCTATGCATTACAGAGCTATGATTCCTAAACCCTTTCTCCGATTTGGATGTGAAAACTCTCATATTGCAGCTGGGAGTGTGCACTTTCAGCCCATATTATATATATAATTGTATTTCTGAACATGTTTTTGTAAACAGCTAAAATAACAAAACTTGTGTCACTGTCCAAATATTTCTGGACCTAACTGTATGTTCTTCTCATGAGCATCTATGCATGTTTTAATGCATCCCATTAGTTTATTAGCCTTGGCAATAGCTGCCTAACATTGATCAGTAAATTTGAGTTTGACGTCCACCCATACACCCAAGTCTTTTTCAGTAACCGTTTTACCCAGTGTTTTACATTTGAGTACATAGTTATAGATTTTATTTCCTCTCTCCAAGTGCATGACCTTACATTTATCGACATTCTCTATCTCTGGCACATACGTTTTTTACATATACGTAATTTGCTCCAAAGTCCTCTCGAAAAGGAGTAGTTTTCTGAGGGACATTTGGGTCCATGATTTGGACAGAATCTGTGCCTATCAGAGGTTATTTGCAATCCGGTAGACCAGTCCAACCTTACCTGAGTTTATTCCTGGATGAGATTTGCGGTGGATTTTTGAAGACCTCACCAATGGTCAGCTAATATATCACTGTAGTTTCCTGGTCCTGGGCATATAGGAGGATTTATATTTTCATTTTTTGTTGTGGAAATTTGGACAAACTTGGCATCTTGAGAGGAACAATCAACTCTAGTTTCTTATGTGCAGGTTTCTAAAGTTTCTTCTTTTCTTCTCCTCACCGCCTGAACTTTGTCGCGCCTATTCAAGCATTTAATGACGTTTTAATTCAGTAAGTGGCTCGTGTGTTTGTTTAAACTGTAATTGCGATATTCACTCAAAGGTGCATTATGGTTGTTTTTTCTAATTCCAATCAAGCAGCTGGTTTGTTCGCTGCCACAATATCCGTTTCCTGCTTCCGAGCTTAATTGAATAAAGAACCTGGTCAAGTACATTATAATTAATATAACGGTCCTTCTACATTAATTATGATGATGGTGTGCAGTAATGATTTGCATATTTCTTGCATATGCAGTGTACATGTTTCCACAATTAAACCGATATAATTAACTTCCCTGGCACTTATTAAAATGGATGAGATACTTCCATTTTGTTGCGGATTAACATAGACACTTTTATTACTCGACTTGCAGCACATTAAAATATTAACATTGTACAAGGAAATAACATACTTATTTAAACAATTAACTTCTACGCAGTGTTTTGCTGCAGGTTAAATGTTATTTAATATGTTCACTATATGTCTCCATCACATGCAGTTAACATCACCATGTTCTACATGAAAACAGACTGGCTTACGCCTACTGGTTAATGGCACAAAGACTCAAAAAAATTGTATTATAACTCTTTCACAGCCCATTAAAGCAAAAAAAAAAAAAATTTAATTGTAAATGTAATTTTTATTTTATTTTATTTTTTTTTATTTAGAAAATCTGTAAGAAAGAATATAGGCATTAGATATTTATGAGCTTTTTTATTTAGATTTTCTTAAAAATATTTTTTTATTGAATTTTTTGGGTGAAAGGGGATAATAATACACACAAATAATTAACATATAGTAAAATAAACCAGGACAATAGGGAAGGGAAAGTGAAGGAAATAGTGAAGGGGAAAATTATAGAGGTAATATTTGTTCAGTTGACCTTATTTTATTTTTTATTTATTTTATGTAGATTTTAACCATTGAGTACATTTCACAATATTTCAAATCTAGTCTTATTTATTTTACACAATGTGATTCATTTTGAGATGCAAACATAATATAATGGTAATACTACAATGACAGTGAAGTAACCAATCTCTACTAAATTATATACAGTGCCCCTTTAGATACAGTAACTTCTGCAGAATTTCAGTAAGGTTCCAAATTTATATTTGAGACCTCTATAATTTATTGTATTGGGATTTTAAATTTAGGGTAAACATTATCTGGTGTCAGAGAGTGTCTGTCTTTGTCTCCGGCCAGCCAATGAGGTATGTACACCGTGTGCACAATTTGGAAATTTGTATTTTTAATTTTTAGTTTCATCATTGATTAACTACAGTGCTGTTGGTCAATTCAAAAGGTTAATAAATCTGAAACCTGAATATTTAAGAAAATTAAAGTGAGGTTTTTCTTTATTAGTAGATCATCTGTGTGTGCATAATTATTGGGCAACTATTAGTATGCAGAATTATTATACAAGTAAATAAACAAGTACTGTATATTTCATTTTATAAGATGCGTCACATTATAAAACGCACCCCAAATTTAGGGAAAAAAAAATGAAAAAAAATGAGGTCCATCTTATAATCTGGTGGTGTCTTACCAGAGGGGGGTGGCAGCGGTGGTAGAGCAGGATTGGACAAGGCAGGGGCGGTGCTGGAGTAGGGTTATGCTGCCGTCTGTGCAGTGAGTGTCTCAGATGCTCACTGAGGATGGCGGCACTGAGAAGCTCTGCTGCTCTGCACTGTAGGCTCTGCTGCGCTGCGGACGGTGAGGCAAAGGCCATCACCATGAATGTCGGCATTACGGGCTTAAAAGAAATGGTGCCCGGAGTCGGCACATGCGCAGATTGAGCTATGTGCATTTTTTTTACTCAACACCTTTTTGTGACCTTGTTGACTATTTGCATGGTTTTGTGATCATGCCACAATTTCTTAGCAATTTTAAGACTTTTAACAATGTTTAACTTTTCAATAGTAGCCTAATCTCTTTTTGCCCCATTGTACCTAAGGAAAACAAGTTGCCTTATACAAACCTTGATAAGAGGTATTGATATCCTTAGGCCGCATCCTCCCTCATTATACAAATACACATCACCTGATATGCTCCATCCAATAAGCATTCAAGGGTCATGATCCAGGCCGGTATCTGTCGGTGTGGTATCTCCCAGCTCCGGCCCGGTCATGTCACGGGTTATTTTCTCCCTGCATTGTTCCGGTTTATGGGACACTATATCTGGGTGCTGCACCTCTGGTTTAGTACCAGTGATAGTCTATGTCTCATAGTGTGTGTATCTGGCTCTGTAGGGGTACCCAATCTGTCCTGCCGTGCACCCTCTCCCATATGACCTTTCTCTGTCTTCTCTCAGCCTCGTCTCACTTGTCATTTGTAGTTTGGACTTCCCGGTACTTGACTTACACTCCCGTCCCCCACTGACTTAGTTCTGTCTCTCCTGACCCCTTTGCTTGCTTCTGACTCTGAGTTTGTTCTCCCCTCGTACATTGATTTGAATTCCTGTTGCTGACTCGCCTCTCTTACTACTCTGCTTCCACCTTGTCATACTACTCTGGGTCACGTCTTAGTACGGCATGACGTTACTCTGCTGCACTACTCCGGGCCACATCTTAGTGCAGCCTGATATCAAGTTTATAAAGTTTGGAGCTGGGAAATCTTCATAAAAATTATCATATGATTAACATATTCTCTTGTCTAATACTTGTGCCCACAGTGTACAATGGAGTCTCTCGGCCTTTGAACTTGGATATCCCTTTATGATAGTGGCAGCTTGTAACAGAAAATGACCAATGAAAATATAAGATGAAAATGCATAGTTGCCAAACTAATTAAAATACATAATTTGATTGGTTCTTACATTATTGCCCATATAGCAAATAAAGTGTGTGATCTATAAATGACGGCAAAAAGCTTGTTTCCTATTATTACTAAATCTTTTCTCTTTTTTTATTTCATCGGCACTTCGACTTGCAAAATGTTAGTGGTTTTGATTATTCCATAGCCTGGTGATTAGAACAAAAGGTCATGATAAAA
Organism: Anomaloglossus baeobatrachus; assembly: GCF_048569485.1. Classification (NCBI taxonomy): domain Eukaryota; kingdom Metazoa; phylum Chordata; class Amphibia; order Anura; family Aromobatidae; genus Anomaloglossus; species Anomaloglossus baeobatrachus. The sequence goes on from NC_134355.1 coordinate 491,867,271, forward strand.
GCTCATAAAAAAAAAACAGAACAAAAGACAAAATAGAGTATGACAGTTGCAATATTTTGTTGATACGTTCATGTAATCTTAATTTCTCTCACACTCCCGACAATCAGAATCAGGATATAAACACATAATATGTGTGCTAATTGGTCAGTAGTCAATAGAAAAGCTGTAAAACAAAAACAATATTTAAATCATTAATGAATTTAGTCATAACAATATTTGTATTTTAACCCCTTCACAATGGAGTAAATTTTAGTTTTTGCATTTTTGGTCCCCCCCCCTCTTTTTTATTTATCTGTCCACATAGACATATGAGAGCTTGTTTTTTGCGGAATGAGTTGTACTTTTGAATGACACTATTCATTTTTCCGCATAGAGTACTGGAAATCATGGAAAAAGTCAAAATGCAGAGAAATTGTGAAAAAAACAATTGTGACTTTTTTTGAGGGGGGGAATTGTTTTTAAGGTATACATTTTGTGGTAAAAATAACCTTGCAATATGATTCTCCTCATAAGTATGATTATGGTGATCCCAAACATGTCCACTTTTTTTATTAATATTTTAGTGGTGAAAAATATCTGAAGTTTAAAAAAAAAAAACAAATTGGGGATTGTGCTGACATTTTCCAAAACCTGTATCATTTTCATTTTACAGTCAATAGAGCTGTTATAGCTGACTTTTGCGGAGTGCAATTATGTGTTATTGATACCATGTTTGGATAGATATGACATTTTGATACAGCATTTTCTGTGATCTTGCAGTGACCAGAAAAACATAATTTTAGCATTTTTATTTTTTTTTAATGTGTTTACCAATAATTATTTTTATATTTTGATAGATCACACTTTTCTAAACACAATAATACCACATTTGTGTATTTTTTTATTTCTCTATTATCTTTGTTTTTAATGGAGAAAAAGGAAAGTGATTTGAACTTTTATGTTGTTTTGTTTTCAGAAATTTTTAAACTTTTTTCTTTTACTTTTCAATATTTTTAATAGTCCCTTTAGGGGACTTGAAGTGGTGATCGTCTGATCGCTTGTAGTATATATAGACAAATGCCATATATAGCAATAATGTGTCATTGCATATAATTTTTATATATTTTTTGTAAGCGAAATTCACTCTCTTCTATGCCTTCCAAAATCCAAATATTAAAATATGTTTTGCGATCTCGAGGAAATCAATATAGCACAGCCTTGTAGGGTGTACTAGACTTCTGCTTTATTAGCACATGTAAGTACTTTAAATAGGGTCAAAGACAAAGGAAATGTTCTCTCAAAACTATGGGCTGTAAGGGCATGAATAGAAATGTGAAACTTCCTCACCCATCGGTGTTGACCACTATACATTATAAGTAATAGGGTAAGATGGATACCTCATGCAAAAGATTAATTCTGTTCTCTCACATTTCTCCCTTTTGTGACCTATTATGTGTATTTCATGAGGCATATAAGCGCGCACTATCCGTGTTCTCGGGACTTTCATACTTGTTTCACGTCAGTTCCTTATTTATTTGGATGCCAATAATTATATCACAACAGTGGATCGCTTCTTGTTTGGGGTCTGTAATACACCGTGTTCAGAATTATTAGGCAAATGAGTATTTTGATCACATGATACTTTTTATACATGTTGTCCTACTCCAAGCTATATAGGCTTGAGAGCCAACTACAAAATTAAGTAAATCAGGTGATGTGCATCTCTGTAATGAGGAGGGGTGTGGTGTAATGACATCAACGCTCCATATAAGGTGTGCTTAAATATTAGGCAACTTCCTTTCCTTTGGCAAAATGGGTCAGAAGAGAGATTTGACAGGCTCTGAAAAGTCCAAAATTGTGAGATGTCTTGCAGAGGGATGCAGCAGTCTTGAAATTGCCAAACTTTTGAAGCGTGATCACCGAACAATCAAGCATTTCATGGCAAATAGTCAACAGAGTTGCAAGAAGCGTGTTGAGCAAAAAAGATGCAAAATAACTGGCCATGAATTGAGGAAAATCAAGCGTGAAGCTGCCAAGATGCCATTTGCCACCAGTTTGGCCATATTTCAGAGCTACAATGTTACTGGAGTATCAAAAAGCACAAGGTGTGCCATACTCAGGGACATGGCCAAGGTAAGGAAGGCTGAAAAACGAAAACCTTTGAACAAGAAACATAAGATAAAACGTCAAGACTGGGCCAAGAAGTATCTTAAGACTGATTTTTGAAAGGTTTTATGGACTGATAAAATGAGAGTGACTCTTGATGGGCCAGATGGATGGGCCAGAGGCTGAATCAGTAAAGGGCAGAGAGCTCCACTCCGACTCAGACGCCAGCAAGGTGGAGGCGGGGTACTGGTATGGGCTGGTATCATCAAAGATGACCTTGTGGGACCTTTTCGGGTTGAGGATGGAGGGAAGGTTCAACTCCCAGACCTACTGCCAGTTTCTGGAAGACAACTTCCTCAAGTAGTGGTACAGGATGAAGTCGGTGTCGTTCAAGAAAAACATGATTTTCATGCAGGACAATGCTCCATCACATGTATCCAACTACTCCACAGCGTGGCTGGCCAGTAAAGGTCTAAAAGATGAAAAAATAATGACATGGCCCCCTTGTTCACCTGATCTGAACCCCATAGAGAACCCGTGGCTACTCATAAAATGTGAGATCTACATGGAGGCAAAACAGTACACCTCTCGGAACAGTGTCTGGGAGGTTGTGGTGGCTGCTGCACACAATGTTGATTGTAAACAGATCAAGGAACTGACAGAATCTATGAATGGTAGACTGTTGAGTGTCATCATAAAGAAAGGTGGCTATATTAGTCACTAATTTTTTGGGGTTTTGTTTTTGCATGTCAGAAATATTTATTTCTAAATTTTGTGCAGTTATATTGGTTTACCCGGTGAAAATAAACAAGTGAGTTGGGGATATATTTGGTTTTTATTAAGTTGCCTAATCATTCTGCACAGTAATAGTTACCTGTAAAAACAGATATCCTCCTAAGATAGCCAAATCTAAAAAAAACCACTCCAACTTCCAAAAATATTAAGCTTTGATATTTATGAGTCTTTTTGTTTTTTTGAGAACATAGTTGTTGATCAATATTTAGAAATCCTCTAAAATACAACTTGGCTAATAATTCTGCACACGGTGTATACAACCAGGTGATCTTTAATATGGTTTTCCTTATACCTAGACTTGACTACCTTTTGTATAACACAGATTTGCACTTTTATGGCTATATATACACCAACAAACAAAACAATACCAAGTGCATACAGGTGTGTGTTATCCATGAAAGTCATTCGCTTACACTCTTGAACTAATCGGCTGGTTCAAGAAAGAGAATGTTTTTCTACTTTAAGTTCTTATTGTGTCATGTTCTTGTAATCATTTCTCCCTTATTTTGGCTATTTCCTATGTTTCTGCCCCAATTTGGAGATTCCCATAAAGCCATATATAGGATTTATTACTTTACATATCAGTCTTCTCTTCTTGTGAGATAATATAATATATTTGCTCACTCAAGCTTTCTTGCTTGTCTTTTTAGTACCACCCAGTCTCCCGGCTTGAGTTCATGTGCTCCTGACTAGTGATGGGCAAACCCGAACAGTAAAATTCGGGGTCTGTACCGAACACATAGTGTTCGTGCATTTGATCTCAAACACAAGCTTTTCTGAGAAGCTCATGTTACAGTTCAGGTCCAGTTCGGGTCCAGAGATGTAAAAAAAACCCCAAACACATTATTAAAAAGCATTACGATTATACTTACAGGTCCCGCAATGTGTCCTGCAGACTATGTCTCCCGGCCGCTTCTGCTTCCACATCTGATCATTGCTGTGCCCCCGGGTAACCACCATTGACTAAAGAACCTTCCATGACGTCATAGCCATGTGACCAGTCTGGTGTAAATGTTGTATAGACATTGCACACTATGAAGAAAAAGACATGGATCGCACATCCCAAAAAATACACTGAAAAATGAAATAGAACATGAGTTTCTTTGTTACCATTCAGATCAGATTGTATTAAGCCCACTGCCACGTCACGGCGAACCTCTTGAGTGGGTCCCTATTCTAAACCTTGTGGTGCGGCACTGTGCACTAACCACCGCTGCAGTGACAAAGTGCCAGCAAGGCTGGCAACCTGGTGCCTTACAGCACCCATGCTGCAAGGCGAAGCCCCCAAGGCTCCAGGCCGCACCGCACCACTAACACAACACCACCACAACAGCGGCCACCACACAGTACCAGCACACAGTGAGAAGAGCTGCGCAATCACCTCCCACTGGTTCTCATATGTGAACTGGGAGCAAAAAAGGCTGACCCCTCTTGCAGTCTCCTGCTGCTTAAAATCACCTGTGCCAAATGGGGGGAGTGCAGATCCAAGCAAACAGCAGAGGGGGATAGAATGTTGTATAACACACTATGAAGAAAAAGACATCGATCGCACATCCCAAAAAATACAATGATCGAAAGCCGTCAGGCAAAAACTTAAATAGAACATGAGGTTCTTTGTTACCATTCTGATCAGATTGTCTTTTTTTCTTTATAGTGTGTTATACAACATTCTATCCCCCGCTACTTTTCGGTTGTCTCTGCACTCCCCCCATTTGGCACAGGTGATTTTAATCAGCAGGAGACTGCAAGAGGGGTCAGCCTTTTTTTTCTCCCAGTTCACATATGGGAGCCAGTGATAGGTGAGTGCACAGCTCCTCTCACTGTAGGCTGGTACTGTGTGCTGGCCGCTATTGTGGTGGTGTTGTGTCAGTGTGGCCTGGAGCCATGGGGCTTCGCCTTTCAGCATGGGTGCTGTGAGGCACCAGGTCACCTGCCCTGCTGGCGCTTTGTCGCTGCAGCAGTGGTTAGTGCACAATGCCGCACTATAAGGTTTAGAATAGGGGCCCACTCAAGAGGTTCACCGTGACGTGGCAGTGGGCTTAATACAATCTGATCAGAATGGTAACAAAGAAGCTCATGTTCTATTTAATTTTTTGCCTGATGGCTTTAGATCATTGTATATTTTAGGATATACGATCCATGTCTTTTTCTTTATAGTGTATTGTACAGACATTGGCTTACAGACTGGTCACATGGCAATGACGTCATGAAAGGTTCTGTTAACTTCCGGGGGTATTCATTGCACTGATCATCACTCAGCAGTCTACAGCTGTTTTTGGTCATGTTCGCTGTGACTACAGGGTTCTCCCGAGTCCATGAGTCATGGACTTGATTGAACTTTGACTGTCACTGTACGAGTCTCGCATCGCATCACCCGACATGGCACACACTCTCCCGACAGGAGCGGGTTGGCTGCATGTATTTACTGTACATGCAGCTGAGGTGCTCCTGTCAGGAGAGTGTTAGGCCGTGCAGGATGATGCAATACGAGACTCGCACAAGTCATATGCAAGTGGAATCATACCCCCAGTGTCAGCCTGCTTCTCTCTCTGTAGAGACGCTTGTCTTTAAAGCGATGAAGCAGAGCTGACAATGCTCTCCCTGCTTCTCTCTCTGTAGAGACACTTATCTTTACAGAGCGATGAAGCAGAGCTGACAAAGCTCGCCCATCTTCTTGCTTTGTAGAGACACTTGTCTGTACAGAGTGAGGAAGCAGAGCTGACATTGCTCTAGCTGCTTCTCGTTTTGTAGAGACACTTGTCTGTACAGAGTGATGAAGCAGAGCTGACAATGTTCTACCTGCTTCTCGCTCTGTAGAGATACTTGTCTGTGCAGAGTGATGAAGCAGAGCTGATATTGCTCTCCTCCCTGCTCCTCTCTCTGTAGAGACACTTGTCTGTACAGAGTGATGAAGCAAAGCTAACATTGCTCTACCTGCTTCTAGCTCTGTAGAGACACTTGTCTAACTTGGCATGACACCATGAATCTCGGGCTTAGTACCAGCTGAGAGTAGAAAGCTGGTATTAACCCCTTAATTACCCAGTGTGCCACCGCCATCAAGGTCACTGGATGAGCCTGGTAAAGCGCCTGGAAATGGCACTAAGAAACAATGCACCATTTCCAGGGGTGGCTGTGGGCTGCGGTTTTTAGCGTGGGGGGCCCAGGACACTTGGGCCTTACCACTCTGAGAATCCAAGCCTCCAGCTGCCTGGCTTTACCTGACAGGCGATCAAAATATGGCGGGAGCTCACGCATTTTTTATTTTAATTATTTTTTCTGTATTTTGATTGCCAGCCGGTAAAGCCAGGCAGACGGGGGTGGCAGCCCATAGTCGTCCGCTTTATCTGCACTGAGAATCAAAAGTACTGCAGAGTGCTACGTCATTTTTTAAAATTATTTATTTATTTTACACTACTATATGTGTGAGGGACCCAATCACAGTCACTGTCACGCAGAATGGGCATCTGTGATTGGCTGTTGGCGTAACCTGCAATCTGCCCATACATTCTAGATGCTAGACTGTAGGGGCTGGTTTCAAATTACTCCAGCATCCAATTATAGACGCCCACTCTGTGATATTGTCTGTGATTGTCTGTGAATTTAAATGTAAAATAAAACAACAACAACAACACAGAGAAAAAATATTTTATTAGAAATAAAACAGAAGACATTTAGGACTCCATTTTTTATTTCTCAAAAAAAACCCTCCGACGTAGTCCAAAGGCAGGCGAGCATCTTCAACTCTGCTACATCTGACTTACAGGACCTTCCATGATGTCAAAGCCATGTGACCAGTCTGGAGTGAAAGTTGTTACCTCGTGGGTTACAGGACCTTCCATGATGTCATAGCCATGTGACTAGTCTGTAACTCAATGTCTGTACAACATTCATACCAGACTAGTCACATGGCTATGACGTCATGGAAGTCAGTGGTGGTTACCCGGTGACACAGCAATGTGGAAGTAACCTGGAAGCAGAAGCAAGCGGGAGACAGTCTGCAGGACGCGTCCCGGGACCTGAAAGTATAATCCCCTGCCCCATCACATAACTGTAAAGTCCAAGTTTGGTGTTCGGCTGCAAGTTCGTGTTATTTCAGAACCCGAACTCGAACTTTACAAAACATTCTAGCGAGGCTCCCGAACACTAACATCGGGAGGTTCGCCCATCACTACTCCTGACTCTCATTCAGGGTCTGTAGTTGAAAAATACACCTGCTCATCACACTATTTTTTAGTCAATTGCACATGGCTTGTACATCACTGGTCAAGGTATCATGCTGTATCTAAAGTCACTGAGAGATATATAATCCTATTCTAGTTGCTTTACCAAAAAGTATCTCATAAGGAGACCTATTAATTAAGGAAAAAACTCACTGAAGCATTTGGTCAATGGCTTCCCAGTCACAATCTTTACCTTCTGGATTTTTAACTTTAGTATCCAATTCAGGCTTTCCACCTTCCCATTGCTCTGTGGATGGTAAGGAGGGAAGAAAGCCTGCTAACACCCAGATACTGTAAAATTTAATTTATTTTATGACTAGTGATGAACGGACCCGTGGATATTTGGGTTTGCCAAATCAGCAGGCACTAAATTAAAAATTGGGTTCGGCAAGCAAACTTAATGCTGAACAATGAACCCTATACAAGTCAATGGGGACAAAAAGTTCGGGGCTATAAAATGGCTGTAGTAAGCACTAGGTGACTGCAAATGAAAGTTAAATTGTAGTAAGAGCAGGATAGTTATATATTCCGTGTGTCCAGTGGCGTAGCAACTGCTTTTGCCGCCCAGGGCGGTCGTCAAATTTGCCGCCTCTCTCCGTTGGTGAGAGGGGAGGGGAGGGAGGGTGTAAGGTGAGATTGGGGATAGCTACCTTACAGGATGGATCTAGCAGGATCACAGCAGATGGAGGAGGCAGCAGATGGAGGAGGGTGAGAGGTGGGGGAGGGGGCAGCAGATGCAGGAGGGTGAGAGGTGGGAGAGAGTGGGCAGCAGATCGGGGAGGGGACAGCGGCTGATAGGGAGAGCGGTGGCGGATGGAGGGGGGGAAGCGGCTGATGGGGAGAGCGGTGGTGGATGAAGGGGGCTAGCGGCTGATGGGGAGAGCGGTGGCAGATGAAGTGGGGTAACGGCTGATGGGGAGAGCGGTGGTGGATGAAGGCGGGCAGCGGCTGATGATGAGAGTGGTGGCGGATGGAGGGGGCAGTGGCTGATGGGGAGAGCGGGGGCAGATGGAGGAGGGTGGTGGCAGATCGGGGGTGGTGACTACTGCTGCTGCCGCTGCTATTGCAGCGGGGGCTGATCGGGCTCAGCTGTGGATCGGGGGCACTTACCAAATGGCACTTGCAGGGATCACTCTACTCAGCTTTCACAGATGGAGTGAAGCTGAGGGGAGTGGTCACCTACAGGTCACATGCCCAAGATCCAAGGTGATTGGAGAGATCGGTCACAAGGCCGATCTTTCCCATCAGAGCTGGAGGTGGGTGAAACAAAGTTCACCCAGCTCCAGTCAATGATCAGTGCTATAGCTGCACTGATCATGGCTGGATTTGAATGTTGAAGCCATTTTCAATGGCTTTCTTGTTTTGAATATTTCCCAGGGGGCATTGCTCTAGAATCACTGCGTTGAGAAACACATGATGGTGTCTCCGCGGTGTTGGATGTTGATCTCCCTAAGGTCAACCATCCTTGCTTATGTAATCTTCTACTAGGCAATACTCCCACTAGATAGTTTCCTACTCCACACTGATGAGGGGCAAATACCCCGAAACAGCTGACTGTGGATCGATACCATTTTTGGCATAGGTGGTCTCCTTGACTGGAGACTGCCCTTCCCGTGGTTGTTCCTTCTCGGTGAAAGACCTGGCTAGTTTCCTGCCAGCATTGAGCAACATGTCATGGTGTCTCCACAGGGTTTCTTGTTTTGAATATTTCCCAGGGAGCATTGCTCTAGAATCACTGCGTTGAGAAAAACGTGATTGTGTCTCCGCGGTGTTGGATGTTGATCTCCCTAAGGTCAACCATCCTTGCTTATGTAATTGGCTGAGCGGCGTTCGTCAGCCAATCACAGCCTTCGTAGGTCCGGGGGGGGCACCACCCCTCCTGAGGTCAGGCAGAGGTCCCCTCCTCCCTGAATCTAAGGTTTTTGTACACTGATCGCAGCCACCAGGGCTCCGGGGCCGCGATTTCGCCATGAAGTACTGGGTACGTCATGGGTTGTTAAGTACCATGTCACCATGACATACCCAGTACGTCATGGGTCTTTAAGGGGTTAAAGATGTTCAGGAATGCAGCTGCGTATGGCCCTTTTCTAAAAGCTTTTTATTTTTTATTTTTTACCCCCAAAATGCTGCCCCCCCTGACATGTGCCGCCCGGGGCGGACCGCCCCCTCCCCCCCCTTTACTATGCCACTGCGTGTGTCCCAAAGAATCACACTGCAGTAGACTCTTGTTTGGCAGTTGTTGCTTGTGCCCATCATACTCCAGGGTTTCTTTCTTATTTGTCTGATCTGAGATCTACAGTGGGTACGGAAAGTATTCAGACCCCTTTAAATTTTTCACTCTTTGTTTCATTGCAGCCATTTGATACATTCAAAAAAGTTCATTTTTTCTGCACCCCTTCTTGACAGGAAAATCCCCCCAGAAATGTAGAATTTTTGCAAATTTCTTAAACAAGAAAAACTAAAATATCACATGGTCATAAGTAGGGATGAGCGAATGTATTCGCCACTATTCGGTATCCGACGGATAATAGGGTATCCGAGGTATCCGCTATCCAACGACTAATATGGTATTCGCTCTGATACTTTCATTTTAGTTTCTGGACTTCCTGGCGCTATTTTTCAGCCAATGAACACATCTGACATTGCTTGCCCTCACAGTAATGCCGTAGCCATCTTTGTTGTGGTGTTACTATGATTGGCTTGGCCACACGGCGCCATAGGGGCTATATAAGCCAGCGGCCATTATGGTCAGTCGGTCTCTCCCTCTTTCTTTCTTACTCACCGATCACGGGCACGTCGCTGCACAGCTGTCACACTGTGGTGGGTTCTCCAGCTTTTGAAAATGCCGGCCGCACAATAATCCATCTTGTATTCCCTGCTTTCCCCGTCCACCAGCATCTATGATTCGTTGTAGACAGACACGCCCCCATGCTGAGTGACAGCTGTCTTACTGCAACCAATCACAGCCACCGGTGGGCGGGTCTATATCGTGTAGTAAAATAAATAAATAATGTAAAACAACGACATGCAGTTCCTCCCCCAAATGATACCCAGCCGAGGTAAGCACACAGCAGTGGGCCGGTATTCTCAGGCTGGGGAGGGTGAGGGCCATGGTTACGGCCCCTCCTCTCGCAGCTGAGAATATCAACCTGCTGCTGCCCCGAGAATGTTGCATCTATTAGATGCAACAGTCCCAGCGTGTCACCGGGCCTTCCTGATTGCAGTGATGCGGTGGCCATCAGGGTAATTAAGAGTTAATGGCAGCCATCGCTACCACTAAATCCAAGATTAGTAATGGCAGCGTCTATGACATGGCACCACTAATCTGTAAGTAAAGTAAATAAACACAACATCAAAAAAAAATCCTTTATTTGAAATAAAACACCAAAAAGCCCCTCTTTCACCACTTTATTAAGCCCCCAAATATCCAGGTCTGGCGTAATCCACACTCGGCGACGTCTGTGAGCGAGTGCTCAGTGCAGCCTCATTCCGTGAACTGCTCCGATTTTAGAGGTGTGTCCCGCGGCTCACAGCTGATGTCCAGCTCCTCCCCTCAATGCATAATTAAATAAACTATAATTATAAATAAATAATAATTATTTATAATTATAAATGAATTAAATTATTTACCGGGACGGCCGGGACTCGAACTCGTGAACTAATTCTCCTTAGGCAGCTGCTCTACCCATTGAGCCACTGATTGTAATGAAAAACATAAGCAGAGAGAGATGGGAGAGAGCGATGAGGGAGAGAGATGAGAGAGACATTAGAGAAAGATGAGAGAGAGAGATGAGAGAGAGAGATGAGAGAGATGAGAGAGAGATGAGAGAAATGAGAGAGAGATGAGAGAGAGAGAGATTGGATAGATAGATAAAAAAGGATAGAAAGATAGATAGAAAGATAGATAGACAGGAAGACCGATGTGAAACACATATAGAATTTCCCACCCCCCTGCATATTCTAAGCTGGCACTCTTTAGTGACTTTCATGTGGCACTAAAGGGTGCCTAGCCTTGTATTTAGCAAAAAAAAAAAAAATTAAAACAAAAAGCGACGTGGGGTCCCCCCCATTTTTAATAGCCAGCTAGTGTAGAGCAGATGGCTGCAGCCTGTAGACCACAGATGGCAGCTTTACCTTGGTTGGGGATCCAATTTGGAGGGCCCCCAGGCTTTTTTTTATAACTATTTATAAATAAATAATAAAAAAAAATGGGGTTCCCCTCAAATTGGTTCACCAGCCAAGGTAAAGCGGACAGCTGTGGTCTGGTATTCTCAGGGTGGGAAGGTCCATAGTTATTGGCCCTTCCCAGCCTAAAAATAGCGGACTGCAGCCGCCCCAGAAGTGGCGCATCCATTAGATGCGCCAATCCTGGCGTTTCGCCCCAGCTCATCCCGTTGCCCTGATGCGGTGGCAAACGGGGTAATAAATGGGGTTGATACCAGATGTGTAATGTCACCTGACATTAGACCCAGCAGTTGGTGATGTCATGGTGTGACGCCCTGGCAAAACCAGGTAGTCACAGTTAGGCCCCTGCACAACACCATCCCCCACTTAGGAAACACACAGCCAACCTAAAACCCTAGTCACCACCCCTTAGGGAAAGATAGACACACCAGTGGGCGTGACCAGGCGGTTGGCCACGCCCACCCAGGGGTCTGGACAGCCCGAGGCAGGAAAGCAAGCAGAAAAAGTTTAGAGTCGAGTCTAGAGAAGAGTGGGGGCTGGAGCTAAGTGTAGCTCCAGCAGTGAAAGTCAAGTTGAACGGTGCCAGGGTAGGAGACAGACGGTGGTCTCCGTCAGCAGGAGACGGGAAGATGGCTCGACAGAACCGAGGTGGACCGGGACGGGGTTGTAGCCCGCCGGTACCAACACGGGAAACCGACCCAGAAACCGGAGCACAAAGGGGGGTACTCGGACTCTGAAGCCAGTACCGGAAACAAGCGGCCTGGTTAATTAACCGATTGAGGCCAGGATTAGAGGTTCTGTCCCACCCAAAGTCACTCATAGAAGACAACAGCCCACCGATAGGGATAAGAGGTCACCGCCAGGGCCCATAGATCCCACGGGCCAGTGTCTGCGGGCACGGCTCTTTAGGCCACATCCAGTCGGGTGCGGACTCCCGAGTTTCAGACTAGGAAGTCCACCTTACACAAAACAGTGCAGAGTAAAAGGATAGAGACCACCAGCCCGGGTGGGGGACCCGAATGCAACCGGCCGCGGCACCAGCCACCAGCACTTTGGTTTACCAGAGACTCATGTGATTTATTGACTATGAGTAACCAAACCTCCCACTTGCCGTCGCTATACCCTGCACCAGAGACACTGGGCCCCGGGGCAACCATCCCTACCCACGGAGGGGTTAACATCCAGCTGCCACTACATCTCCCCTGGGGTGACCCATAACAGCAGCGGTGGTGTCCCAACTCACCACACACCGTGGGTGGCGTCACGAACTTAATACGGCCCAGCCCGTACATCTACGTCCCCCCATTTTATTCGGCGTGTCCGCAAGACCTCCGGGTCCGGAGACCCTCGAGCCACCACCCCAGAAGGCCCGGATCCAAGCAGCACTGGCTGCTGTCACGGAGGAGGCACACCCCAAAACCTGGCGTCATGAACAGGATACTTACCCATCCACTTACCTTGTGGAAGTGTGCATTGTATTGGACAGTCAGCGGTGATCAGTTGCTGAATTTTCAGAAGTCGCCATTTTTGTCGCCATCTTTGGGCACGAAAACTACAGCCCAGCGTCTTCTTCCCCGAGAAAAGGGAGCAAAAAGCCGAACCCCCGACCCTTGGGAGCACGGCCGGAAGGTGAACCCTGAGGTCTTAAAACGAAACTAATAAGCCGAAAAAAGAAATGCCGGGGGGAGCAGCGGGAAGATGTCCGTGCCTAACCCTGATGGCGGAGTGACGCCGGCTGCTGGAGCGGCGGCACCCGCAGATGTGGCAGATGCCAGAAATGTAGCAGTTCCTGCTCTGGTCGCAGGAGCTGGGGGGAGCTGTAGCCCCGGTGGTCACCCAGGTAATGCCGATCTCCTTGCCCTACGTGCCTGGTGCTGCCTGGCTACCCCAGTATGATGGGAAGCCTGATGCCCTGCAGATGTTCAGGAAGAAAATCTGTACCATCCTCGATTTGTATGCCATGACTGGCAAGCAGCGTGCATCTGTGGTACTCGGGCAGCTGACCAGCGCCGCTGAGCAGGAGGTGGAGACTTGGGCAGACGCCGACCGGGTCTCAGTAACCGCCACTTTTGAGATCCATACTGAAGCAGAGCTGCGGATGCACTTCTGTAATTGCCGACAGCGCCCGCAGGACAGTATCCGAGACTCTGCCTTGAGGTAGCCCTACGCACGCTGAAGCAGATGGACCCTAATAATGAGGCCGAGAGCAACAAAATGCTGGTGGAAGAGTTCCTGGAGGGGCTGGGGTCCGCCGAAGACCGTAAGCAACTATGGCTGTGGTCTCTAGAGCACTCGGACTTGAGCTTTGCGGTCCTGAAAGACCGGGCCATTAAAGCTCTACAGCTGGACGATGCTGGTGCCCTCAATCTGCCATCTTGGCCGGCTGACACCGCTCCCGTCTTGGTAGCCCCCCCCTTGTTGGCCCTGCCAGCTCCCGCGGTGGCGGCTGAGACTCCGAAGGACCTGTCATCGCAAGTCCAGCGCCTGAGTGAGGACGTCGCCAGGATTCTCGCCGCCTTGCAGCTGCCGTCGAAAGCTAAGCCAGCAGAGAAGGTACAACTTGCCGACAGCCCGAAGGATGTCCAGTGGATGCAATGGAGGAGGAACAACGACAGCAGTTATGGACCACCCATCTGCTACAAGTGCAACAAGACTGGTCACTACTCCCGCCGGTGTCCTTTAAACGAGCAACCCCTGAGGCCAAAGGCCAATCCTCAGGAATAGATCCTCAAGGCCCAGCTGACTGGCGTGATCGATACGTTGGAGGTCGCCCCATCAGCTCCCTTGCTGTGGATGGTATCCCGACGTACGCCCTTCTTGACACCGGTTGGCAGGTAACGACTATCCCCTATATACTGTATAAGCAATACTGGTCTGACAGTGAGCTCACCCCCCCCGGACGCCAGTTTAACCATCATTGCAGCCAATGGACTCTCTATGACCCATGTGGGGATTAAGGAGGTGACCTTCAAGGTGGGGCGGGTGGAGCTGAAACATCAAGGGCTAATCGTAGTACAGAATGACCTCAGTGACCGGAACCCGAAAATGGTCCTAGGGACCAATGTGATTGAAAACTGCATGGAGGAAGTGCTGCACCTATTGCAACAACTGTCTGTCACAGCAGGGGGAGGTCAGCAGAGGGCTCTGCAACGTGAAATCTGGGCACTCCTGGAGTGGCAGCAGGTGAACATGTCAGGTGGAGAGATTGGTGGCGTGCGAGTGATGGATTTATTCCCTCCGCGGAGTGAAATGATGATTTGGTGCAGAGTAGCAGTAGGTCCCCATGGACAGGATTACCCGGCAGTGGTGGAGCCTCTGCCTTCCGAGGATTGGCCCACAGTAATGGCAACAAGAGGGGTGATTGATGTCAAGAAAGGCCGAGTTCCAGTGAGAGTGATGAACTGCGGAGAGGAGGAGGTTAGGCTACCCCGCTACGCCACCATTGCTAAATTATTCACTGTACAGTCATGGCCAAAAGTTTTGAGAATGACACCACAATTATATTTTCACATGATCTGTTGCCCTCTGGTTTTTAATTGTCTTTGTCTGATGTTTACATCACATAAAGAAATATAATTGCAATCATATTATGAGTACCAAAAGGTTATATTGACAGTTAGAATGAGTTAATGCAGCAAGTCAATATTTGCAGTGTTGACCCTTCTTCTTCAGGACCTCTGCAATTCTCCCTGGCATGCTCTCAATCAACTTCTGGATCAAATCCTGACTGATAGCTGTCCATTCTTGCATAAGCAATGCTTGCATTTTGCCAGAATTTTTTCTTTTTTGATGCTGGGGACATTATTTCCCTAAACCACAACCCCCAACCCAACCCCTCTCTTTCTTCCTTTCCCCCCCCCCCGCCGTTCTTTTTCCTCCCCAAGCCAATTTCTCTGGGTCTGAAAATTTTGTGGTGCAGGGTATTCTGCCATAATATTAACTATGGCGTACCTGTCTGATTTTTAGGACCACACACCCGTGTTTGATCTCTGAGGTGGGGGCGTATCTGTTTAGATTGAGAGGATGAATTAATGAGGTATGACATCGGGGCATGTACAATGCCTGCGATGTGATAGTATGAAGTTTTTCACTCTTATATCACGGCACTCATGCGTCTTTAGTGCACAACATAGGGCGGTATTGTCCTGGTAGCTTTTGTGCACGTGTGCAGTGTGGGATAGCACGTCAGATGATGACGTACCTGCTGGGTTGCTATGACAGCGCGCCCGTGTTCGGGGCTTGTGGGCGTGACTGTTCGCATCAATAGGAATGAGTCATGAATTAATGAGGTACGGCCTCGGAGCATGCGCAATGCTCACCTCGCATGCTCTAGCGGCAGAATGGAAATGGACATGCGCACTATACCCATCTGAGACAGAAGCCCACTATCGTACACCTGGGACATTGTTGTTCTCATTGGTTTGATATGGTCTATTTAAGCTGCCGGCATAATGGCGGCAGCTGCTGCCATATGAAGACACATATCATTACTGAATAGTTCCCTGTCTCCCTGGGCCTCCTGATGAACCGGATTAGAGGGCGGAGAAACGCGTCGAGGCAGTGCGGATGCACTTGATAAAGGGAAGTTAATTCATCAGCTTTAAAATGATATCTATTCATTTACAATGAGTATACATACTGGCATTGTTCCAGAGGTTAGGATTTGCTGAAAGCAAGTTAATTGTGTTTTCTTCATTAGGATAACTTGGTATTTGGACTTTTTTCCCCTGCATTTGAATTTATTCTGGTCGAACTGGGGCATATCAACCTGATCTAGATAGCGGGGTGCTATGGTACCTGTTGTCCCTGTATATTAACAGATGACCAGTTGAATTGGAACATTTCAACTGGATATATGGTATTTGTTATGTCTGAATCAATAACAGGATACTATGGCGTTTGTCATCTCAATATATGAATTAATGATCAGTTGATTTTGAGTATATGAACTGGACAGGTTGTTATGGTATCGATTTTCCCTATATATGAATTAATGACCAGCTGAATTTGAGCATATTATTTGGACAGGTTGATATGGTATCTATTATCCCTGTATATGAATTAATGACCAGCTGAATTTGAGCATATTAACTGGACAGGGTGGAATGGTGTCTATTTTCCCTGTATTTGATTAATTGATCAGCTGATTTTGAGCATATTAAACAGGTGGAGCCATAATTGCCTGTATATGAATTAATGACCAGCTGAATTTGAGCACATTAACTGGACAGGGTGTAATGGTATCTATTTCCCCCGTACATGAATAATTGATCAGCTGATTTTGAGCATATTTAAACAGGTGGAGCTATAATTGCCCTCTCCTTAAAGTGCATAGTGGGGTAAAAAAAGTCCAACCAATAATTAGAGGTAACTTGCTCAGGCATTTCTCCTCATATGGTAGGGAATATATTAGGGTAAGTGAGGGATAGCCACCGAGGAACGGGGGCGCCCGGCTAAGTTAAGGTGATTTACCTCCGTCGGTAGGAAGGTGTGAGGTGCTAGGTCCTGATAGGGCCAGTTTAATCCCATTTGGGATCCCATACCCTGTTTTTCTGCCTCTGATTGTATTTTGTATAGGGGTGACTACCCTGGTGTATATTTATACTACCCTTGATAAATTCTAGATAGGTGAATCACTTGGGAATTTTTAAGACATATTTAATAAAAATAAAAATTTTTAAAGGGATTGATTTTTTTTCACTATATCTGTACAGTCATGGCCAAAAGTTTTGAGAATGACACCACAATTATATTTTCACATGATCTGTTGCCCTCTGGTTTTTAATTGTCTTTGTCTGATGTTTACATCACATAAAGAAATATAATTGCAATCATATTATGAGTACCAAAAGGTTATATTGACAGTTAGAATGAGTTAATGCAGCAAGTCAATATTTGCAGTGTTGACCCTTCTTCTTCAGGACCTCTGCAATTCTCCCTGGCATGCTCTCAATCAACTTCTGGATCAAATCCTGACTGATAGCTTTCCATTCTTGCATAAGCAATGCTTGCATTTTGCCAGAATTTTTTCTTTTTTGATGCTGGGGACATTATTTCCCTAAACCACAACCCCCAACCCAACCCCTCTCTTTCTTCCTTTCCCCCCCCCCCGCCGTTCTTTTTCCTCCCCAAGCCAATTTCTCTGGGTCTGAAAATTTTGTGGTGCAGGGTATTCTGCCATAATATTAACTATGGCGTACCTGTCTGATTTTTAGGACCACACACCCGTGTTTGATCTCTGAGGTGGGGGCGTATCTGTTTAGATTGAGAGGATGAATTAATGAGGTTTGACATCGGGGCATGTACAATGCCTGCGATGTGATAGTATGAAGTTTTTCACTCTTATATCACGGCACTCATGCGTCTTTAGTGCACAACATAGGGCGGTATTGTCCTGGTAGCTTTTGTGCACGTGTGCAGTGTGGGATAGCACGTCAGATGATGACGTACCTGCTGGGTTGCTATGACAGCGCGCCCGTGTTCGGGGCTTGTGGGCGTGACTGTTCGCATCAATAGGAATGAGTCATGAATTAATGAGGTACGGCCTCGGAGCATGCGCAATGCTCACCTCGCATGCTCTAGCGGCAGAATGGAAATGGACATGCGCACTATACCCATCTGAGACAGAAGCCCACTATCGTACACCTGGGACATTGTTGTTCTCATTGGTTTGATATGGTCTATTTAAGCTGCCGGCATAATGGCGGCAGCTGCTGCCATATGAAGACACATATCATTACTGAATAGTTCCCTGTCTCCCTGGGCCTCCTGATGAACCGGATTAGAGGGCGGAGAAACGCGTCGAGGCAGTGCGGATGCACTTGATAAAGGGAAGTTAATTCATCAGCTTTAAAATGATATCTATTCATTTACAATGAGTATACATACTGGCATTGTTCCAGAGGTTAGGATTTGCTGAAAGCAAGTTAATTGTGTTTTCTTCATTAGGATAACTTGGTATTTGGACTTTTTTCCCCTGCATTTGAATTTATTCTGGTCGAACTGGGGCATATCAACCTGATCTAGATAGCGGGGTGCTATGGTACCTGTTGTCCCTGTATATTAACAGATGACCAGTTGAATTGGAACATTTCAACTGGATATATGGTATTTGTTATGTCTGAATCAATAACAGGATACTATGGCGTTTGTCATCTCAATATATGAATTAATGATCAGTTGATTTTGAGTATATGAACTGGACAGGTTGTTATGGTATCGATTTTCCCTATATATGAATTAATGACCAGCTGAATTTGAGCATATTATTTGGACAGGTTGATATGGTATCTATTATCCCTGTATATGAATTAATGACCAGCTGAATTTGAGCATATTAACTGGACAGGGTGGAATGGTGTCTATTTTCCCTGTATTTGATTAATTGATCAGCTGATTTTGAGCATATTAAACAGGTGGAGCCATAATTGCCTGTATATGAATTAATGACCAGCTGAATTTGAGCACATTAACTGGACAGGGTGTAATGGTATCTATTTCCCCCGTACATGAATAATTGATCAGCTGATTTTGAGCATATTTAAACAGGTGGAGCTATAATTGCCCTCTCCTTAAAGTGCATAGTGGGGTAAAAAAAGTCCAACCAATAATTAGAGGTAACTTGCTCAGGCATTTCTCCTCATATGGTAGGGAATATATTAGGGTAAGTGAGGGATAGCCACCGAGGAACGGGGGCGCCCGGCTAAGTTAAGGTGATTTACCTCCGTCGGTAGGAAGGTGTGAGGTGCTAGGTCCTGATAGGGCCAGTTTAATCCCATTTGGGATCCCATACCCTGTTTTTCTGCCTCTGATTGTATTTTGTATAGGGGTGGCTACCCTGGTGTATATTTATACTACCCTTGATAAATTCTAGATAGGTGAATCACTTGGGAATTTTTAAGACATATTTAATAAAAATAAAATTTTTTAAAGGGATTGATTTTTTTTCACTATATCTGTACAGTCATGGCCAAAAGTTTTGAGAATGACACCACAATTATATTTTCACATGATCTGTTGCCCTCTGGTTTTTAATTGTCTTTGTCTGATGTTTACATCACATAAAGAAATATAATTGCAATCATATTATGAGTACCAAAAGGTTATATTGACAGTTAGAATGAGTTAATGCAGCAAGTCAATATTTGCAGTGTTGACCCTTCTTCTTCAGGACCTCTGCAATTCTCCCTGGCATGCTCTCAATCAACTTCTGGATCAAATCCTGACTGATAGCTGTCCATTCTTGCATAAGCAATGCTTGCATTTTGCCAGAATTTGTTGGTTTTTGTTTGTCCACCCGTCTCTTGATGATTGCCCACAAGTTCTCAATGGGATTAAGATCTGGGGAGTTTCCAGGCCATGGACCCAAAATCTCTATGTTTTTTCCATGAGCCATTTAGTGATCACCTTTGCTTTATGGCAAGGTGCTCCATCATGCTGGAAAAGGCGCCAAACTGCTCTTGGACAGTTGGGAGAAGTTGCTCTTGGAGGACATTCTGGTACCATTCTTTATTCATGGCTGTGTTTTTAGGCAAGACTGTGAGCGAGCCGATTCCCTTGGCTGAGAAGCAACCCACACATGAATCGTTTCAGGATGCTTAACAGTTGGCATGAGACAAGACTGGTGGTAGCGCTCACCTCTTCTTCTCCTAATAAGCTGTTTTCCAGATGTCCCAAACAATCAAAAAGGGGATTCATCTGAGAAAATGACTTTACCCCAGTTCTCAGCAGTCCACTCTCTGTACCTTTTGCAGAATATTAGTCTGTCCCTGATGTTTTTTCTGGAGAGAAGTGGCTTCTTTGCTGCCCTCCTTGAAACCAGGCCTTGCTCAAGCAGTCTCTGCCTCACAGTGCGTGCAGAAGCACTCACACCAGCCTGCTGCCATTGCTGATCTAGCGCGGCACTGCTGGTAGTCCGATCCCGCAGCTGAAACAGTTTTAAGATACGGTCCTGGCGTTTGCTGGTCCTTCTTGGGCGCCCTGGAACCTTTTTGGCAACAATGGAAGCTCTCTCCTTGAAGTTCTTGATGATGCGATAGATTGTTGACTGAGGTGCAATCTTTGTAGCTGTGATACTCTTCCCTGTTAGGCCATTTTTATGCAGAGCAATGATGGCTGCACGTGTATCTTTAGAGATAACCATGGTTAACTGAAGAGAAACAATGATACCAAGCACCAGCCTCCTTTTAAAGGGTCCAGTGGTGTCATTCTTACTTAATCATGATTGATTGATCACCAGCCCTGTCCTCATCAACACCCACAACTGTGTTAATGGAACAATCACTAAAACAATGTTAGCTGCTCCTTTTAACCCCTTCCCGACCCTTGACGCACCATATGCGTCATGAAAGTTTCTGCCTTCCCGACCTTTGACGCACTGTATGCGTCATGGCGGGTTTCCGTTCCTGCAGCGCTGGTGATGGGGTTCACTGAAATGTCACCAGCGCTGCAGGTACATGAGGATTTGTAGTTGAGCCCAGGGGGGGTGGCTTTGCTCCCCTGTGGCTACGATCGCTCTCATTGGCTGTTGAAAGTGTCACTTTCACTTTCACATTCAATCAGAACGATTGTAATATTTCACCAATGAAACTTGGTGAAATATTGCAATCCAGCCATGGCTGATGATGCAATATCATCGGCCATTGGCTGGAGCAGAATTACCTCTGTGTCAGCCCCCCCCCACGATCTGATTGGAGCTAGCGTCCATGTGACGCTATCCTTCCAATCAGATGTGGAGGGGCGGTGTGACCAGTGGGTGCCCTTCCCCTTCAGCTTCATCATGGCCGTGGAAGGTGAAGACGGAGGTCCCCTGCTGCCGTCACCATCGTGATCACCACGTTGCCAGGATCTGCCGCCACCGATCCCCGCGCTGCCAGGTAAGAAATGCTCCCTTCTGCTGGCCTCCGCTCCCCCTGCCGTCCAATTCCACCCCCGCACTCCCACCCCGATCTTCGCTTCCCCCCGTCGTCCGATTACACCACCCACCCCGACCTCCGCCCCCTCGTCATCCGATTCCACCCCCCACCCTGACCTCTGCTCCCCCCTGCCCTGTGATCCCTCACTGCTCTGCTTCTGACAGCCTGCAGTACTGTGAGGACCCCTGCTGCTCCCAGTAATTAGTTCATCCCGCCCCAGTAATCACTCCTCCCGCCTCAGTAATCACAGCCCCAGCTCCAGTGATCACAGCCCCAGCTCCAGTGATCACAGCCCCAGCTCCAGTGATCTCACCCAGGCCCCAGTGATCTCACCCGGGCCCCAGTGATCTCACCCGGGCCCCCGTGATCTCAGCTGGGCCCCAGTGATCTCACTTGGGCCCTAGTGATCTCACTTGGGCCCCAGTGATCTCACATGGGCCCCAGTGATCTCATCCGGGCCCCATTGATCTCACTTGGGCCCCAGTGATCTCACCCGGGCCCCAGTGATCACCCCCCCCAGCCCTGTGATCACACCCCGCTGCTGCTGGCTCCTACATCTCCTCAGCTCCACGCCTGACAGCTCCCTCCTGTAGTAGAAACATTTGCCAAACACTCGCACATACACACGCACACTATAATAAAGTTTAGGGGATTTTGTACACATGCACACAGCACACAAAATGTCCTGCTCGTCCCAGTCACAAATGGTGTACTCAGCTGAGGAGGCACATGCTTCCCAAGCTGATATTGAGGGAGGACCCCACTTTTCTCTATTTCTCCCACTCTTCCTCCTCCAGTGACACAGACTTGACGTCGCAAGACAAGAAATCGTCCGGAGGCCGGGAGGAGAAGAGTCGGAGGCCGGGAGGAGAAGAGTCGGAGGCCGGGAGGAGTAGAGTCGACGGCCGGGAGGAGAAGAGTCGGCGGCCGGGAGGAGAAGAGTCGGCGGCTGGGAGGAGAAGAGCCGGGGGCCGGAAGGAGAAGAGCCGGGGGCTGGGAGGAGAAGAGCCGGGGGCCGGGAGGAGAAGAGCCGGGGGCCGGGAGGAGAATTGCCGGCGGCCGGGAGGAGAAGAGCCGGCGGCCGGGAGGAGAAGAGCCGGCGGCCGGGAGGAGAAGATCCGGTGGCCATGGAGGAAGACCCACAGTAAAGTGTGAGTAACCCCCAACCTACCGCTAGTGCACTAAACCACTAAACACACCAAACTGACGTACATAACACCACACTAACCTGAAATACACTACGTCAGGTTGGTATGTGGTGTGGTATAGTGTACGTCAGGTTGGTGTGTGTGTGTGGTGTATACTACACCACACATATCAACCTGACAAACACCAACTTGACGTACACTACCTTATACCACACTGCACACCACCCTGACATACACTAAGTCAGATTGGTGTGCAGTGTATGTCAGGTTGATGTGTGGTGTATGTCAGGATGGTGTGTGTGGTGTATACTACACCATACATACCAACCTGACATACACTACACCACACACACATCAACCTGACCTACACTACACCACATACCAACCTGACATACACTATGTCAGGTTGGTATGTGGTGTAGTGTAGGTAAGGTTGATGTGTGTGTGTGGTGTAGTGTACACCACACACACCATCCTGACATACACCACACACCAACCTAACATACACTGTCAGGTTGGTGTGTGTGGTATAGTGTATGCTAGTTTGGTGTGGGATGTAGTGTACGTCAGGTTGATGTGTGTGTGGTAAACTCCACCCACCAACCTGAGGTATACTACACTACACACACACACACCAACCTGGCATACACTACATACTCTCCATACGCCACATGGTGTCCGTAAATAATTGGAACTAATTTTCCATTCAAATTGTTAGCAAGACACCATGTCGCGTATGCAGAGCCCCTGTATGCCTAAACATTGCTGCTCCCCTACAAGTGACCCCATTTTGGAAACTCGACCTCTGAAGGAACTTATCTAGATGCGTAGTGAGTACTTTGAACCTCCAGGTGCTTCACAAATTGATCTGTAAAAATGAAAAAGTATTTTTTTTTTCACAAAATTTTTTTTAGCCTCAATTTTTTTCATTTTTACATGGGCAACAGTATAAAATGGATCCTAACATTTGTTGGGCAATTTCTCCTGAGTACACAGATACCTCATATGTGGTGATAAACCACTGTTTGAGTGCATGGCAGGGCTCAGAAGGGAAGGAGCGCCATTTGACTTTTTGAATGGAAAATTAGCTCCAAATGTCAAATGGCGCTCTTTGCCTTCCGAGCCCTGCTGTGCACCAAGACAATTGATTTCCACCACATATGAGGTATCGGTGTACTCAGGAGAAATTGCATAATAAATTTTATGGTGTAATTTTTCCTGATACCCTTGTGAAAAAAAGCTACCTGGTTGAAGTAACAATTTTGTGGTAAAAAATATATATATATATTTTCACGGCTCAACATTATAAACTTCTGTGAAGGCCCCAGGGGTTCAAAGGGCTCACTAAACATCTAAAAAAATTCCATGAGGGGTCTAGTTTCCAAAATGGGGTCACTTGTGAGGGAGCTCCATTGTTTAGGCACCTCAAGGGGTCTCTAAACGCAACATGGCATCCGCTAACTATTCCAGACAATTTTGCTATTGAAAAGTGCAATGGCACTCCTTGCCTTCCAAGCCCTGCCGTGCACCCAAACAAGTGATTTCCACCACATATGAGGTATCGTTGTACTCAGGAAAAATTGCACAATAAATTTTATGGTGTAATTTTTCCTGATACCCTTGTGAAAATGCTAAATTTTATGGCTAAAGTAACATTTTTGTGTAAAAAAGTAAATTTTCATTTTTTCCTTCCACATTGCTTTGATTCTTGTGAAGCACCTAAAGGGTTAAGAAACTTCTTGGATGTGGTTTTGAGTAGCCTGAGGGGTGCAGTTTTTAGAATGGGGTCACTTTTGGGTATTTTATGTCCCTTAGGCCTCTCAAAGTCACTTCAAATGTGATGTGGTCCCTAAAAAAAAGTTTTTTTGTAAATTTTGTTGGAAAAATGAGAAATTGCTGATGAACTTTGACCCCTTCTAACTTCCTAACAAAAAAATAATTGTTTTGAAAATTGCGCTGGTGTAAAGCAGACATGTGGGAAATGTTATTTAGTAACTATTTTGTGTGACTTATCTCTCATATTTATGGGCATAAAATTTCAAATTTTGAAAATTGCGCAATTTTTAAAATTTTCACCAAATTTACAAAATTTTTAAAAATGAACACAACAATATATCAGCCTAAATTTACCACTTTCATGAAGTACAATATGTCACGAAAAAACAATGTCAGAATCACCAGGATCCGTTGAAGCGTTCCAGAGTTATAACCTCATAAAGGGACACTGGTCAGAATTGTGCAAAATGGCGAGGTCAGTAAGGTCAAAATAGGCTGGGGGCTGAAGGGGTTAAGGCAGGAATGCAATGATGTTGAAATGTGTTTTGGGGGTTAAAGTTCATTTTCTTAGCCAATATTGACTTTGCAAGTAATTGCTGTTAAGCTGATCACTCTTTATGACATTCTGGAGTATATGCAAATTGCCATTAGAAAAACTTAAGCAGTAGACTTTGTAAAAATTAATATTTGTAGCATTCTCAAAACTTTTGGCCATGACTGTAGACGCAGACGCCATCCACGCGGCAACCTCCACTATCACCACACCACAGCCAGGAAGTGATACCCCATCTGAACCGTTAGAAGAGTGGTGGCGGGAGTTACATGTTGGCACCGAATCAACACCTACACATCACAAGAAAGGGGTGTACTGACTGGGTAGTGCAGGAGTATGAACAGGTATTTAGTAAACACCCGTTAGATTTCGGGAGGATCAAGGGGGTACAGCACCATATTCCCACCGGCACACATCCACCTATCAAGGAGAGGTATAGGCCGATTCCACCTGCACACTACCAGTGCACCAAAGATATGTAACAAACAAGAGCACTAGGAGTACTGATGCAAATAGTATAAATTTATTTAATATTTATAAATGACAAGTAGAAAAATAGTAGGACGTTTTCAAGCATAGGTTAAGGGAATAAAAATCTGGATCCCACTGACCACAAAAGGAAACTCAGTAACAGGTAAGTACAAGGCTTGAGCTCAAATCACACACTGATGGTGCATAGGAGTGGGATTTTTGGTTTGTGAACAAATATAAAGGAATTGGGAAGGACAGATATTTATTGAGCTCACACAATGAAAAAAGGGGAGGACTAAGTGTGAATAATGTCACAAAGAATTAGTGATAGTTGAAACAAGGCCCGTATCCACGGTATGACATGGCGCTTATCTGGTAGTAAAACATTTTGCCCATTCACTATAATAGTACAGGGGAGCCAAATCTAAAGGCTGGGTTACCAAAGATCAGAATCGCATAGGCCACAACCGTGAGCTCAATCACATATATATATAGCTAAATAGCAAGTAGTGCCCAAGTGGGTATATAAATGTGATATGAGAGATAATTGGGTAAGAAACAAATATGAAGGAAATGGAGGGGAAAGAACAAGATGGTTTGAGCTCATATGATATCTGTGGACGCAGGGCTGAATATAATGCGATAATCAGTAGCAGTATAAGTATAGCCCATATCATAAGTAGCATAACGCTTACCAAAATCAATGGTGGTTCAGGGGAGCCAGGCCGACCCAGAGAGGACCTCCGACGGCCGTTTCGCGGGATATACCCGCTTCTTCCGGAAGAAGCGGGTATATCCCGCGAAACGGCCGTCGGAGGTCCTCTCTGGGTCGGCCTGGCTTTCCTGAACCACCATTGATTTTGGTAAGCGTTATGCTACTTATGATATGGGCTATACTTATACTGCTACTGATTATTATTATTATTATTATTATTTATTATTATAGCGCCATTTATTCCATGGCGCTTTCCAAGTGAAAGAGGGTATACGTACAACAATCATTAACAGTACAAGACAGACTGGTATAGGAGGAGAGAGGACCCTGCCCGCGAGGGCTCACAGTCTACAGGGAATGGGTGATGGTACAATAGGTGAGGACAGAGCTGGTTGCGCAGTGGTCTACTGGGCTGAGGGCTATTGTAGGTTGTAGGCTTGTTGGAAGAGGTGGGTCTTGAGGTTCCTCTTGAAGCTTTCCACGGTAGGGGAGAGTCTGATGTGCTGAGGTAGAGCGTTCCAGAGTATGGGGGATGCACGGGAGAAATCTTGTACACGATTGTGGGAAGAGGAAATAAGAGAGGAGCAGAGAAGGAGATCTTGTGAGGATCTAAGGTTGCGTGCAGGT
This sequence comes from Anomaloglossus baeobatrachus, assembly GCF_048569485.1. NCBI lineage: Eukaryota > Metazoa > Chordata > Amphibia > Anura > Aromobatidae > Anomaloglossus > Anomaloglossus baeobatrachus. Next base: position 491,893,760 of record NC_134355.1, read on the forward strand.
AGGTACTGGGAGACTAGGTCACAGATGTAGGGAGGAGACAGGTTGTGCATGGCTTTGTATGTCATGGTTAATGTTTTGAACTGGAGTCGTTGGGCGATGGGAAGCCAGTGAAGGGATTGGCAGAGTGGCGAGGCTGGGGAGTAGCGAGGGGAGAGGTGGATTAAGCGGGCTGCAGAGTTTAGGATAGATTGGAGGGGTGCAAGAGTGTTGGAAGGGAGGCCAGAGAGCAGGAGGTTGCAGTAGTCGAGGCGGGAGATGATGAGGGCATGCACTAATTATCGCATTATATTCAGCCCTGCGTCCACAGATATCATATGAGCTCAAACCATCTTGTTCTTTCCCCTCCATTTCCTTCATATTTGTTTCTTACCCAATTATCTCTCATATCACATTTATATACCCACTTGGGCACTACTTGCTATTTAGCTATATATATATATATATGTGTGATTGAGCTCACGGTTGTGGCCTATGCAATTCTGATCTTTGGTAACCCAGCCTTTAGATTTGGCTCCCCTGTACTATTATAGTGAATGGGCAAAATGTTTTACTACCAGATAAGCGCCATGTCATACCGTGGATACAGGCCTTGTTTCAACTATCACTAATTCTTTGTGACATTATTCACACTTAGTCCTCCCCTTTTTTCATTGTGTGAGCTCAATAAATATCTGTCCTTCCCAATTCCTTTATATTTGTTCACAAACCAAAAATCCCACTCCTATGCACCATCAGTGTGTGATTTGAGCTCAAGCCTTGTACTTACCTGTTACTGAGTTTCCTTTTGTGGTCAGTGGGATCCAGATTTTTATTCCCTTAACCTATGCTTGTAAACGTCCTACTATTTTTCTACTTGTCATTAATAAATATTAAATAAATTTATACTATTTGCATCAGTACTCCTAGTGCTCCTGTTTGTTACATACCTTTTGGAGTGTGCTGTCTCGGGGCCACACTGGGAGGTTTCAATTATGCCCTATCCGGTGTGACCCACATGAGACCCCAATTTGTGACCATGTGGCTATTTGTTTGGATATGCACCAAAGATATGTTGAGGAACATGAAGGAGGCAGGGGTCATCCGTGATAGTTGTAGTCCCTGGGCAGCTCCGTTGGTCCTGGTAAAGAAGAAGGATGGCACCATGAGAATGTGTGTGGATTACCGGAAGATTAATCAGATAACGCATAAAGATGTGTACCCTCTTCCTCGCATTGAAGATTCATTGGCCGCGCTGAAGACTGCTAATTATTTTTCTACCCTTGACCTCACTAGTGGCTACTGGTAGGTGCCGGTTGCGGAAGAAGACCACGAGAAGACTGCGTTAACCACTCCGATGGGGCTCTGCGAGTTCAACAGCATGCCTTTTGGGTTGTGTAATGCCCCAGGAACCTTCCAGAGGCTTATGGAGTGCTGCTTGGGATATCGCAACTTTGAGACGGTCCTATTGTACCTGGATGATGTTATCGTGTACTCCAAGACGTATGAAGCCCATTTAGAGCACCTCGCGGAAGTGTTTGAAGCCCTCTCCAAATACGGGATGAAATTGAAGTCCTCTTAGTACCATCTGCTGAAGCCAAGAGTGCAGTACCTCAGGCATGTGGTGAGAGCTGAAGGTGTGGCCACAGATCCCGAGAAAATCACTGCCATCCAGAGTTGGCCACAGCCTACCACGGTTAAAGAGGTGCAGCAGTTCCTGGGCCTGGTAGGCTACTACCGTCGCTTCATCAAAGGGTACACCAAAATGGCTTCCCCCATGCAGGACCTCCTCGTGGGGCAGACCAAGAATGGCAGAACTCCCGGGCCCCCGTTTGTCTGGGGTGAGAAGCATGAAGAATCCTTCCAGCAATTGAAGTTGGCCCTGGCTGGAGAAGAAATTCTGGCCTATCCTGACTACGGTCTCCCGTTCATTCTCTACACAGACGCCAGCAATGTGGGCTTGGGTGCTATCCTGTCCCAGATGCAAGATAGCAGGGAGAAGGTGATTGCCTATGCAAGCAGGAAGCTCCGGCCGACGGAGAGAAACCTTGAGAATTACAGCTTTTTCAAGTTGGAGTTCTTGGCACTCGTGTGGGCAATAACGGAGAGGTTCAAGCATTATTTGGCATCGGTGAAGTTCACCACCTATACGGACAACAACCCTTTGACACACCTGGACACGGCAAAACTGGGGACCCTGTAACAGAGCTGGGTAGCCCGGCTAGCCAATTACAACTTCACCGTTAATTACAGAGCCGGCCACAAGAACACCAACGTGGATGCCTTGTCCCGGATGCCGCACCTACCCGATGAAGTGGTGGATGAAGATGGCTTGGAGGAAATCGAGCTGCCCGCATTTCATCAGCCAAGGGATGAAATGCCTTTGACCCATTACCACACCAGGGGTGGCGAGAAGCTCAAGATCAGGAACCCGCGGTCCGGCTAGTCAAATGATGATTTCCCAAGATGGTTCCAGGTTAGAGCCTACTGCCCCCTCAGAAGCGCAGCGGCTATGGAAAGAAAGGGATCACCTCTACTTGCAACAGGATAAGCTGTACAGAGGGTTAATCAATCCGAAAACGCACGAGAAGATCCGCCAGCTTGTGGTGCTACAGGCATGTGTACCCATGGTCCTGAAAGCTTATCACGACGGGGCCGGACATTTCGGCTGGAAGAAGTTGGAGATGCTGCTGAGGGAGTGCTTCTACTGGAGCGGGATGAGAGAGTCCGTAGAGGCCTGGTGCAGAGAGTGTGGTCCCTGTTTGCTGAGAAGACGGGAAGAAACCAGTCAAAAGGCCCCGCTGCAGCCAATTGTCACCCGCCAGCCGTTGGAGCTGGTCGCCTTGGACCATGTCAAGCTCACGCCTAGCCGGAGTGGATGTACGTACGCCCTAACAATCGTAGACCGCTATTCCAGGTTCATGGTGGTGGTCCCCGTCAAGGACTTACCAGGCCGCACTGCAGCAAGGGTCTTCCAGGCGTATTTCTGCCAGCCGCATGGTTATCCGGAGAAGGTGCTTACGGACCAGTGCCCAGCCTTCGAGTCAGAGGTTTTCAAGAATTCTGCAATTTGTACAGATGCAAGAAGATCCGGACCACGGCCTACCATGCCCAGACTAACGGGATGTGTGAGAAAATGAATCACCTGGTCCTTAACCTTCTCAAAACCCTGCCTCTAGAGGAAAGAAACTTGTGGTCCGAGAAGCTGCCCGACTTAGTGGACATGTACAATAATATCCCCTGCGGTTCCACTAAATGCACGCCTGCGTACCTGATGAGGGCCCGGCCTGGGTAGCTTCCAGTGGATCTAGAATTGGACGTCGAGATACCTGAGACCATCTCCCCCACTGCCAATTGGGACGCCAAGCGCCAGAAGCAGTACCGGCAGATCCAGGAATATGTAGAAAGGAACCTGCGCCAGAGCAGAGAGAGGCAGGAGCAGCGTTTTAACAGACGAGCCCGGGCTGCCCCCTTTGGACCCGGAGATGTTGTGCTGAAAAGGAAAAGAAAGACACATAAACTAGATGACCAGTGAGAAAGGACCCCTTATGTTATCCAACCCACTGGATGGGAAGACCAGAAAACATACCTCGTCAGTCGTGATCAGGGAAAGACTACAGCCACTGTTTCCAGGGACCACCTGAAGAAGTGCCCAGGGCCCCTGAAGATGGTGGAAGAGGTCTCCCCTCCTACGCCGAACGTGGAGCAGAAGAAAGAGGTGATCCACACTGTGATAGGTGATTTTCCGGCTGATTGGTCTATGCAGAATGGAGCGGTGATTGTTCCCGTTATCATGTTCCCACAACCCGTGGAAGATAGAGAGCCAGAAGAGCCTATCAGCAATACACCAACACCAGCGCCCAGGGATGCACCTACACCCCGCCCCCGTAGATCTTTGCCAGCCATATCTGACGTTGGGGAGAGGGGTCTGTACTTCCCTCCCCCCCACCGGTCCCATGTGAACCTAGAGGGCTCAGAAGGTCCACACGCCCTAACTTTGGTCAGTCGCCACTCAGGTACAGGGAAACCACAATTTAGTGAGTGGTGTCTGTTCGCTGTGTAAATATGAGTATGAATGCCAATCAACTGAGGTTGTCACCAGATTAGAATGTTAGGTAGTGGTTCCCGGCTACCTCCAGTTTAAAGTCCCCTTTGGGACCGTCTGTGCTTTAATGTTCCCGGTTTACAGTTAAAAAGACAGACCATGAACTTGCAGGCCAACCCATAAACTATTGGGTCTTGTAAATAGCCCCTGACCAACCTTCTCACCGTGCCACAGTCTCTGGAGAGGCTGATTGAAGGATGGGCCTGCGGTAGAGTCGGCCGAGACCCTGTCACCAGCAAAACCGGTGACTAACCTCTGGGTCAGGGGTCCCCTGGATGTGGGGCCCTTGAAAAGACTGCCGGGTAAGGAACTTTTTACCCGGCCTGTTTGGGCAACACCTGGACCTGTCCTGGCTTGGGCAAGGGGTGCGCACCAGTGCTTACCGGTGGCACCAGGGGGCAGGTTGTTTTGGGTGGGTGAGGTGAGAAGGACCCGGTCCGTCCCGTCCCGGTTTTTAATGTGCAACGTTTAAGAAAAATGCCTCCCGTATGGGAAGAAACTAAAAATGCTTGAATGTAAATATGTTAGTATACTTGTAATCTGTTTTACCCTTTTCATCTTTTCCAGTTCAGTTCAATAAACGTTGGTGGTCGGACAGCCCGCGGGCGGTCTGTATTAAACCAAGGGGGATGTGATGCCCTGGCAAAACTAGGTAGTCACAGATAGGCCCCTGCAAAACACCATCCCCCATTTAGGAAACACACAGCCAACCTAAAACCCTAGTCACCACCCCTTAGGGAAAGATAGACACACCAGTGGGCGTGACCAGGCAGTTGGACACGCCCACTAAGGGGTCTAGACAGCCCAGGGCGGGAAAGCAAGCAGAAAAAGTTTAGAGTCGAGTCTGGAGAGGAGTATGGGCTGGAGCTAAGTGTAGCTCCAGCAGAGAAAGTCAAGTTGAAAGGTGCCAGGGTAGGAGCCCTGGCACCTAGGAGGCAGACGTGGTCTCCGTCAGCAAGAGACGGGAAGACGGCTCGTCAGAACCGAGGTGGACCGGGACAGGGTTGTAGCCCGCCAGTACCGACACAGGGAACCGACCCGGAAACCGGAGCACAAAGGGGGTTACTCGGACCCTGAAGCCAGGACTGGAAACAAGCGGCCTGGTTAATTAACCGATTGAGGCTAGGATTAGAGGTTCTGTCCCACCCAAAGTCCCTCATAGAAGACAACAGCCCACTGATAGGGATAAGAGGTCACCGCCAGGGCCCATAGATCCCACGGGCTAGGGTCTGCGGGCACAGCTCCTTAGGCCACATCCGGCCTGGAGCGGACTCCCGAGTTTCAGACTAGGAAGTCCACCTTACACAAAACAGTGCAGAGGAAAAGGATAGAGACCACCAGCCCGGGTGGGGGACCTGAATGCAACCGGCCGCGGCACGGCCACCAGCACCTTGGTTTACCAGAGACTTGTGTGATTTATTGACTATGAGTAACCAAACCTCCCCTTTGCCGTCGCTATACCCTGCACCAGAGACACTGGGCCCCGGGGCAACCATCCCTACCCACAGAGAGGTTAACATCCAGCTGCCACTACATCTCCCCCGGGGTGCCCCATAACAGCAGCGGTGGTGTCCCAACTTACCAAACACCGAGGGTGGCGTCACGAACTTAATACGGCCCAGCCCGTACATCTACATCCGCCCATTTTATTCGGCGTGTCCGCGAGACCCCCGGGTCCGGAGACCCTTGAGCCACCACCCCAGAAGGCCCAGATTCGAGCAGCATCGGCTGCTGCCACGGGGGCGGCACAATGGCGTCTATCAGATACCCCCAAATTGGTTTACCAGCCAAGGTAAAGCAGACAGCTGTAGTCTGGTATTCTCAGGGTGGGAAGGTCCATAGTTATTGGCCCTTCCCCAGCCTAAAAATAGCAGACCACAGCCACCCCAGAAGTGGCGCATCCATTAGATGTGCCAATCCTGGCGCTTCGCCCCAGCTCATCCCGTTGCCCTGATGCGGTGGTAAACAGGGTAATAAATGGGGTTAATACCAGATGTGTAATGTCACCTGACATCAAGCCCAGCAGTTGGTGATGTCATGGCGTCTATCAGATACCCGACATCACCAACTGTCAGTAATAAAAGTAAAAAAAAATAGACGACAAAAAAAAAAAAAAATATTTGAAGAAACACTCCCCAAAACATTCCTTCTTTCTCCAATTTATTGTGAAGAAAAATATATCTCCTGTAATCCATTTTGGAAGTCCCACGACGACTCTGGACCTTCTTGAATATGGAGGGCAGGCTCAGGGAACGTGTCCCCCATTTTCTAGTAGTACAGACCCTTCATGTGAGGAGTGTGGGTGCAAAGAATCTGCACCCACACTCCCTGGGTCACAGCAGCAGAGTGTGTGGAGCCAGTGCAGCTCCACAGCCATTCTCAATGAACACAGGAAGCTGAGCTGAGCTGACAGCTGCACTCTGCGCATGCACATACCGTGTATTGTGAAGGAGGAGGGACGCGGCTGATCAGCGCTGCAAAAAAGGTAAAAACAGCGGGGGAACGCCGTTAAATACCAGGAGGGTATGGCGGGGGACTTAGCTGGACCCGGGGAAGTAGTTTTTTGTCGCATGTGTCGAAGATAGAACTTTTTGGTGATAATTCTAAGCGGTATGTGTGGAGAAAACCAGGCACTGCTAATCACCTGCCAATACAATCCCAACAGTGAAACATCGTGATGGCAAAATCATGATATGGGGGGTGTTTTTCAGCTGCAGGGACAGGACAACTGGTTGCAATTGAAGGAAAGATGAATGTGGCCAAGTACAGAGATTTCCTGGAAGGAAACCTCTTCCAGAGTGCCCTGGACCTCAGACTTGGCCAAAGGTTCACCTTCCAACAAGACAATGACCCTAAGTACACAGCTAAAATAACAAAGGAGTGGCTTCAGAACAATTCTGTGACCATTCGTGACCCAGCCAGAGCCCTGACCTGAACCCAATTGAGCATCTCTGGAGATACCTGAAAATGGCTGTTCACCAACGTTCACCATCCAACCTGACGGAAGTGGAGAGGATCTACAAGGAAGAATGGCAGAGGATCCCCAGATGTGAAAAACTTGTTGCATCATTCCCAAGAAGACTCATGGCTGTACTAACACAAAAGGGTGCTTCTACTCAATACTGAGCAAAGGGTCTGAATACTTATGACCATGTGATATTGTAGTTTTTCTTGATTAAAAAATTTGAAAAAATTTCTACATTTCTTCTTTTTTTCTGTCAAGATGGGTGCATAGTATATATTAATGAGAAAAAAAATGGCTGCAATGAAAAAAAGAGTGAAAACTTTAAAGGTGTCTGAATACTTTCCGCACCCACTGTATATAATATATACTCTTACAACGGAATTAGATGGTTCCACAAACTTAAATGTAATTAATTGGGAATTTACGTGATATACCAGCACAAAGTACCAAGTATTTATGAAGCGTAAAGCAAATAACACATAGTTTTCTACACTCGTATTTTAAAAAATACCCTTTCATCTTATGAGTGAGCCTATATCGAGGCTAACTTATTTATTGTGATAAAATATATCCCTTTAATGGACAGGTTACTTTTTGGGATAAATATGAAATCTTATTTTTTTGCTATACTTATACAAGGATCTGCCTTTAGAGTTACTGATTTTGTGTGAATGTAGTAAAAAGTTTTTGTATTCTTACGCTTCGATTTTTTTAGCTGAAATGTCTTTTTAAACTGAAGGACATTCAAGTTAGGAATAGGATACAGAAAAAAGCACAATAAGAGAAATGCGGATGGAGCATATAACATTTAGCAGAAGGCAAGTGACCTATTTTAGATAAATAGAAATATATATATTTCAATGTGAACTTAATAATGGAAATGGTGTAATATAATGTAAATATCTACAGTAATAAGGGGAAAATTCAATTAATTGGCAGAAGGTTTATTTTTGTTAATGCTTTTTCAGTATTTTTATTTATGATTTGCATCTAAATGGTTTGAAAATAATTGTTTCTATTTATTTATTTTTACACAAAAATACCGCATTTATTACAATGAGATCTGATCCTGATCTGTATAGTGCCTTAGCACCAATATCCCAGTGATAACATGAAAAATAGAAATAAAGTAAGAATGCATAGTAATATAGTCACTCAGCTTACTGTGCGTTGTGCTAGTGGTGCAAGTGGTGAAGAAAGTTGGAGCTTCAAGATAGGGTTAGCAAGGTGGACTCAGTTAAAAATTTTGCTGCAAGTAGGGAGATTATATACTTTATTAGTATATTTTAATAAACGGTCAATATTAATGAGTGAACCCGAATGGTAAAGTTTGGTGTTCATACCGGACAACAGATGTCCAGATTTCAGAATCGAACATGGACTTTTTAAAAAGTTTGTGTCCAAGTTCGGTATTCAGGTGCTATTCGTTTGTTAATAAAGTTTGTTGATAGCCTACAGCGCAACCAATTAACAAGCTTTATTGCATGCGGAAATTGCCTGTACGCTGCTGTGAACAATAATAATTTAAAAAAAATGGCGTTTGCTCCTGCCTATTTTTGATACCAGCACAGATAAAACAGACAACTGCAGCCCTAGTTGACTGCTTTACCTTGGCTGGTTATTAAAAATAGAGGTGACTCCACCGTTTTTTTGTTTTTTTTTGTTTGTTTTTTTTTATTACTTAAATAATTACAGCTGGCATTAAGCCCATGGGTTAGTAATGGAGAGGTATCCATTCAGCATAATGATCTCTGGGACCAAGCTAGGACATCAGCACAAATCTTAGAAGTCTGTAAGGAACTTGGAATAACCCTAAAGAAATACCCAGACCTGGAAACCACTAGTACAGCATCTCTCCTGTGTCCACTCCCCAGTTGGCACCTTGGTACAAAATGTTCACTCCCAAATCCCACAGATCAAGGTGCAAGGCAGCAAAGACACTTACCTCCCCCAGCTGCACAGGTGAAGCTTCACTGAATCATGAGTGGCCCAATGTAAGACAACTCCTTTGCTATGTCCATTCTGGGTGCAAATGTGCGATGTTTTCTTTTTTGTCCCTACCATGGAGCTCCTTTGTCCCGTAATGGGATTTCCAAACAAAGGACTACGACGTACCTAGACTTCCCCTTTTTGGACACTCTAAAGACTTACCTCACTTATAGTTGCAAATAAATAGCCCTAAACTCTCCCAAACTTCTCAGAGGTATAGAGTGACTCATGGGTTGACCGCACCTGACTTCTGAGGTGTAGACCTCTTTTCTGGACCCCACAACTGAGAGGAACATGCTTATCAATAGTTGAACCTCCATGCCTCCATGGTGGCCATAGTACTATTTTGGAATGGACTAGTTAGGACCTAAAACAGGCCTCCTCTCTGCACCATCTCGTTAAGCCTCCCACCCCCCACATTTATCCGATCTAAGGATTGACCATTGAAAATGCTAAAACTGAATAATTAAGATTACATTAAAGCCCAATATTACTGACATTAACTGTTCCCCTAGTGTTAGTCCATATCTTCCTCCCTTTTCTTTCCACCCACTCTACCATAGTTCGGATTAGACACCTCCTAGGGCAATCAATCTCCACCCATCCAGCCTTATTATGACTAAAGATCAAAAGGTATTCAAAATAGCTCATTTCAACACCCATGGCCTCAACTCACCCATCCGTCGATCCCAGACTCTTGTCCACTTTTGATATACACCTGCTTCAACAAAACCCACTTTAAGATAGACAAAATCCCACTCTTTATGAAAGCCCAATATAGTGGTATCACACTCCCTCTCCCCAAAAAGGTTCTAAAGGAGTATCCATATCTTTTGCTAAGAACATACCCTTTCTGCTTTGAGGCTCAATTGTTGACCCAGAGGGTCACTACATATTTGTAAAGTGACTTTTGGCAGTGACAATAGTAACATTTGGTAATCTGTATGCACCTAATAAAAAACAAGTAAAATGGATTATATCCACAATCAACAAATTTCACTTCTTCCTAGAAGGCTCCCACATATTGTGCAGAAATGTCAATCTTGCATTAGACCCACTAATTAGATTTAACATCCAAAAAAAGCCCCATATCCCTTCAAGATCTCTCTCGAGATAAAAATGCATTACAATCCATGACTTTGATAGATATATAGTGCTATCTTCATCCCACTGACTGGAGATATACCTTTTATTTGCATCCACACAACTCCTACCCCAGACTGGACATCTTTACGCCCAGATTCCTCATACCCACAACCCTCAAAACAGAAATACTCCCAACAGTGCACTCAGACCACGTGGTCGTGTCAGTGAGGATCCTGCTCCAAAATCCATATGCAACGTACTGCACATGGAGGCTAAACGAGTCGACCCTCAACCCTGATGGACTACCCGCTTCGTACTCCAAAACCTTTTCTAAAACCATTGGTCCACATCTTTTAAATGTGCAACACTATTCTACAAGGGAGAATATTCAATTGCTTGAAGCAAAAAAAAGAGAGTAAAGACCCAGAGTGCTGTGGAAGTTACAGATCGATCTACCTCCTGAATGTGAACCTCAAACTCTACACTAATATCATAGCGAAGCTAATTGCAAAATTTCTGCATTTCTCATTTAACCAGATCAGATAGGTTTTATAAAGGCGAGAGAGGGAAAGGACAATACTTTTCATATCCTACAGCTAATACAGTAAGCAAAACTTCATAAAATTCCGTTAGTGATCTTCGGTACTGACGTAGAAAAAGCTTTTGAAAGGGTGTACTGGATTTTCCTGCAGGAGACGCTCAATAACGTCCAATTTCCCCTGACTCTTGCCAAAGCCATTCTCCAAATGTACACTCAACCCACACCGAGAATGAAAATTAACAATTCCCTTATGTGACACCCCTGCGGTAACCAGGTGTCACAAAATAAGGTAACATCACTGTAACAGCCCAGGTGCTACATAACTGTGCCAGTTACTACACATACTAGCACACCAGGACACTTACACTCCAAAACCAGGGTGGGAGATTCCCTTAGAACCAGGTGACAGGGCTGGGCACTGTGAGCTAACAGGCAGCCACCTGGGGGAGGAGCGAGTGGCCTGGGGGGTGTGGGTGGAGTGAGTGAAAAGAGGAGAGAAGAAGGAAGGTGTTGAGAGGAGTTGGAAGTGAGCAGAACTAAGAAGGAGAGGGTTGACAGCAAAGGTGTCAAGACAGACAAAGGAATCTTGAGACACAGAGAAAGAGGAAGGAAACTGGACAGAAAAGTGAGAAGTAAGAAAGCCGGCAGAGTAGCAGTAAAGACCTCTCGGACCTAAGGAGAAACATCAGCCACTCAGGGGAGAAAGTAGCTGGAGAGCGGGAGATCAAGCTCCAGGGACAGTGAAATCTTGTGGTAGTGGAAATCCAGGGCTCCCAGTACTTTGCGCGCATGGGGTGCAGATCCCAGAACAGACTGGGACATCAAGCCATCTGTTAACTCTGCCAGGCGGATGGGTTTCCAGGACTCATCTGCCATCACTAACGTTTGAGGCAGCAGCAGCGAAGGGAGGACCGGGACATATTTCCTCAAATAGTGCAAGCTGCCTGCGGCAAGACCCAGACACCAGATGGACCTCCGGGTGCTTCAAGCCAGGGAGGACCCTCACAGACACACGAGTGCATCGGTGGGTGAGTGGCACCAGGTCGGCTGGCACAGGGACACAGGACTCGGGCACACCTGGGATCCAGCACATCCCCAGGGTGTGAACCCAGCTGTAAGTAAAAGCGACCAAACTTCACTCCCCTGTCTGGAATGAGTTATTTCCCTGTCCCTCCATGTTAACCCCTACCTACCCCTGGGGAAAAGCTCTACTCGCGGAGGGCCTCACCATCCATGCTGCCCCATTCATCATCCCCAGAGAGGACCGGCAGCGGCGGCCATACCATCCCTGTCCGCACACCGCAAGTGGCGTAGTCGGACTCTTTTTTTATTATTTTTCCTTTTATTTAAAACTGGTCGACTGTGCCCTCGGATCCGGGACCCCTCGAGCCACGGACCGCCTGGATCTGAGCAGCCAGCTCGCTGCCCCGGGGCGCGACACTTACTTAGTCATTTATTATCAAAAATGGAACAAAACAAGGGTACCATCTCTAACCCATTCTCTTTGTCATGATAACCTCTAATACAAGATATTAAAAAATACCAAGAGATAACAGGTATCAACATAAGAGGAACACACCACAAATCAACAGCCTTCGCAGATAACCTTCTAGTGATAATGTCCCAGCTCGACAGTGGCATCCCAGCGCTCATGCAAATTCTAGAGGTATATAGTTCCTTATCAAATTTTAAGATAAACCCAACTAAATCTGAGGCGCTGAGTTTAAATATACCTACATTAACAATCAATCAATTTAAATCTTGGGTGGCCACCTAAATTTATTTCACATCTAGGCATTAAGATCGGTAGATCCTCAAGAGAGTTATTTGATTAAAATTTTAAACCACGTTTAACTACGGCAACAAATCAGATTTTACCATATATAACAAATTACTTGTTGGAGACATTCCGATGAAACAAGCTTACATTTCACATTGGGAGAGAGACCTAGGAATAACTTTCACGGAAAATCAGACCAATCACATTTACAATGCATCACGTGTGCCCTCACATTGCATCAAAGTTCAGGAAAACTCATATAAAATCATTACATGATGGTATATCACTCCATCACAGACTCAGAAGTGGCATTCATCCACCCCCGACCAATGCTGGAGATATGAAAAAGATAAAGGAACCTATTTACACATATGGTGTTATAGCTGATGATTCGGACCTGTCAGAAAGAAGTATCGCTTGTTATAAAAGACTTGCTATATACCTAATAAAAGACTTGCTATATACCCAAACAGCTCTAACTCCAGAACAGAGACCTTCTTAAACTTCCCTATTTGGCCAAAAGATAAGCTATCATCCAAATTAGCCTAATTCATCATTGCCGTCAGCAAACTCCTCATACCCCCACGTTGGCACTCAACTGAAGTGCCACTTAAGAAGCATCTCTTACTTAAAATTGATTAGCTATACCATATTGAGGAGTTGGCTGCTCTTACCCAACATAATATAACTCCTTTCAGGAGGGTCTGGAAACCATGGTAGGAGTATGGAAAGACACCCAGGTTCACATCCTCTACCCCTACTTTCATATAACACAAGGAGAGGTTGTGGGAACCCCTGATTGCAAACTGAGGCCAGAAACCAAAGACCTAAATAACCATGCGTTACCGAAGAGAAATATTGAAATGCTTACTAGTTCCTATAGCTGGGGCTACCAAACCTCCATAGCCTCTAACCCCCCCCCCTCCCCCTGCTTTTCTAAATTACCCTCTAACTCCCCCCCTCCTTTTTTCTAGGCTCATCTTACCTACCCCTCCTTACTTTTTTCTCCCCTTTATACTTCTCCCTGTGTCTTTATTCCTCATTTCCATTGTGTATGTTTGCTAAGCCATGTTAAATTGGTAAACAACTAATTTTCATTTGTAAACAATAATGTTCACTATGATACAATTACAATGCTAATACGGACTGTAATTTTATGAGCAAGAGAAGCGATGCTAGTGCACTGCAGTTGTTACATGCAGCATGTCCTTATATCTCAATTTCTACTGGTTGTAATTGTTTATAAGCTTTTGTTTATGGTTGTATTTCTAAATATAACATTAAAAAGAAAAGAAAGGTTTCATTTCTATTCTGCTAAGATTTACTTCTTGTAGCTATTAATCTCAGTTGCAGCCACATCCTTCTGCCATTTAAGCCCGTACCTTACTCTCTCCTATATTAACTATAGTTCATTCTAAGCTGACCTGTGAAGGCGCTGTCTCTGGAGAAATCTGTGGTGATCTTTCCAGGGGTTGTGGTGGAGTATCTCTCTGGAGAAAAATTTGAGTTTTGTTGAACCTGTCTCCCTTGTTTGTCTCCCTTTTCTTGTGTTGTCCATTAGTAGTAAGACTAGGGGCTTGCTGGCCTGCTCACTAGTCAGAGCTAGTCCCACACAATCACACACAAAAGGAAGGATGTTGTGAATGTCATCCAAGTGGGTGCTGGTGTGGAGCTCTCTCTGGTAGCCAGGAATGGTAATGAAGCTGAGTCTGAATCTGTGACTCAGACAGATGTTGGAGTTAATTGGTAATTCAAGAAGTCCTATTGCAGATCAGCCTAGTGTATTTAGAAGAGCATTCTCTGCCTGGCGGCCGCCAGTGGTTAATGTTTTCCTGCTTCTTCTGAAGATGGCTAGGAGTTTTCCCTTCAGTTTCTCCCATTAATTCTGTGCCTGAATCTACTCCAGATAAGTTTGCTAGTTTCTGTGCCTAATTGCTGAAATTGCACTTAAGGGTATGTCTGCTTATTCTATTTGGGTCTGTGCTTGATTTTTTGTATGTGAGAATCTGTCTCTCTGCTTTTGTGAGCAGGGAAGTTCCTCCAGCAAGAAAAGGAGCAACCCTGTTCATGTTTGGATTATTTGCACTTTAGAATATTGTTTGTTCTGTGATTTTGTTTCTTCCCTATTTATCTGCAGTTCACTTTAAAGTGTCTGGCACAAGAGTACCTGATATAGCGGGGAAAGACCCAGTGGTCTTAGTATTTTTTTTCCTATCAGGAGTTTAGTATTTTTTGCAGGGTTTTTTGCTGGCCGAAATCAGTTATCTGTCCTGTCCTGTCGTATCCAATAAGTCGGGCCTCACCTTTGCTAATCTATATTTTCTATCTGTGTATTGGGTTTTCTTACATCACCGTTGTTGCATGTTGGGGGCTTGCTATTTTGGGGACTGCTCCGAGGCAAGTTAGGATTCCTCATTTTTATCTTTGAGGTCTAGCAAATTTTGTCTGACAGATAGGGAATTGCGGTCAGCTTAGTTTCCAACTACTCTTGTGGTTTTGTTTTTTCCTGATTAACGGGATTTTTTGGGATCGTCCAGAGTTACCAGATCATAACAGAAGGACCCATGTAGAAAAGATAGGAAGCTCAGGGATCAGACACAGGTGAGTTAGGTGGTGAACCTTCTCCCCTCTCTCTATTGTCAGGGCCTTCCTTTACATCTTCCCTGGTTTATCCTTCCTCTTGTGCCTCTTCGGCGTGACACAAATAAAGCTGAGAGTCTGCACTTTAAACTTTCCATTCCCTAAATATCATGAATATAGCAAAAATACATTTTTAGAAAATATATATTTTACATACATACATACAGTATAGGTACAGTAAGGTTCAGAAATATTTGGACAGTGAAACAAGTTTTGATAATTTAGCGGTTTACCAAAACATGTTCAAGATATAATATATATAAGGGGTATTCCCATCTCTAAGATTATATCCCAATATGTAGTAGGTGTAATAATAATAATAATAATAGCAAATACCTCTAATTATAAATGTAGTCTAGTTTGTCTGACAAGCTATGTCTCTTACCTCATGTGCAGGTGTAGCGCCCCACAGGGCAGGTGCATTTAACCTACTCGCCTCTGAGCCGTTGACTGTCGTTGTCACGGGCGGTCTATCCTGGCTCCATTGCCCTGAGGTGTACAGAAGATGGCTGGGGAAGGATGATGGGGGTAATTGTGAGGTGTTTTTCGTGATGCCACCTGTGGTATATGGCCAGGAAATGGGCCTCTGCTGCTGTCGCTCTCATCCAGGGCAGATGGTAGTAGCAGCCAGGGATGGTATCGCTCTCCACAGGTAGAGCAGGACCTGGGTAGGATGATGAGGGGAGTAGTGATGGCGGCTCAGAACGGCAGTAGGGGTAATAAAGAGTCAGAGTCTATGGCTGCAGTTCCAGGTTGTTTACTCATTGTTAGTGCTGTGCCGCTCACCCAGGTAATACCGGTCACTTGCTATGATGGGCTCCATCGAACCCGAATCCCTTTAGAGATCAGTCTGGTTTCGTGTTTTGTGTTTGGTGGGTTTCTCCTTGTAACACGTGTTTGTAGATCCACTGGCTTGAAACTACAAGAGTACCCTGGGTTTCACAAGATGTACTCTTGCCCCTATCTGCAGGTGCCACGGTTCCGATGTGGGGTCCGGCTTGGAGCGAGACCCCGGATCCTATATGGCACTGTGCTGCTGGGCACTATGTGATCAGTGAAGCTTGATACTTTCCCCGTCCAGACATATTCTGGAAAACCAACGTGAAGTATGATCTTCCCTAGGGTCCTGCTGCCCTGCGTGGCGTCGGTTCCGAGGGGAGCAGATTCACTCTCCCCATGGCAACCGTGTGAACTTTCTCCTCTTTCCCACCGGAGAACCCCTGAGATGCGACTGCTCCTTTCCTCTCCTGTTGGAGAACTCTAACTGTTATGTTGGCTCCTGACTACACCTGCTGGCTGCACCTCCCCCTCCCAGGTCCTAAGCTAGTGTGACTGGGGTCCCTATTGAGGGCATCCTATAAATACCTGTCGGCGACACCTTTATTACCCGACCCTAGCCCAGTCCCCAGTGGGAACAGTGCAACCTGATGTGTATTTGAGTGTGTAATGTAGTGAAACCGGGACTGACCTCCTCAGGAACCGAGTTTAGCATTACACCCAAATTTGGGTGCAATACCCTGTGGCAACTGAAGCCTCAGGGGCACCACACATGCATGGCAGTAGCTTAGGTATCCATGGTTACGTTTACAACCACATGCAACTAACAGTTAGTTGCACGTGGTCGTAACCATTTAAAGATTATTCACATTATTGATTTACTCATTGTTAAAGAATTAATTGATTGTTATCTTTGCTGATAAGTAATTGATTTTTAGCCTTAAGGCCCAGTCACACACAACGACTTACCAGCGATCCCGAAAACGATGCGACCTGATAGGGATCGCAGGTAAGTCGCTGGGAGGTCGCAGGTGAGATGTCACACAGTCAGATCTTACCAGCGATGCAGGAACAATACAGGTCGCAGTAGCGACCTGTATAACGATCTCAGCAGTCACTGTGACCCTGTCACACAGTGTCAAACACAGCGATGTGTCCTGCACAGCAGGACATCGCCTTTGAAGAAAATGGCCTGGACCATTCTGCAACGACTAGCGATCTCACAGCAGGGGCCTAATCGCTGGTAAGTGTCACACATAACGAGATCGCTAACGGGATCGCTACTGCGTCACCAAACGGTGACTCAGCTGCGATCTCGCTAGCGATCTCGTTATGTGTGACAGTACCTTTAAGGTACCATCACACTAAGCAACATTGCTAGCAACATTGCTGCTGAGGCACAACTTGCTAGCGATGTTGCTTAGTTTGACATCCAGCAACAACCTGGCCCCTGCTGTGAGGTCGTTGGTTGTTGCTGAATGTCCCGGGCCATTTTTTAGTTGTTGCTCTCCCACTGTGAAGCACACATCGCTGTGTGTGACAGCGAGAGAGCAACAACTGAATGTGCAGGCAGCAGGAGCCGGCTTCTGCGGACGCTGGTAACCACGGTAAACAGCGGGTAACCAAGAAGCCCTTACCTTGGTTACCCGATATTTACCTTCATTACCAGCATCCGCCGCTCTCAGGTGCCGCGCTCCTGCTCCTTGCACACATAGCCATACTACACATCGGGTAATTAAGCCGATGTTTACTGTGGCTAGGAGTACAGGGAGCAGGAGCCAGCACTGACAGCTGAGAGCGGCAGACGCTGGTAACGAAGGTAAATATCGGGTAACCAAGGTAAGGGCTTCTTGGTTACCCGCTGTTTACCCTGGTTGCCAGCGTCCGCAGAAGCCGGCTTCTGCTGCCTGCACACGTAGCAGAGTACACATCGGGTAATTAACCCGATGTGTACTGTGGCTAGGTGTGCAGGGAGCCAGCGCTAAGCGGTGTGCGCTGGTAACCAAGGTAAATATCGGGTTGCTTACCCGATATTTACCTTAGTTACCAAGCGCAGCATGCTTCCACGTGTAGTGACGCTCCAGTGATCCCTGCCAGGTCAGGTTGCTGGTGGGATCGCTGGAGCGTCGCTTAGTGTGACATCTCACCAGCGACCTCCTAGCAACTTACCAGCGATCCCTATCAGGTTGTATCGTTGTTGGGATCGCTGGTAAGTTGTTTAGTGTGACTGGGCCTTAATACAACCTGTTGTGATGGTTTTATCTATCTATCTATCTATCTATCTATTTTTCTTACCGGTGCACACAGACAGGAAAGGGCCCTTGCGCAAGAACATTATAAGTGCCATTTGCGGTCCAATGCTTCATCATAAGGCACAATTCCACCTTAAATATTGGGCCCCTGTGCAATCATCATGTCACAAAAGGAAATCTAGGTTTAATTTTTAATCTTCAAAAAGTTACAAGTGAATAAAATTTATTAAAGATGGTATATGAGCACAACATGACTGTTCAAACTAAGCTCATGTGCTCAGTGCACCCTTGGCATTGCCAAACAGTTCAGTGCACTTTCCCACCTACTTATTTAATATCTATCTCTCTGACCTTTTCTGGCTCCAGTAACACCAGAGTTGTCAATCAAGGAAGAGAGGGAGGAGATAAATGAAAAATAAGTAGGTTGGAAGTTGCACTGAACTGCTGAGTCTCGTCAAGTTTGCACTGTGTGCATGGTTTGAACAGTCATCTTATGCTGCCAGACATCATTTAAAAAGTGTGACTATCATAAAATATAACAGTTGTAAGGGTAAATGTTAATAAGGCTGCCGTGTACACACTTTCTGCAAGGCACTCCGCTTAGCAGGTTCCAGAAGAACCGTGACCTTCACTCTGTAACCCCTACACAGAGATCTGGACTTACAACAAGCTCCCCTGTACTGAGTCCATAGAGTAGCTGCTGGCTGATGGAGTGAGCTACCAGAGGAGGATAAACTAGCCAGATCAAAAGCAAAGAGAGAAAATTCAAGACAAAATTAGGAGATAGAGACAAAGTCAGGAGGTAACCAAGGTCAGAACCAGGAAGACAGTGACTGAAGTAGAATCATAAAAAACAGCCTGGGTGCGATAGCTGGGTAAGACATAGATAGGGTCATTGTAACTTATAACTCGTAAATCCTAGCAATAAGCTGGAAGTTTAAGTAGGATGTGACACTGCCCTATTGCACATAGCAGGGAGCTGATTACTCTTACTGAGCTGCTGGACAGCACATATGTGGCGACCCTGAGGCTTCAGGCGCCACAAGGTACTGCACCTCCTTTAGGGTGTAGTACTTATCCCGCATCTAAGGAAGGTCGACACCGGTTTCACCAACACATCCATACAGTTACAGTGGGTTGCCCTCCCCAATGAAGATCAGGCCAGGGTCGGGTCACAGAAAGAGGTCACCACAGCGGTTGGGTTTACAGGACACCACACCGCACTTAGGGGCTCCCGATCCACTTGAACCTGAACTCAGGGTCAAGGAGAAGCAACCACCAGGGGGAGTTAGGAGCACACAGTGGGAAAAGCAGGTTGACCTAGTGAGAGTAGTGAAAGAGCCGGTGGCAGCGGCTGGGGGCAACAGCTTCGAACACACAACACAACTTCAGAAGAAGAACAGCTACAGATGCAGAGCAGAGCGGACATGCCGCAAGGCAGCTCTGTGGGCCAGGAAGTTTCAATATGGTTGCTGGGGAGAAGCAGGAGGCTGTTTCCACAGGACTGGTGCTGTCTAGGTACAGAACCCTAGGGCAGACATACTTCAAGTTGTCTACCAACTCTGCAAGAGTCGCGGAAACAAGCTAGAAAAGTCACCGGACCTGTCCCACTATTCCTGGAGCCAAATAGCATATAGGATCCAGGGCTGAGGTTTTAGCGCAGTTTCACGGTGGGGCCGATCGATCAGCATACAGGACAGGACACTTTTACTGACACCGGGATCCCCAAGTGCTTCACGCCATGGGGATCCGATACTTAGCTCATCAAAGGAGGAAGGGCCCATAGGCTGACACACCGGACCTGATCTTCCATGGATTTGGGATCGGCTGGAGCCCATCGTGGTGGAGACCAGTACTCTGGGGCAGCACCTGAACTACCAGTGAGTAAAAGACCTGGAACTGCAGCCCCTGTCTCTGCCTCTCCTTTGTCATCGCCATCGCCCAGCGCTGCGGCGCAAAATGGGACTACCACCATCCCCGTCCGTCCTTTATCATCCTCCCCGGGCTAACCCCGCTCCGCCTGTGGGGAGCGCCACCATCTTGACTGCGACCTTCACCATCAGCCCCGGAGAGCAGCATCTGCAGCGGTAGCCCATCTCTGGCCACGGACCACAGGTGGGGTCATGATCTAAAAAGACTTTAATCACTGTCAATTCCCCCATCCTCCATTCTTCCTCCCGTCCACCACCTTCCCTCCCTTCTGTACGCCTCGGGGTCACGAAACCGGGCCAGGCCAGCCCGTGATGACGCAGAGGATCTGCAACCCCCGGTCCGGCGACGAGTCCGGTTTAACCCCCTCGACCCCAGGGTGTTACACATACATCTATTCTGCCTGACTGGGTAGCACCAGAGATCCAATACACACCAGAATCACTGACTGGATAGAGCCTATTATTTATTCTGATGCTGCACAAGATTTCTGTTAGGTATAATGATGTGGTCACTTATAATATTTTGCTTGTATAAAGGATGCATGTGATGATGGACGACACCCTATCATGCCCAAGAAGAAGGAGTCATGAGTACCATGGCCAAACGATTCAGTAGCAAACATACTGAAATGTTCCTCATTTTCCAATTTCGGAGCCATGCAGCCTAATTTATCCCCGTATCAGATGAGGGCTTATATGCTAATATGAAGGCTGTAAAATAATATGCTGCAATGTGTAGCATCAATAAAATAAGGCAGTATAATTTTATTGCTGTGAGCCAATGTGAAAATGATTTTTTTTCTCCAGACTCTCAGCTGCAAAGCGCTGGAAAAAGAAGCATCTCATCGTCGTCTTCTGGAAGATATACACGTTCTTCGAGTGGCTTCTGCAACACAGACTCTGACAGCAATAATACTGTAACAAGATTGTTCTTCCTGGGGGCAAGAAAACATATCTCAGCTACAGGTAGCTTTTATTCTCACACATTCCTCTTCTTGAACAATACATATTGACTCTAGCTGAAGCTGTATCTTAAATATCTTCCCCGTGTCTCTGGAGCACCAGTGTAAAGGAGAAAACCAAAATTAAAATGATTTTTTTTTTAATCTCTTCTATAGACTTTGACAGAAGCAGGTAAGAGTTTGTCAGGTTTTATTCCATTCCTATGGAGCTTCTATATATCGCAGGTTGTTGTTACCTTGGACAAGTGTGCTGAGATGCGGCTGGATTTTTACTATTAATAGCACTGGGAGCCCACGGCTTACTGGATCGTGATGGAGAACTGATTAGGACCTGATCTATATCTGGGATAAGAAAGAAAGGTTTAGAAGCCTGCGGCTCAATCTGTCAAGTCCTTCCCTTTTTATTGTCACTTCTGAATTAGCTTCTAAATAACGGATGACCTACCTTCCCAGCGTGGGCTATTGATCAGTGGCGTAGTCAATCATTATCACGCCACACTTACAAACAAATAGGCTCCAGTTCAAGTGAACAGTAGTAAGGTTTTCGAGCCCTTAGAACTTATGGGTGCAGAATGTGCATCTGTCGCGGGCGGAGGAGGGGACGCCGCGCTCTCCCACTGCTGCTCGGGTCCGGCTGCCGCTGTGGCTGCTGCTGCCGCTGCTCGGTGGTGGCTCGAGCGATGGGCCGGATCCCGGGGACTCGAGCGGCGCTCCTCGCCCGTGAGTGAAAGGGGTTTTTTTGGGTGTGGGGATTGTTTATTGTCCGTGACGCCACCCACGGTTGTGGTGATTTGTTGACACCACCGCTGCTCTGTATGGGGATCCCGGGAAGGATGGTATGGAGCAGCCAGTTGTTGTGTTGCCCCTCCGTGGGTAGGGGTTGGTGATCCCGGGGCCCAGTGATGAGGTGGGTGATGCAGGGCTTGGTGGGGTGCAGGGACGCAGGGGCAGCGCTGTGCCTTGCGGCACTGTGGTACTCACTCAGCCTGAGACGTTGACACAGTTCTCGGTAAAACACACGGCTGGAAAGACGGTTCCCACGGACGGCTGCACTTGCTTTCCCCAGTAGGTGACGGTGATGTCCCTTTTCCTGCACCTAATGTTTCTGTGTTGGTAGCGATGGGTTCCCACTGGTAACCCGCTCCCCGGCATGGATATGGGCCGGAGGAGCCCTACTTTGCCCGCAGGTGCTGGCCCTGAGAAACTGGGGCCCTGGCGGTGGCGGTGTCTCTCCGTTACGGTCGGACTGTTGCCTTCAATCGGGACTTGGTTGTTTGGAGACGGACGTCCCCTTCACTGACGGATTTGGCAAATTTTGGCGACTCCTAGCCTTGCCGGGGTCCGAGAGGCCCCTGCCCTGGTGCTGACTGTTCTTCGTATACTGCTCCAGACCGCCGGGCCACTACCCGTCCGCGGTCCTTCCAGCAACCTCCGAGCAGTCACCCCTGCGGACTATCACCGCCGTCTGCTGACCTTGCTGTCACTGTCCAGGCACACAGCCGGACCAACTTCAGGCTTTACTACTGTCACTTCAGCTCTTCTCTTTAGCTTTACTACTACTTTCTTCCACTTCACTTCACTTTCCTCACTCCACTGTTTACTCCTCCTCAGACTCTAGTCTGGCTTCAACTCCAACTCTCTCTGATCTGATCTGCCTGGTTTCTCCCGCCTCCAGGGCTGTGAACTCCTCGGTGGGCGGAGCCAACCGCCTGGCCCACCCCCTGGTGTGAACATCAGCCCCTGGAGGAAGGCAACAAGGATTTTGGTAGCCTTGGTGTTCCTAACTGGGGTGTAGGGTGTGGTGGTGTGATGACCTGTGACCCCTGGCTTGCCCAGGGCGTCACACATCGGCAGCATTATTTTTTAGCTTCGCGAATGTTTTCAGAGTGTGAATTTAAAGGGATTCTCATCCTCAAAACAAAGCAACTTATTCATCCAGGTTTAAGTAAATAGATGACCCTATTAGTAGAATCAGCTCTCCTAAGCTGTCTACATGGACATGAGGATCATAGAATGTTAACTAAAATGATACCTTGATATATGTGATCTGATGTTTTATTCCAGAGAAATCTACATTTTTCTTAATATATAAATGAGCTGTTTAAGGACTCTGTCAGCAGGTTTTTGCCATATAATCTGAGGACAACATGATGTAGAGGTTAAACACTGAATTCATGTATGTTTCACTTATTAGGCTGTGTGCTATTGTTTCCACACAATGAAGGTTTTCTCACCAGGAGATTATCACTGTCCAGACTGCAGATGTGGAGAATGACCACGGCACTTCTGTGGTGGTGCCCAAGTAGGATCTAATTCCTTGGTATGGTATGAAAGAGAAACTTGACACTCACATTGCTGAACAATAGCTGTGATTTTTTATTTTGAAATTTTTACAAAGTGAACAGAGCACAGTCTCCTTATCAGTGTCTATGAAACTAAGCCACAACTGAACTCTAGCATGCACATTAATGAAGGTCCTAGATATTAGGACCAAAACGTTCGCGCTCTGTTCACTTTGTAAGGATTTAAACATAAAAAATCACAGCTTTTTTTCAGCAATCTGAGTGCCAAGTTTCTCTTTCATGACCAGACTGCAGGGCTTGTGAGCAGTTGTCTGACGATGCCTTTTCCTATGATAAGAAGCTCTGTGTCAATAGACATTGTACACAGAGAGGTGTGGTGTGGGCATGACTAGCATTCTGAGCTCAGCTACATGCTACATCTAAGAACTTAAGAACTCTGAAAGTGTCACAACTGATTCACCCAGTAAACTAAATGATACATCATTGGAATCAGGGCCTCTTTGCCTATATTATACTGGTCTCAGATGAAGTAGCAAAAACCTGGTGACAGATTTCCTTTATGATCTATGGGTTAGCCACAGATTTCCCTGGGAATTTGCCTCCAGAGCTTATTTCATATGAAAGGTGGCGTTTCCAGTGTGAGACAGGAAATGACCATCTCCTCTCCTGATCTACATGTCTCACACTGGTAATGCATCCTTTCATTTAAAAAAAAAATAAATTTGGAGGCAGATTCTCAGGGAGACCTATGTATGGCCCATAGATCTAAACAACTAATTAACATAGGATTGCAGATATACAGGTATTAATTTTATTCAACTTTTTATGACATGCATGCTTATGTAGACAGTTAAAATGCCAATCATAATAACAGATTTTCTTTAATTTCTGATGATATCAGGCAGAAGCAGTTTACCTCCAAGTAATCCTGATTCATCTAAAGTCTATATGTCCCTCACATATGGGTGATCACTCTCATTACCATGCATTGGACCTTTACGAAACCTCCACATGACTTTGATTGGGGGTGCGCAGCATGGGGTATGGAGCACGATGGGGGTGCGCAGCGTGGGGGGATGAAGCACGATAGGGGTGTGCAGCATGGGGGATGGAGCATGATGGGGGTGCGCAGCATGGGGGATGGAGCACGATGGGGGTGTGCAGCATGGAGGATGGAGCACGATGGGGGTGCACAGCATGGCGGATGGAGCACGATAGGGGTGCGCAGCATGGGGGATGGAGCACGATGGGGGGTGCGCAGCATGGGGGATGGAGCACGATGGGGGTGCACACCTCCTCCCAAAACACACACACACCGCCACACACGCACCGCACAACACATCACACACGCTCTGGGAACCACAAACACCACTCTACACAGACACCCACACACACACAGACAACGCTGCACACACACAACACATAACACACAAATATATGCAAACACCGCGCAACACACACACACACTGCACAAAACATGTCTCCCCAAAACACACACACGCATCCCACACACACACACACACAAACCGCGCAACACACACAGCACCACACACACACAACACTGCAGACACACAGCACTCCACAAACAACGCAACACACAATGCAACACACAAACAACACCGCTCTCACACACACCCAGACAACACCCAGAACATTTACAGCGCCCTACACAAACACTTGGCAACTACACACAACAACATCTATATATATATATATAACAAAAATCATACATTAACTACACAATAAATTCTAGAATACCCGATGCGTTAGAATCGGGCCACCTTCTAGTACAGAGTATATAGATGTTTTCTTTGTCAGGTTCAAAATGAAGAAATTGTGACATTCTTCAAGTATTCTTACCTGGGAGTATTGTTTATAAAAGAGAATATTTCCGACTGTCACCAAAGGAGCCTGCACAGCCCATGGAGGGCGTAACAGCTCTGTCCTAGGTCTTGCCATGGGCCAATAACCATACTAAAGAACAAGAATGATTTAATAATCTCTTGATTAATGACCTTGTGGATGGGATTAAATGTAAAGTGTCAGTGCAGTGTTTGCTGATGACACCAAACTATTTAGGATATTAAAAACTGACCCTGATAGTACTATATTAAAAAACGATCTGCATAAGATGTCTGAATGGGAAAATGTTTCACAAATGAGATTTAATGTTGATAAATGTAGAGTAATGCACCTAACACTGAGTAATCGTATATGTTACATATACATTAAATTGAAGTAAACTCGGAACTACAGAACAGGAGAAGGACTTTCTGGTTACAAGTAAGCTGAGCAGCAGCACTCAATGTCAAGCAGCAGCTGCAAAAGCAAACAAGATTTTAGGGTGCTTAAAAATAAAGATTAGATTTCGTGATTACAATGTATTGTTACTTCTCTATAAATCACTTGTAATGCCACATCTGGAACATGGGATCCAGTTTTGGGCTTTATATTTTAAACAGGACATTCAGAAGTTGGAGTCAGTTCAAAAGCGGGTAACTACCCTTGTAATAATAAGGAATGGAAGGCCTTCCATATGATGAGAGGTTGGAATTGTTTAGCTTAGAAAAAAGACTTCTCAGAGGAGATCTCATTTATATGTATAAATACATGTGTGGTCAATACAAAGAATTGGCACATAACGTGACTACACAAAGGACCAAGGAGTACTCACTATGGGTGGAAGAAAGGAGATTCAAGCATCTAAATAGGAAATGGTTCAATCTATGGAATGCCCTACCACAAGAGGTTGTAATGGCAGACACTATAATAGCTTTTTAAAAAAGGACTGGATGTTTTTCTCAGCAAAAATGTCATTGTAGGTTATAGATAATGTGGTGACAAAAAATGCATAAATGGTGGAGAAAGGTTGAATTTGATGGACCTAGGTCTTTTTTCAACCTATGTAACCTCTTTGTTACATGTAGTAAGAAGAACATGCAATATTCGTGACCCTATTATCCACTCTTCTTACTTCATTGTTTTTTATCATGCAGCTGCATGATATCTTGTAGAGGGGCTTACCGAAAAAGAGTTGCAGGTCAATAAATGTATAAATGTATTAAAAGCTGATTTAATGTCTTTTGTCAACATTGGTGTCTCAAACCACATTTTGTATAGAGCCAAAGTCAATTAGGCTTTGCAGGTTGCACTATTGTGCCACCAAGGTTCACCAAGCCTGCCTTACCTATCTACCACTTGTCAGGGTACACAATTTATTTAGCAGAAAACCACTCTTTGCCTTTGGGGTTCCTTATTGCTACTATGTCACTATACCCTTCACAAATCCTAAATCTTTCTTATGCACCCTAATCATGTTAACTTGTCCTAGGATTCATATGCTCTCAGTCTTAATTACCCCATACACATTGGAATAAAGGTGGCTACACTGGCTGATATTGACCTGTTTGGCTGACACTCTAGTGAGTACGGAGGCATTGTCCAAATGATTGTCAGGGAGTTGTCAATCTGGCATGTTTGATCCATACTGCCTATTGCTTTGTGCTTTGTTCTACTGAAAATAAGTTGTTGGCAGATACTTTTGTTTTCTTAGGGATATTACACACCAAGAGATGTCTAGCAGTGGCAAATTTATAGGGTACAGAGTAGCACATGGCTAACTGCATGTTCTTGTGTTTGGTAGAGTTGGGGGAGATAGATGTTGGCCTAATGATCAGTCCATATGGAGTACTTTAGACTGATGATGACAGCTGTGATTAACCAACAAGGGTGAACTATCTCAAACTCTTGCACTAAAGGGATCAAAATAGGAACAACACCTCCTAAAAGTTGGCCGCTTTCAGGAAATCTTTTCTTGATGTAGACTAATGTAAAAAAAACCAAATCTGTATAAAAAATATTAAAGCTAAAGCAGGGGTAATGTAGTGCAATATCTCTGTGTGATGGAGCTTCGAGAATGTGATGAAAGAAGTAGCAACTGTTCACAATAGCTTTATTCTGTTAAATGTCCAGTTTGGCATTAAAACAAACAAACCGTCTTATACTCACTGTCTGGGTGTAAGATGGTAGTCACAGTTCTACCCCTGAAGGCACCAAAAGTGTTCATAAATATACATATGTCATGTATGTTATGTAGGAAAGCAATGTAAAGTATAGGTGTAACACTTGACTTTGGAGATAGCGAGGCAGCGAGATGAAGTGGACTCACTGGACCACAGGGGGACCCTGGGCTTGACTAAGTGCCCACCGCGAGGCATTCATCAGGTGCTACTCCCACGACAGGAACCGGGACTGTGGTAGCTGACCCCCAAAGCAGGGTGCAGACAGGCTTAAGGGGGCTTTAGCCCCTTTAACCCTTAACCCTCAAGACAGGCTTAAGGGGGCTTTACACGCAGCGACATCGCTAGCAATGTCGCTGGTAAAAGCACCCGCCCCCATCGGTTGTGCGTCATGGGCAAATCGCTGCCGGTGGCACACAACATCGTTAGGACCCGTCACACGGGACTTACCTGCCTAGCGACATCGCTATTGCCGGCGAACCGCCTCCCTTCTAAGGGGTCTGTTCGTGCGGTGTCACAGCGGCGTCACTAAGCGGCCGCCCAATAGAAGCCGAGGGGAGGAGATGAGCGGGCCGGACATCCCACCCACCTCCTTCTTTCCTCATTGTGGGCGGCCGCAGGTACGGTGATGTTCCTCGTTCCTGCGGTGTCACACATGTGATGTGTGCTGCCGCAGGAACTACGAACAACCAGCGTCCTGCAACAGCAATGATTTTATGAAAATGAACGACGTGTCAACGATCAACAATAAGGTGAGTATTTTTGATCATTAACACTCGCTCGGAGCTGTTACACACAACGACGTCGCTAACGACGCCGGATGTGCGTCACGGAATCCGTGATCCCGGCGATATAGCATTAGATATGTCGTTGCGTGTAACGGGGCCTTTAGTCTTTAGACAGGGACCACGAGGAAAGGCTGAGGCAGATAGGACAGCCAGGATGGATAGGCAGAGTCACTAGAGCAGGACAGACTGGAGCCAGGTACAGGCAGAACAGGACTGGAACCAGGGGCCAAAAGGGGAGGACAGATTAAAGCCATGTACAAGGTTGGACAGGACAGACAAGGGAACCTGACAACTAGCTGACTAGAGCACAGAATACTAACTAGCTAAACAAATCTTTGATCCCCTAGTGGAAGAGTGCCTTAAGTACCCAGTGCTTCCCAGAGATAGGCTGACAGGCACTTCATGGGAGTGACGCGCTGGCCCTTTAAGAGCAGCATTGCATGCACATGCCTTAGGAGCACTCCTTGAGGACCTGTACCTCATGCACAGGCCCTGGGAGGGGGAAGCAGGAGGCACCCATGTGGAGCTTCGCGGAGACGCTGGGTTGCGTGGAAAGAGCTGGCCGCGGTGGTGAGTGAGCACACGTCCCTCTGGGGAGAGGAGCAAAGAGTGCAGGGGTGCCAGCATTACAATAGGAATGCACAAGATGTAGTGTAATGTAAAGATGTAGCAGTGCTGGTAGTGATATAAGGTTACAACATAGGATGCTGATAAGATAGGTTGCCTGGCAACCGACTGAGGGGCAAGTGACAGTTGGGATTAGACCATGAGGGAGGAGCTAGTGCTGAGGGAGAGAGACAGACCCCATGTTAAAGTTCAGTTGGGGAACGACCAGAGTTAAATGCGGACGTACGTGTCCGTCAGGTCGTTTTGGTCACGTTCTTTTGAAGACTCATGGTGTCTGCAACATTGAGACCGAACAAGAGAAGCATGAGAAAACTTAACGACACACGCAGGGGTATTGTAACCCAGAATGAAAACCAGTAGAAAAATTTAGGATTGGCAGAAGGCCGCAGCACCACTTGTGAGTAAGCACAGGAGTGGGACACAAGACGAGTATGCAGTCCTTTGTGGCAGACCTGAGAGCATCGCTGCTCCCTTTTGTTTCGAGGATGTGGAACCGCACGGGAACTGGATTGACTCTCAAGGACAGCTCTATTGTGCTAGGCCGGGCTGTGGCAGGAGAACTGGGAACATCCACAATAATAACACCTGGGGTGAAATTGGAGGAGATATGTCTGTTGGTGTTTGATGCTAATGAAACGGCCATTAAGATGTGTTTCCTCTACTTCTCGTTTAAAGTTGCCATCAAGAGACTGTATAGTAAAGATCTGTTGTGTAATAAGAACTATCAGTCTCCGTCTCCGTTTTTTCCATAATTCAGTCCTAGCCTGCCCAAGACAATGGCAAGAAGAGACCTCCTGTATAAACAGCAACGCACCTACAGTATCCAAAAACCCAGCCAGTATCATAACACTTTTCCTGTGAAGTGGGTCTGTGGCGCCTACTGGAGGAATCCCTCATCTGTGATTACTGCCTCGTGCCTGCCCTCGCTTTACATCAGGGTCTGTTGGTGAATCCTCTCCTCTTCTCCTAGCATCTGGTATTGACTGTGGGGCTCACATCACATTGACAGAGCAGCAGACAATCAGTGAGCTCAGCGGCTCTGCCATATAGATGGAATGCCCCACTCAGAACTGCTGAGATCACTGATTTGCTGCTGTATTTTCGACTTGACATCAGTGGTACAGCCAATATCAGACACTGAGAACAGTGACTGAGACTCACCGGTAGACCTGGGGATGGTGAGTATAGCATAGTTTGTTTTTTTCTACCAAACTGCAGTGTAGAATGAAGATTTTGAATGAAGAATTAGAATGAAGACATCCCCTTTAACAGAATCAAGCAAATATTAACAAATGCAGCTTCTTATATCAGATATCACAAGCTCCATCATACAGAGGCTATGTTACTACTCATGCTTTAGCTTTAGTGTCTCTGAGGACTAAAATGACACCTGTATCCATCTCCTTCTACTCTTGATGGTAACCAGAAGTCCATGACATTTCCAGGAGGGATTTTCCGGTCGTTGATTCCTATATTATTCCCAATTACCCTTACCCGGTATCAATAATACACGGACACTGCTTGCGACTTGGTAAAAAATGGCCACAGCAGCCCTTTATTGCCTATTGTTTACACACTAACACAAGGGGGCGCCGTCCAACGGGCGTCCCCAACATTTAACAATAGGTAATACCATAATAATAATAATACAGTACGTAATACAATACGTAACCCTGGGTAGGCCCGGTCCAGAAACCACCTTCCACCACCAAAACATGATCCCTGGCCGCAACACACACCGGGCCGGAGATGAGGTATGAATCACCTACGGATCAATACCCCCCACCTTGCAGGACCCATGCCTGCAAGATCCTTGTAACCGGAGCCACTATATCCTACAAGTGACTCTCCAATCAAATAACATTATCCGTTAAACCGCCTCTGGACCAGACCTACCCCCGCCATAAGTCCGGTCCAGAAGCCATACTCCACCACCAGAACACAATCCCTGGCCGCAACACACTGACCCAGAGATACGAGGCATTAATCACCTACGGATCAATACCCCAACCTTGCAGGACCCCATGCCTGCAAGATCCCTGTAACCAAAGCCACTGTATTCCGCAAGTGACTCTTCAATCACACAAACCGTCAGAAAAACACGATCCCTGGCCGCAACACACTGACCCAGAGATACGAGGCATTAATCACCTACGGATCAATACCCCAACCTTGCAGGACCCCATGCCTGCAAGATCCCTGTAACCAAAGCCACTATATCCTACAAGCGACCCTTCAAATCACACAACCGTCAGAAACACGATCCCTGGCCGCAACACACCGACCCAGAGATGGGGGCATTAATCACCTACGGATTAAAACCCCCCCAAGTAGCATCAAGTATCAACCGTGTCTCAAAACCTTACATTCCTCTTTACCTCCAACTCAATATTATCCCCGGCTGCAACCTCCAGCCCAGAGATATGAGGCATCAATCACCTACGGATCAATCCCCCATGTGCATAACAGTAACTGTGACCTCAAAAACCTTAAAGCCCGTTAGCGACTTTAATCCAACAACATCCCCGGCTGCAACCAGCCCACAGATAAGAGGTATTAATCACCTACGGATCAAAACCCCTATGCCTTGCAGAACCACGTGCTTGCACTGCACTTGGATCCAGAACCATGACCCCAACCAGTGACTCCTCCTGCGATTACCATTTCACCAAAATGGATCACTGACCATAACAATGGTCCCATATTTAAATGAGGTAAAAGTCACCAAAGGAGTAATACCTTACCCAAACCAAAAACTCCCGTACTTTCAATTACCTATCACCCGGGCCACTGTAGCCACCTGTGACTCCCTGGCAACCATCAACTCCTTAATATATAATCCTTGGCAACAACCCTGACCCATATATAAGGCATTGATCACCAACGGAGCAATACCTCCTCCCTGCAGACAACCTTGTACCTGCAGGTCACCAGTAACCGGAGCCACTGTACCTTCCCCAGTGGCTCTCCATCCAAACACCAGTAACAATTAGAGCTCCTCTGGACCAGACCTACCCCCGCTGCTGTGACAAAGGACATAATCCCCATTATTTATGCTGACCATACACATATACATCATACACATCATATACATATACATATATTCCCACATTACCCCCATCTTATTCACCCACTTACAAGAATCCCAAATGACAATATACATCACAATCCACATAGAAATCTCTTTTGTTTCGTTTTTTTTTGGTTTTTTTTTATTATTATTTTATACACGACACTTCCTCCAATCCTTTCTTTTCTCTTTTTTTTTTTTTTTTTTTTTCGTTGTAATGGCTCTAAAATTGAATAACTATACATGCATATAAACACACCAATAATAACAATACACAATAGAAGGGAGGGTGGGTGGGAAGCTGTCATCCAGGAAATGCAAGAGGAGGTAATGGACTCCCACCTCCTATTATATACACCATAAAGCTCCCTCCTTTCCTTCCACCACACTCCACCCCCTAACCAATCACCTTCTTTTCCTCATTGTTAAACGAACCAACACTGTTTAACCCCATCAACTCCCTACCCTCCGGGCTGTCATGTCGCCCCTACACCCTATGGGTTCCATGGCTTTCTTGCCATTTCCAGGAGGGATTTTCCGGTCGTTGATTCCTATATTATTCCCAATTACCCTTACCCGGTATCAATAATACACGGACACTGCTTGCGACTTGGTAAAAAATGGCCACAGCAGCCCTTTATTGCCTATTGTTTACACACTAACACAAGGGGGCGCCGTCCAACGGGCGTCCCCAACATTTAACAATAGGTAATACCATAATAATAATAATACAGTACGTAATACAATACGTAACCCTGGGTAGGCCCGGTCCAGAAACCACCTTCCACCACCAAAACATGATCCCTGGCCGCAACACACACCGGGCCGGAGATGAGGTATGAATCACCTACGGATCAATACCCCCCACCTTGCAGGACCCATGCCTGCAAGATCCTTGTAACCGGAGCCACTATATCCTACAAGTGACTCTCCAATCAAATAACATTATCTGTTAAACCGCCTCTGGACCAGACCTACCCCCGCCACAGAACAGGCCACGTGACACCTTGCGTGGCCTGGACCCCCACACACCCAACGCTTGCTCCCCCAACTTGCAAGCCAAACCAACCCTTAAAACCTTTCCATCTATCACTTAAACTCTGAGCATCCCATATATGCACCATCCAGCGTACCCAGTCCACCTTACTGCACCGCACTCCCCTGATCCTTGGTGGCAGGAGCCACCGGGTCCCTCTGACGGCCACTCAGGCCCACCATGCCACAAGCTCCCAAACTATACCGGAATCCACACCATGCCCCGCTGGCCTTATTATAACCAATTAAATGCAGTACCGACTGTACTATCGTCCTCCCCAGTACCGACCAAAGAACCACTGTACAGTCACCCTGTACAGTCAGTCCTCCTCCTGTCTCCAGCTGAATTAAACCACCACTGGGGTTGAGATACAACAACAGGATGACACTCACACTGCTTATGCTACTGGGTCACTTCGCACCCCAAACCTAGTTCTCCCAGGAAACCGCTAAAGTGAAACCCCGCTGTAAAACGACTGCAATCCATAGCCTTGAAATTTCCCCTACAGCTGACCTTGCAGCTTCCCCAGAGCCAAATATCACTACCGGTCTCCCCTGACCAATTTATTCCGCCATCACACCCTCTGACAACAACAGAGGCTCGAGCTGTCTTCCCCAGAAAATCCCAAAATCTTCCCACATACTCAACTACCACACTAATGGACCTTCTCCATCCGAAATCAGGCCCATTTAATTTCAACGAGGCCCACACGGCCTAACGGAACCATGCTCCACCCCAAAATTAACACGGCCTCAAAAAACAAAACAACCGCAACCATCGCCCTGTACCCCTTACCGAGTCGAAGATATTGAAGCATTACCTTCGATCCCAAAGTCCCCAACAACACCTCCAACCATAATGCATAGTCCGCTTGCCTCCGCAAACTGGACCACGACAAGCTCCCTGTACTACAATGCCCACCGGAAAATTGCAGCCACACCACTGGCCCGATTGACTCCATATGCAACTATGGGCATCAGGAGACACAACTTTACCAAACACCATGTCCGGACCTTTCGATCTCAAGGAAAACCTTGTGACACGCAACCCCCTTTGAGCTCTCATATTACACCCCAAGATAAATTAAAACCTTGGCCACACCATAGTATCCGCTCAAAGCCGACCACCGTGGGGCGTACCACCATTTTCCCGTAACGCACAACTGCACCTTCAAACCAAATACCTTCGTGCCGTGAGACCGGAGCACCACGACTCCCTAAGCAAACCCTTACCCAGATGCCCATACCTACCACCGGGCCAAGCATTCCTTTTTTTTTTTTTTTTTTTAAATTGTATATGAATATTAAATAGACTCCACCAGCCCACAGATGCCAGGAGTCCACCCATGCAAAACACCCAATAATACCAGATGGCCCTAAGCTATCCGACTTACACTCTATGCACCACAAGTACCCAATCCTCTAGTCCAAACCATAACTCGCATAGTCCCCACCCGTAATCACGGCTGTCCGAAGAACTCCATTATTCCGTCCGCAGCCCACCATTGCTGATTAACCGAGTTCACCCACAGCGGCCCAAAGCTGCCCAGCACCTACATTAACACCAATTCAGTCACGCTGGACTCAACATTCCTCCCAGCACCAACCTCCACAATGGGATAACATGCTGACTAGCCACAAATTAACCCCATGTTACCATTGATGCGGTTGCAAACCTACAAACCCATTACAGCAACCAACACTTCACCTTCTCCTACATTTCCGCTCTCCTTTATTCACTTATCCACAGCAACCCTCGCGCCATACCGGGGCCCCGCACCTACACATCACTCACAAAAACCCCCTGAAAACTCCTCGAACACACCGTACCGCGGGACCCCTCGCCCCTTTACCTTACCCACCATAATTCATCCAATAAGAACCACCATGCATCAGAAGATTAATAATGAAACACCCCAGCAAACCTTCAATAACTGCGCCGTCTCACCCGCTCACATGTGCCGCAATCATCAGCCCCCTTAACCAAGTCTCACAAGACCTAAACTGCGGTAAACGCCGAACCTCGCCACCCCCAACCTGCAACTGTAACCACCGGACCTGACGCCACCTGCACCCTCACGGCCCCGCTGCCATGAGACCACCCCGTCCGTAACTCTGCCCCTGGCCTCCAGAACAACCAACCGACCTATGAACTAACCACATGCTCCAAACCCCCTCAGCTGCTACCCATATCTCCAGACACTACTCCACTACAGCGACTGTCCCCCCACCACTACAAAAAGGCTGAAACTTAAATTGATTTCCGCGCCAGGCTGCCTCCAGAGGACGCCCTCAGATCAGCCGTCACCGTCCT
The DNA here is from genome assembly GCF_048569485.1 of Anomaloglossus baeobatrachus. Classification (NCBI taxonomy): domain Eukaryota; kingdom Metazoa; phylum Chordata; class Amphibia; order Anura; family Aromobatidae; genus Anomaloglossus; species Anomaloglossus baeobatrachus. Next base: position 491,928,920 of record NC_134355.1, read on the forward strand.
TTTCGCCAGTCGTCCGTCGCTGATCCCGGGACAGTCCCTCAAGCTGCAGGCACCGAATGCCCGCCGGGTTCGCCCCCTGACGCCAGGAGCACCGTGTCCACATGCCCTGTTTGGGCCGATTGTCGCCTCCACAATGCTGGGCGCTCCCCTCCTGGGGGAAGCCGCTACTGATGAGAGCTGCACCCTTGTCCCAATGCCTGCTCCAGGATAGACAGCAGGCCTCCTGTCTCCTCCTCGTCGCCACCTGCTGCGCCCAGTCCTCCGGACCCGATGATCCAGCCACACAGGTGAGGTGACCCTGCAGGCGCCTCCTGTCTCCTCCTCGCCGCCGCCTACTGCGCCCAGTCCTCCGGTCCCGATAATCCAGCCACACAGGTGAGGTGACCCTGCAGGCGCCTCCTGTCTCCTCCTCGCCGTCGCATTCTGCGCCCAGTCCTCCAGTCCCAATAATCCAAGCCACACAGGTGAGGTGACCCTGTAGGCAGCCGTCCTCCGTTCCCCCGCGGAGGGAGGGGGGGTTGTCCATCCACCGCCGCTGGGCGCGCTCCCTGCCGGGAGCGGCCGCATCGCTCAAAAAATCCAGCCTGAGGCCTCACACCGGAAGTAGGCCCCCGGGCTGGACACGCCCCCTTTTCGGCCGTCGCGGCCCTGCAGGAGATTCCTCCCGACAGCCAGAGCGGGCGCTGCAAGCTACCGCTGCCCACCCAGCTGCGGAGGGTCCCCACGGGAGTGGGGGCTCTCACGTTGTCCTCCTCACCCCCACCTTCCCCAAAAGACCCCGGCGAGTCCTGAAACTGCCAGCACTACAGCAAAGAGGGGGGGGGAGGGGAAGGTGCCGAGGAGACACCCAGGCAGCCTGGGTGTAGGACTGCACTACCTGGGCGCCCTGCACCGCCATGCTGACCAGATCCGAGGATTCCTCAGGACATCATGATGGAGGTTCCCCAGCCCGTCCAAGCTGCAGATCTGCGATGTCCGGATCCATCATGCTGGATGTCATGATGGAGGTTCCCCAGCCCGTCCAAGCTGTCATCCAGGAAATGCAAGAGGAGGTAATGGACTCCCACCTCCTATTATATACACCATAAAGCTCCCTCCTTTCCTTCCACCACACTCCACCCCCTAACCAATCACCTTCTTTTCCTCATTGTTAAACGAACCAACACTGTTTAACCCCATCAACTCCCTACCCTCCGGGCTGTCATGTCGCCCCTACACCCTATGGGTTCCATGGCTTTCTGAACTATTGCAAGTGTTTAACAGTAGGCTCAATCTTTGCTGCCTGCGTAAAGCACATATAGGAGACTACACAGACAATAAGACCGCAAATAACAAAGCCACACTCAGTATGGTAATTAGTGACTCCATCTTTATTGAAATAAACCCCCCTCCGCAGTAATCCTGGGTCAGGGTCCCGCGCCGTCCAATCAGGATCCAATATCATCTGATCGCTTTGCTGGAAAGCATACCGATCAGATGATCTGTCAGGATCAAGTGCCTGAATCCCATCATACATCAGCTGATTGTATAAAAGCCGATTATACAATCAGCAGATGCATCAGTAGAAAAAAAAAAAAAATAATACTCACTTATGTGCTGAATTACCGGCAGCTCCCGGAGCGATGGGGCGGGAGTCTGATCCTGTCCGATCGCTGCAGCAGCTGCCGGTAATCAGGGATGAAGTCTCCTGACGCATCCGCTGATACCGGCCGGGCGCCCGCGTCAGCCCGAGACTCGATCAGCTGATGCGTCAGGTGACTGCATCAGGTGATCCATCGCCAGGTCCTGCAAGCAAGGTCCTGCCCCGGGGAGACTGCACACAGCCGGAGCGGGAGCGGTGAGAGGAGATGGGAGCGGGCATGGCACCGCGAGGCTGCAGACAGGTGAGTATAACTTTTTTTTTTTTTATTCTACTGTTAACTTTTGTTTTCGCAGCCGCTTCCACCTCCTGCCCGAACATGGCGCCGCACGGCAGCATACATGCACAGGACGGGAGATGGACGCGGCGGTGACGGTACCGGGAGGATTCATGCTTCTGTCTATACTGACAGAAGGAATCCTCTTCCTGTACACGTCACTTTACTACCCACCTCCTGCGCTTATAGCTGCGTTTTTGGTCTTAGAAACGCACCAAAACGCAGCTATTTGCGTTTCTCATTGCGTCTTTCAACATCCCATTGAACTCAATGGATGAAAAGCGCAGTGAAAAACGCGGGAATAATTGACATGCTGCGTTTTTGTGGTCACCACAAAAACGCAGCTGAAAAAAAACGCTGTGTGGGGACAGCAAAAATGAAAACTCATAGACTTTGCTGGGGAAGCAAAGTCATGCAGTTTTGAGGCCAAAAACGCACCCGAAAAACGCGCAAAAACGCCGAGAAAAACGCACCGTGTGCACATAGCCTTAGTGTTACTGCCTTGCACACCAGGACACCAGATTTAACTCCATGTTAGCTGAGCTCTATTCTTTGCATAAATGGTGAACTGATACATACTTTGCAAAAGTATGAGGTTCAAATGATATAATGTATATGGATTTCCTGTTAGTAATTAGCATGCGATAAGGGGAATTCTGCGACCAAGTGTTACTGCCACTCTTTAACAACCATAACTTTATTTTTTACTTAATTTCGTTATTGAAATAAATAAATAAGTTAAATCCTTAGCTCCTAATTCATTTGCTTTGAAATAATTCCCTTTGAAGAGTGAGGTATTAATTACACGGATTCATGTCAGAGGTACTTTAAAGATCTCTTCATTTTTTTCAGATCTGAAATAATGAAGACTTTTTTTTTCCACTTGCTGCAGTCACTGTGGCTTCAAGTAGAAAGCGCAGCAGTGTACAATGACCTCACTCACATCACCTAATCTCATTTGTACAGACCTGGCTGAGCAGCTTTCATTTCACATGCGTATAATTGGTAGATTTAAAGAAACAGTGGAGTTATGTGGAAGCATGTCAAGCACTAACTGTGCAACGATGAGGTATCAGAAACGAGAGAAGATGGGAAGCATATCATAAAGCTGCACAGGTCAGGTTTATCAGTCACCAAGAAGACCGAATTGATGGCCTTTTCTGCAGAAATCTACATTGCTGGGTCTTTTCTTTCAGGGCCCCTTCACACTGCATTCTTCCCCACATGCAGTAGTCCCGTTGTGGCTTACATCCATACCCCCCTGCAAAATGGGATTCCAAGGTATTGACTATAATGGTGCAGACGGAGTCACCGTGAGCTCTGTCATGCATCATTTTCAGGCACATATGCCTATGGGAAACGGACACCCAGACATAGTAGACTGCATTTGGGGGTTTTTCTCTAGTAGGCATATACTGTATGCCTGAAAATTATGCATAAAAGAGCTCATAGTGACTCCATCTGCACCATTTTAGTCAATGACCCTGCTGGCGCATACATCCAAATCCCTGTTTGGAGGGGTTCAGACATTAGCCAAGATGGGACCGCTGAACGTGGAGAAGAACGCAGTGTGAAAGGGCCCTAACACTTAAGTTCTACTCAAAACCTGAAAATTCTGGTGCAATTCGTACCCTCTCTCATAACCTGTTCCATAAGTCATAGTGTACCGCCCCGCAGGCTCGGCTGCGACCGCCGAGCCGCTCGGATCCGTGCTCATATGGTGGCTGGCTCGAGCTCCTCACGGACCCGGGGGTCACGTCGCTCTGCAAGGGGGTTGGTACTACATGCAGGAATTTTGGTGGGGAGTTCCATGGCCGGGGCTGCGGTGGTTTGTAATGGGATGTAAGTTTGTGACGCCACGCACGTGTTGTGGTGAATGGATGGACACCACCGCTGCCGTTAACTGGGCTTCCCGGGGACGGAGTTGCGCAGCTTGGGGTTGACCCCTCCGTGGGTAGGGGAGTGATGGTCCCGGGGGCCCGAGGGAGGTGCTGAGGAGTGAGAGCGGGTGCGTACTGGATGCTGATACGGTGTGGCGCGGTGCGCGGCCTGAAGGCATTGGGGTACTCACTATGACACAATAGACTGGAGTCTCTGGTAAACCAAACGGGATGATGAACGGGGCCCGCAGCCGGCTGCAGCTTCTCCCTTGTCAGGTTGGTGGTTTCCGCCTTTCTCCTGCACCTCCTTATGTGAATGTTTTGACTCCTATGCCTAAGCAACGGTAGTCTGCTCCCCGGCTTGCTGGGTGTCGGAAGAGCCTTGTTTGCCCGTAGATGCTGGCCCTTTGGGTCTCTATGCCTTGGCACTACCCTGTATGGTTGGGCTGTTGTCTTCTAACGGGTCTTGTGTGGCAAAGGTCCTTAAGTCCAGTCCTCAATCAGTTGATTTGACTCGGCCCTGTCAGTTCAGGGCTTTGTACTGGGTCTGAGTACCCCTCCTGGTGCTCCGGTTTCCAATTGGTTCCCTAGTTCTGTACCGGCGGGCCACCGCCCGTCCCCGGTCCCTACGGTTCCACCGGCTGTAATCCCAGCTCCTGCAGGCGGCCACCACCATCTGCCTCCTTGCCAGAGGTGACTGGGCACCAACCCAGCCACCTGAGTAGACTATTGTCAGGCCTGGTCACAGGTCTGCCCTTGAACTCAACCTCTCTCCTTCACTGTCAAGACTAGACTACTCCACACTCTGAACTAGTGTCTTTTTCCCACCTCCAGGCCTGTGAACGCCTCGGTGGGTGGAGCCAACCACCTGGCTCCACCCCCCTGGTGTGGACATCAAACCTGGAGGGTGGTAACAAGGTTTTGAAGTTTGGCTGCTGTCACCTTTTTAGGGAGGGGGTGTGTGTGCATGGGACTACCTGGGATGACCTGACTAGTCCAGGGCATCACACTTCCCCTTGGTTTAATACAGACCGTCCGCGGGCTGCCCATCCATCACCGGTTTATTTTGTTTCTGAAAGATAAAAAGCGGGAACACAGTACAAGTATACTAACAGTTGTATAAACTTGGAGTATTAGCTTTTCAAATCTTCCCTTGCGGGAGGCACATACTTGAACGTTGCAAACGGTAAACTTTTATTAATAATGGGAAACGGGACCGGGTCCTTCAATGACCCACCCAAACAACCTGAGCCTTGATGCTGCTCCTAAGAAGTGGGCAGCACCCCTTTTCCCCAGTCCAGGAACGGGCCCGGGCATTACCAAATGGGACAGGTGCAGGGTTTCACATCTGCCTTTCTTTTCAGAGGCCCCACGTCCAGGGGGACCCATGACTCGGAGGATGGCCACCGGTTGTAGTGGTGGTGGGCCTCGGCCATCTATTTCCCGCAGGCCCATCCTCCAGTCTGCCTCTCCGGAGGCCGTGAAACCGGAAGGCCGGTCAAGGGAGGTGTTATTTACAAGCCCAATAGTTTTTGGCTTGCCTGCCAGTTCTCGGCCTTGTCTTTGTGAAACGGGGCAAAAACAAAGTCCCAACGGGGACTATTCAACTTGGCAACCGGGTTCCGCTGCCTTTAACTTTGTCAATCAGGTGAAAGCTTCGGGTGATTAGTGCTCATTTATTCAGCTATTTACACAATCAACATATTGCACCCCTAAATGGTAGTCTCCCTGTACCTAAGCAGGGACCTACCTAGGTTAGGGCGTGTGGACCTCCTGGGCCCAGTGTTGTCAGTGGGAGGCAGTGGGACAGAGAGGAAAACCGGTCCCTCTTCCCGTATGTCAGGTATGGCAGGTAGAGACCTACGGGGTTGCAGTATAGGTGCATCCCTGGGCGCTTGTTCGGGTGGCTCGCTGGCGGGCGTTTCCATCTCTCTCTCTGCCACGGGTTGTGGGAACATTATCACGGGAACAATTACCACTCCATTCTGCATAGGCCAGTCCGCTGGGAAGTCGACCTTTAGGTTATGAATCACCTCTTTCTTCTTTTCCCCACTCGACGTGGGAACCGGAGCCTCATCTACCAGCCTCAAGGGATCCGGGCATTTCTTCAGGCGGTCCCTGGAAATGGTGGCCGTGGTCTTCCCCTGGTCGCGACTGATCAGATAGGTCTTCTCGTTCTCTCATCCAGTGGGCTATATGACATATGGGGTTCTTTCCCATTGGTCGTCGAGCTTATGCATCCTCCTCTTGCGCTTCAGTATCACATCCCTGGGTTCAAAGGGGGTACCCGGAGCCCGCCTGTTGAAGCGCTGCTTCTGCTTTTCTCGGCTCTGGCGCAGATTCCTCTCCACATACTCCTGGATCAGTCGGTACTGCGTCTGTCGCTTGGCATCCCAGTTGTTAGTGGAGGGAAGGGCTTCGGGTGCCTCTATGTCCATTTCCAGGTGCTCTCATCGGGCTCTCATCAGGTATGCAGGCGTGCACTTGGTGGAACTGCAGGGGATGTTATTGTACATGTCCACCAGGTCAGGCAACTTCTCTGGCCACAGGTTCCTTTCCTCCAACGGTAGTGTCTTGAGGAGGTTCAGGACTAGGTGATTCATCTTCTCACACATCCCGTTAGTTTGGGCATGGTATGGCGTGGTCCGGATTTTCTTACACCCATACAAGTGGCAGAACTCCTGGAACACCTCTGCTTCAAAGGCCGGGCCCTGGTCCATGAGTACCCGTTCTGGGTAGCCGTGCGGTCGGCAAAAGTAGGCCTGGAAGGCTCTAGCTGAAGTACGGCCTGTCAAATCTTTAACGGAGACAACCACCATGAATCTTGAGTAGTGGTCCACAATGGTCAGGGCATAGGTATACCCGCTTCGGCTGGGCGTGAGCTTGACGTGGTCTAGGGCGACCAACTCCAGTGGCTGGTGGGTGACGATCAGCTGCAGGGGGGCCTTCTGGCTGGCCTCGTCCCGTCTTCTCAGTGTGCACGGACCACATTCTCGACACCAGGCCTCCATAGACTCTTGCATCCCACTCCAGTAAAACTGCTCTCAGCAACATTTCCAGATGTTTCCAACCAAAGTGCCCTGCACCATCATGGTAGGGCTGCAGGACCCTGGGCACGCTGGCTTGAGGAACCACCACCTGGCGGACCTTCTCATGGGTCTTTGGATTGATCATCTCCCTATACAGCTTCCCCTGATGTAAGTACAGCCGGTTTCTCTCCTTCCACAGCCGTTGAGCTTCTGAGGGGGCCGCGGGATCCATCCTGGAAGAGCCCTGCGCGATCATGGCTTTGACCAGCTGGACCGCAGGTTCCTGGTCCTGAGCTTCTTGCCACCCCTGGTTGGGCAGCGGATCAAGGTTCACCTGCTGTTGGTTAACGCAGGGCTTCTCATCTCGTGGCCGATGGAATGCAGGTAGCTCAATTTCTTCAAGGTCGTCGTCCTCCACCCCTTCATCGGGTAGGTGCAGCATTCGAGACAGCGCATCCGCATTGGTGTTCTTGCGGCCGGCCCTGTACTTGATAGTGAAATCATAATTGGACAGTCGAGCCATCCACTGCTGCTCCAGGGTGCCCAGCTTGGCCGTATCTAGATGTGTCAGCGGATTGTTGTCCATGTAGGCAGTAAACTTCGCCGCCGCGAGGTAATGCTTAAACCTTTCGGTTATTGCCCACACGAGGGCTAAGAACTCAAGCTTGAAGGAGCTGTAATTCTCGGGGTTCCTTTCCGTCAGCCGGAGTTTTCTGCTAGCGAAGGCGATCACTTTTTCCTTCCCGTCCTGTACCTGGGACAGAACCGCACCCAGGCCCACATTGCTGGCGTCGGTGTAGAGGACGAACGGGAGGCCGTAGTCAGGGTAGGCCAGGATTTCTTCTCCCGTCAGGGCTGACTTCAACTAGTGAAAAGACTCCTTGTGCTTCTCGCCCCACAACAAACGGGGGCCCAGGGCCCCTCTCATTCTTGGTCTGTCCCATGAGGAGATCTTGCATGGGCGCGGCCATCTTCATGTACCCTTTGATGAAACGGTTGGTCGCAGCCAACTCTGGATGGCAGCAACCTTCTCCGGATCCGGTGCTACACCTTCTGCGCTCACCACATGTCCGAGGTACTGCACCTTGGGTTTCAGCAGATGGCACTTAGAGGGCTTCAGCTTCATCCCGTACTTCGAGAGGGACGCAAACACTTCTGCCAGGTGCTCTAGGTGGGCCTCGTATGTTTTGGAGTACACAATCACGTCATCCAAATACAACAGCACAGTCTCAAAGTTGAGATGCCCCAAGCAGCACTCCATGAGCCGTTGGAAGGTCCCAGGGGCATTGCACAGCCCGAACAGCATGCTGTTGAACTCGCAGAGTCCCATGGGGTAGCAAACGCGGTCTTCTCACGATCTTCCTGTGCAACCGCCACCTGCCAGTATCACTGCTGAGGTCAAGGGTAGAGAAATAATTTGCAGTTTTTAATGCAGCCAGCGACTCTTCGATACGGGGGAGATGATAGGCATCCTTATGCGTTATCTGATTGATCTTCCGGTAATCCACACATATTCTCATGGCTCCATCCTTCTTCTTTACCAGCACCAATGGAGCGGCCCACGGACTACAACTATCCCGGATGACCCCTGCCTCCTTCATGTTCCTCAACATGTCTTTGGTGCATTGTTAGTGTGCTGGCGGTATCGGCCTACAGTTAGGTCCAGAAATATTTGGACAGTGACACAATTTTCGCGAGTTGGGCTCTGCATGCCACCACATTGGATTTGAAATGAAATCTCTACAACAGAATTCAAGTGCAGATTGTAACGTTTAATTTGAAGGTTTGAACAAAAATATCTGATAGAAATTGTAGGAATTGTACACATTTCTTTACAAACACTCCACATTTTAGGAGGTCAAAAGTAATTGGACAAATAAACCAAACCCAAACAAAATATTTTTATTTTCAATATTTTGTTGCGAATCCTTTGGAGGCAATCACTGCCTTAAGTCTGGAACCCATGGACATCACCAAACGCTGGGTTTCCTCCGTCTTAATGCTTTGCCAGGCCTTTACAGCCGCAGCCTTCAGGTCTTGCTTGTTTGTGGGTCTTTCCGTCTTAAGTCTGGATTTGAGCAAGTGAAATGCATGCTCAATTGGGTTAAGATCTGGTGATTGACTTGGCCATTGCAGAATGTTCCACTTTTTTGCACTCATGAACTCCTGGGTAGCTTTGGCTGTATGCTTGGGGTCATTGTCCATCTGTACTATGAAGCGCCGTCCGATCAACTTTGCGGCATTTGGCTGAATCTGGGCTGAAATATCCCGGTACACTTCAGAATTCATCCGGCTACTCTTGTCTGCTGTTATGTCATCAATAAACACAAGTGACCCAGTGCCATTGAAAGCCATGCATGCTCATGCCATCACGTTGCCTCCACCATGTTTTACAGAGGATGTGGTGTGCCTTGGATCATGTGCCGTTCCCTTTCTTCTCCAAACTTTTTTCTTCCCATCACTCTGGTACAGGTTGATCTTTGTCTCATCTGTCCATAGAATACTTTTCCAGAACTAAGCTGGCTTCATGAGGTGTTTTTCAGCAAATTTAACTCTGGCCTGTCTATTTTTGGAATTGATGAATGGTTTGCATCTAGATGTGAACCCTTTGTATTTACTTTCATGGAGTCTTCTCTTTACTGTTGACTTAGAGACAGATACACCTACTTCACTGAGAGTGTTCTGGACTTCAGTTGATGTTGTGAACGGGTTCTTCTTCACCAAAGAAAGTATGCGGCGATCATCCACCACTGTTGTCATCCGTGTACGCCCAGGCCTTTTTGAGTTCCCAAGCTCACCAGTCAATTCCTTTTTTCTCAGAATGTACCCGACTGTTGATTTTGCTACTCCAAGCATGTCTGCTATCTCTCTGATGGATTTTTTCTTTTTTTCAGCCTCAGGATGTTCTGCTTCACCTCAATTGAGAGTTCCTTAGACCGCATGTTGTCTGGTCACAGCAACAGCTTCCAAATGCAAAACCACACACCTGTAATCAACCCCAGACCTTTTAACTACTTCATTGATTACAGGTTAACGAGGGAGACGCCTTCAGAGTTAATTGCAGCCCTTAGAGTCCCTTGTCCAATTACTTTTGGTCCCTTGAAAAAGAGGAGGCTATGCATTACAGAGCTATGATTCCTAAACCCTTTCTCCGATTTGGATGTGAAAACTCTCATATTGCAGCTGGGAGTGTGCACTTTCAGCCCATATTATATATATAATTGTATTTCTGAACATGTTTTTGTAAACATCTAAAATAACAAAACTTGTGTCACTGTCCAAATATTTCTGAACCTAACTGTATACCTTTCTTTAATAGGTGGATGTGTGCCTGTGGGGATGTGATGTTGAACCCCCTTAATCCTCCCGAAGTCTAGCGGGTGCTTGCTGAAAACCTGCCCATACTCCTGTACTACCCTGCATACCCCGTCTTTGTGATGTACCGGGGTAGACTCAGTGCCGACATGTAACTCCCGGCACCACTCATCTAGTTGCGTAGATGGGGTGTCACTGCTCATGCTGGGTGTAGGGGTAGTGGGGGTGGTCTCATGGATGGCGTGGGTGTCTATGGTAAACAGCTTAGCTATGGTGGCGTAGCGGGGGAGCCTAACCTCTTCCTCCTCGCAATTCAGCACTCTCAGAGGCGCTCTCCCATTCTTGACGTCAATCACCCCTCTGGCTACCATTACCATGGGCCAGTGATCCGAAGGCGAAGGTTCCATCAACGCTGGGTAATCCCGTCCCTGGGGGCCTACTGCTGCCCTACACCAAATCATCATCTCGCTCCTTGGCGGGACCACCAAAGGGGCTGCGTCCATCACCCGCACTCCACCAATCTCTCCACCCGTCAGGGTCACTTGCTGCCGGTGCAGGAGGGCCCAGATTTCACGCTGTAGGGCCCTCTGCCGACCTCCTCCTGCAGTGGCAGACAATTGCTGTAGCAGGCTCAACACCTCTCCCATACAGTGCTCAATCACGTTGGTCCCCAGGACCTATTTCGGGTTACGATCACTGGACTCATTCAGCACCACAATCATCCCTTGGCGTTTCAGCTGGGTCCGTCCCACGGTCAGGGTCACCTCCCTGAGTCCCACTTGGGTAATAGGGAGCCCATTGGCCGCAATGCCGGTCATGCTATCATCGGGAGGGGCAAGTTCACTATCGGCCCAATATCGCTGGTATAATGAATAAGGCATAGTGGTTACCTGCGATCCGGTGTCCAACAAGGGCCATGGTCGGGATGCCATCCACTGCCAGGGAGATGATGGGGTGGTCTCCAACATACCGGTCTCTCCAATCAGCCGGGCCATGAGGGTCTACTCCTGAGGATTGGCCCTTGGCCTCAGGGGTTGCTCGTTTAACGGGCATCGCCTAGAGTAATGGCCAGGCTTGTTGCACCTGTAGCACACAGGCGGCCCGTACCGCAGGTCGGTGTTCTTCCTTCGCTGCATCCAAGGGACGTCCTCCGGGCTGTCGGCGAGCTGGATCTTCTCCTGGGGCTTGGCTCTCGTCGGGAGCTGGAGTGCGGCGAGGATGCGGGTGAGATCTTCATTCATGCGTCGGACCTGCGAGGCCAGCGCTTCTATCGTCCCGACGGGAGCGGCAGGGGCCAGTAGAGCCAAGGGAGGGGGTGCTACCGACACGGGAGCGGTTTCGACCGGCCAAGGGGTCGTGTCATGAGCGCCAGCGGTTGGTGCTTGCAGGGCCTTAATGGCCCGCTCCTTTAGTACTGTAAAATCTAGGTCGGCGTGCTCCAAATTCCATAACCGCAGCTGTTTGCGATCTTCAGCAGACCTCAGTCCCTGCAGAAACTGCTCCACCAACATCTTGTTGCTGTCGGCCTCACTGATGGTGTTCACCCGCCTCAGCGTCCGCAGGGCCGTCTGCAGGCGCAAGGCATAATCTCTTATACTGTCCGCGGGCCGTTGTCGACATTGCTAGAACTGCATCCGCAACTCAGCCTCGGTGCGGGTTTCAAAGGTGGTCTATAGTTTTTCGAAGATAGTGGTCACCGAGGCCCGGTCTGCATCCGTCCAGGTCTCCGTCTCCTGCTCAGCCACACCGGTCAGCTGCCCGAGCTCTACCATCGCACGCTGTCTGCCAGTCATGGCATACAAGTCAAGGATCGGGTTTATCTTTTTCCGGAACACCTGTAAGTCGTCAGGCTTCCCATCGTACTGGGGTAGCCAGGTAGCACCGGGCATGTATGGCAGGTAGATCGGCATTACCTGGGCGACCGCTGGATCTGCGGCCTCCCCCGCTCCTGCGACCGGAGCGAGGGCCGCTACATTCCCGTCATCGGGCGCTGCCGCTCCCGCAGCTGATGCCCTTTCGCCATCTCCGGTAGGTACGGACATCTTCTTCCCATCCCCCTTAGTCTTTTTGGGCACTTCACTTGCTTTTTGCACCGCTCTGCTCTCGGGGGGGCGGGGCTTCACTTTTCGCGCCCTTTCTGCTCGGAGAAGAGGGCTCGGGCGGGAACTTTTCGCGCCCAAGATGGCGGATTCTGCAATTTTTCAGCGGGACGCCGCTGACGATAACTTTCAGGCGCACTTCCACAGGTAAGTGGATGGTTCTATCCTGTTCGTTATGCCAGAAGAGTCAATGTGTACCGCCCTGCGGGCTCGGCTGCGACCGCCGAGCCGCTCGGATCTGTGCTCGTACGGTGGGTGGCTCGAGCTCCTCACGGACCCGGGGGTCACGTCGCTCTGCAAGGGGGATGGCGCTACACGCAGGGATTTCAGTGGGGAGTTCCACGGCCGGGACTGTGGTGGTTTGTAATGGGATGTAAGTTCGTGACGCCACCCACGGGTTGTGGTGCATGGATGGACACCACCACTGCCATTAACTAGGCCTCTCGGGGACGGTGTTGTGCAGCTTGGTGTTAACCCCTCCGTGGGTAGGAGAGTGATGGTCCCGGGGGCCCGAGGGAGGTGCTGAGGCGTGAGAGCGGGTGCGTACTGGATGTGATGCGGTGCGCGGCCCGAAGGCACTGGTGTACTCACTATGACACAATACACTGGAGTCTCTGGTACACCAAACGGGATGATGAACGGGGCCCGCAGCTGGCTGCAGCTTCTCCCTTGTCAGGTTGGTGGTTTCCGCCTTTCTCCTGCACCTCCTTATGTGAATGTTTTGACTCCTATGCCTAAGCAACGGTAGTCCGCTCCCCGGCTTGCTGGGTGTCGGAAGAGCCCTGTTTGCCCGCAGACGTTGGCCCTTTGGGTCTCTATGCCTTGGCGGTGGCTCTACCCTGTATGGTTGGGCTGTTGTCTTCTAACGGGTCTTGTGTGGGAAAGGTCCTTAAGTCCAGTCCTCAATCAGTTGATTTGACTCGGCCCTGTCGGTTCGGGGCTTTGTACTGGGTCTGAGTACCCCTCCTGGTGCTCCAGTTTCCAATTGGGTCCCCGGTTCGGTACCGGCGGGCCACCACCCGTCCCCGGTCCCTACGGTTCCACCGGCTGTAATCCCAGCTCCTGCAGGCGGCCACCACCGTCTACCTCCTTGCCAGAGGTGACTGGGCTCCAACCCAGCCACCTGAGTAGATTATTGGCAGGCCTGGTCACAGGTCTGCCCTTGAACTCGACCTTTCTCCTTCACTGTCAAGACTCATCTACTTGTGCTCTAGAACTTGTGTCTTTTTCCGCCTCCAGGCCTGTGAACTCCTCGGTGGGTGGAGCCAACCGCCTGGCTCCACCCCCTGGTTTGGACATCAAACCTGGAGGGTGGTGACAAGGTTTTGAAGTTTGGCTGCTGTCACCTTTTTAGGGAGGGGGTGTGTGTGCATGTGACTACCTGGGACAACCTGACTAGTCCAGGGCATCACAATAGCAACCTCTGAGAAGCTGAGCTTTGTGAGTACGTATACATGTGAGTACCTACACATATTAGGCATCCACACAACTGTAATATCCTGAAGAATGAATTCATCAGGACACTTTGTGTGTATTCTGAACAGTATAAAAACTAGACAAAAAAAATCTGAACAATCCTTTTCTTTTCACAAAAAAAATAAATACAAATTAGACAGTAAATTATATGAACCCCTAAAAATCACTGAAAAATAAAACAATTTTTCCTACATACAACAAAGCCTCATATAGCGATGGCAGTGAAACAACAAATCTATGGCTGCTAAAATGCAGAGGCAGAAATGTAAAAAATTGACTGATCAATAAAACCTTTTCAGGCCTAGTCAAGAAAAGGATTGTCCAAGTAAGATAAAACCTTGCCCCGAGGTCTGGAAGGATTAAAATGAGCAAATTTAGTAATGTTAATGTGGCGCCCTGGACAATCCAGGACGTCACAGGTACTACAACAACACACCCCACACCCCGGCTAGGCACACCAAGGTCAAACAAAAATCCTTGTTGCCTCCCTCCAGGGGCTGATGTCCACACCAGGGGGTGGAGCCAGGTGGTTGGCCCCACCCACCGAGGAGTTCACAGTCCTGGAGGCGGGAAAAGGAAGTCAGATGAGAGTTGAGTTTGGAGTTTTGGAGTTGAAGGAGTGAAGTGGCAGTGGAGGAGACTGACCGTGTCCAGGTGCGTGACTGTCTGCAGGAGAGGCTGATTGACGTGAACCGTAAGGACCGGGGATGGGCGGTGGCCCGCCGGTACCGGATCGGGGAACGAAGAGAAGCCAGCACCATTCGGCAGGGCTTATGGACCCCAACCAGGCTAGGAGTCGCCGTAAAACCGGTCAAATCCGTTAGCGAAGGGAACCTCTGGGGTTTCCCAGCAGTCAAGACCCGATTGAAGGCAACAGCTCAAACCGTGAGGGAAAATACAGTCACCGCCAAGGCTACAGTTCCCAGGGCCAGAGCCCGCGGGCAAAAAGGGCTCCCTCAGCATCCATCCAAGCTGGGGAGCCGGTTACCGGTGGGAAGCCATCAGAACCGAGAACTGAACGCAGGTGCAGGGAAAGGCAGTCACCACCAACCTACCGGGAGAAGAACAACTGCAGCCGTCTGTGGGACCTGTCCATCCAGCCGTTTGTTTTACCGGAGACTTTGCATTCGTCATTGGCTGACTGAGTACCACCGTGGAGTGCGGCACCGCACTGCCCCCGCGACCCTGCACCTCACCAGGCCCCGTAACCCGCCTGCCATCCCTCCCTTACCGGGCCCCGGGACAACCAACCCCCCCTACCCACGGAGGGGAAGAACAACATCCAAGCTGCTCCCTGTCATCGCTCCCGGGATCCCCATCCAGAGCAGCGGTAGTGTCACGACCTCACCACAACCGTGGGTGGCGTCACGGACAATAAATCCCCAAAACCATTCCCCTTTTCACTCACGGGCGAGGAAAGCCGCTCGAGGCCCCGGGATCTAGCCCACCGCTCGAGCCACCGAGCAGCGAGCAAAGCAGCAGCAGCAGCCGGACCCGAGCAGTGGGTGAGCGCAGCGTCCCCTCCCCGCCCGCGACATTAACGTAATGACACCCTCTAGGATCCAATCCATGCAGTTCTGTGGTATGCGCACAGACCAGAAGCAATTCAGCCAGAAACTACACTGCTGCATCCAATCACAGACTGTAGAGGTCTGGAAACTGATCGTGATGTCTCAACTTCTTGTCCCTGTGCACACCACAGAGTGTCCAGTGCAGGATCCAGGTGGGTGTCGATAGGTGAGTAATAATCCAAGTTCACACATTAAACTTTTGGTGAGTCTTTTTTCCTCAGTATTTCTAGCCCAAACCAAGAGTAGAAGAATCAGAGGAAAAGTGTAATAGAAACACGGGTACCACTTCTGTATTTTTCACCTACTCCGTATTTGGCTTACAAATACTGAAGTAAAATACTGACCAAAATACTGACATATGATGATTGCTTTGAATGATTTAAAGATAGAAAATACCTGTTAGGTCAGGGTCAGATGAGCATATAGGAGGTGGGCAAGCCACGTCTGCTTCTATGTAAAAGTGGTATTGTAGTTTAAATGTATAAAAGAATGTATTGTATATAATGTAGGATGTAGCAGAGCTGAATGGGAGCGGGGACCAGATCCACCTTGCAGCCGCAGCTATTATATGTCTTAAAGTAAGGAAATATATTTGGTTATATGCATGTTTTAGAGTACTGTAAATACTGTGTAATGGGTAATGTAGAATGCTGGCCCCTCGTGCTGTGTCAGGCGGGAGACAGAGTGTGCAGAGCCAGGAGTACTGTAGATAAAGGGTTAAGGATAAGATATATATAGTACTAATAGATAGGATGTTTTAGTGTAGTGTAAAGGCTGCTTTACATGTTACGACCGATTGTGCGACCGCCAGTGCCCATAGATCCCACGGGTCAGCGGGCACGGCTCCTCATGCACCCAGAAAGCAGGGAGTGGACTCCCGTGTTCCAGACCAGGAAGTCCAAGCACACAACCACAACCAGTGCAGTGGAAGAGACGGCGACCACCAGCCCGGGTGGGAGACCAGAGTACAACCGGCCATGGCGGCCGGCCACCAGCACCTTGGTTTACAAAAGACTCGTGCGATTCATTTGCTTGTGAGTAACCAAACATCCCCTGCTACATCCGGGCGCGCAGGCCCTTGCCATCACCATACCCTGCACAGAGACACTTGGCCCCAGGGCAACCATCCCTACCCATGGAGGCGTTAACATCTGGCTGCCATTACATCTCCCCTGGGTATCCCACAACAGCAGCGGTGGTGTCCCACTTCACCACACACCGTGGGTGGCATCACAAATCAAATATGGTCAAGGCCGTACAACTACGTTCCCCTTTTCATTCGGCGTGACCCCCGGGTCTGGAGGATCCCTCGAGCCACACAGCAGATCCGGATCCGAGCAGCGCCGACTGCTGGCATGGGGGCGGCACACCCCGAAACTAGGCATCACGAACAGGATTCAAACCCATCCACCTACCTGGTGGAAGTGCGCCTTGAATTCGACAGTCAGCGGTGATCCGTTGAAAAATGTTCAGAAGTCGCCATTTTTGCCGCCATTCTTAGGTGCGAAAAACTACAGCCCAATGTCTTCTCCCCCGAGAAAGGGCGCAAAGCTGAAGCCCCTCCCCCTGGGAACACGGCCGGAAGGAAACAACACCCTGAGGCCGAAAACGAAACTAACCTGCCGTACATAGGGAATCCGGCTGGGCCCAGCCCCCATGCAGGTGGAAGCAGAGTATGCAGGAAGTGCTCCGTATTGGGAATGGCAGCGGCGCCAGCTGAACAAAGAAATAGCGGCCCGGGAAAAGAGAAAGGCGGAGGTACTGTCCCGGACATATACTGAAAAGGATCATCTCCGGAATGCCACCTTCTGGGTGCGTGGCCCAACATACCAAGGCCAGGTCTGGCACTTCAATGCCCAGAGAGGCTGGGGCTTCATCTACGAGCCGGCCCTGGAGGCCGAGATCTTTGTGTCCCGGAGGGATGTGGCCCCTCATCTAACAGTTGGCCACCGAGACCTGGAGCCCGGAGAATTGGTCTCGTATACCCGGCATTGCGGAGAGAGGGGGTGGTATGCCTTGGATGTCAAGAGATGGGTGAGCGATGGAAAAAAATTCTACCTCCGCCCCTCTCCGCCACTTGTCAGCACAGAGGATGAAAGTTAGGTAGCGAAACCCCGGCTACCCCAAGTGTGAGTCCCCGTTGGGACTGTTAACCCTTTAAAGTTCCCGTTTAAAAGTTTTAAAAATGGACCATGGCCGTGAACTGGCAGGCCAACCCAAAAACTATTGGGCCTTATAAATAGTCCCTGACCAACCTTCTCACCCTGCTGCAGTCTCTGGAGAGGCTGATTGGAAGAAGGGCCTGCGGTAGAGTCAGTCGAGGCCCAGTCACCACCAAAACCGGTGACTACCCTCCGGGTCAGGGGTCCCCTGGACGTGGGGCTCTTGAAAAAGACTGCCGGGTAAGGAACTTTTTACCCGGCCCGTAAGGACAATACCCGGACCTGTCCTGGACTTGGGCAAGGGGTGCACACCATTGCTTAGCGGTGGCACCAGGGGGCAGGTTGTTTTGGGTGGGGAAGTTGAGAAGGACCCGGTCTGTCCCGTCCCTTTTTTGCGTTTGGTGTAACGTTTAAGAAAAGTGCCTCCTGTAAGGGAAGAAAAACAAAATGTACCACTGTTATTATACTTGTAAATGTTATTTTTCTCTTTTCTGTCCCTGTTAAATAAATGTTGGTGGTCGGACAGCCCGCGGACGGTCTGTGTTAAACCAAGGGGGAATGTGACGCCCTGGCAAAACCAGGTAGTCATACAGTAGGCCCCCGCATAACACCACCTCTCACCTAGGTCACATACAGCCGACCTGAAACCCTAGTCACCCCCCTCAGAGCAAGACAGGCACACCAGTGAGCAGGACCAGGTGGTTAGGGAACACCCACCTAGGGGTCTAGACAGCCCGGGGCAGGAAAACAGTCAGTCTAAGGTCAGCTTTGCACGTTGCGACATCGCACGTGCGATGTTGGTGGGGTCAAATCGAAAGTGACGCACATCCGGCGTCACTTTCGACATCGTACTGTGTAAATGCTAGATGATACAATGAACAATTGCAAAAACGTCGTTATCGTATCATCGTTGCATTCACCGAAATTTCCATAATGCCGGTGCCGCGACAGGTTCGATGTTGTTCCTCGTTCCTGCGGCAGCACACATCGCTGTGTGTGAAGCCGCAGGAGCGAGGAACATCTCCTTACCTGCCGCCGGCGGCTATGCGGAAGGACGGAGGTGGGCGGGATGTTTACATCCTGCTCATCTTCGCCCCTCCGCTGCTATTGGCCGCCTGTCGTGTGACGTCGCTCTGATGCCGCACGACCCGCCCCCTTAGGAAGGAGGCGGGTCGCCGGCCAGAGCGACGGTCGCAGGGCAGGTGAGTGCATGTGAAGCTGGCGTAGCGATAATTTTCGCTACGCCAGCTATCACACGATATCGTACCTGCGACGGGGGCGGGGACTATCGCGTGCGACATCGCAGCATCGGCTTGCGATGTCGCAATGTGCAAAGCCCGCCTAAGACAGATGAAGTTGTAGTTCAAGCTGAGAGGACCACAGACAACCACCCACAGATAGGGATAAGGCAATCGCCAGGGCCCATAGATCCCACGGGTCAGCGTCAGCGGGCATGGCTCCTCAGGCACCCAGAAAGCCGGGAGCGGACTCCAGTGTTCCACACCAGAAAGTCCAAACACACAACCACAACCAGTGCAGAGGAAGAGATGGCGACCACCAGCCTGGGTGGGGGACCAGAGTACAACCGGCCGCGGCGGCCGACCACCAGCACTTTGGTTTACCAAAAGACTTGTGTGATTCATTTGCTTGTGAGTAACCAAACATCCCCTCCTACGTCCGGACGCGCAGGCCCCTGCCATCGCCATACCCTGCACAGAGACACTGGGCCCCGGCGCAACCATCTCTACCCACGGAGGGGTTAACATCCGGCTGCCATTATATCTCCCCCGGGAATCCCACAACAGCAGCGGCGGTGTCCCACTTCACCACACACTGTGGGTGGCGTCACAAATCAAATATGGTCAAGGCCGTACAACTACTTCCCCCTTTTCATTCGGCGTGTCCGCGTGACCCCAGGGTCCGGAGGATCCCTTGAGCCACGCAGCGGGTCCGGATCCGAGCAGCGCCATCTGATTTTAAAGATTTACATTTTAAAATGTACTTGATCAAATAGAGTTTTCTGGATTAATAATGCCAATGTATCAAAAAAATCATATGCTACACATATGATCATATGGCATCTGAATTTTTTTTAGCACCCATAAATTTGAAACTGCGAATCTCATCCTAGACTCAGAAGACAATTGTTTGAAAAAACTTGCATTTGAACAGGCCTATTGCATTCCATTGGTCAAGTAAGGGCTCATTCTGTTGAGCGTATAATACGGACCTGTGCTCTGTGAGTAAGAATCAGAACACACAATTCTGTAATTCTTGAGCTGAGTTTATATATTGCATTAATATTATTTCTTTCATTACAGGATGTGCCAACCTGGTGTCTTGTGGTGGATCCGGCTTTGTTAGATTTTGGAACATATTTAGAAACCAGTTAATGGGAGAGTTTCAAGCTCATGAAGGTGCAAGCTTCATAGTTATGACCATTGACCAAGCAAACGATAACCTTATTACAGGAGATATTGACGGATGGATAAAAGTTTGGGACATAAAGGTAAACACCTTTTCTAGACACTGAATTGTTTCCCAATGGTTAGGTGTAGGAATGGCTAAAAGTGTTTGTGTCTTTGAATAAAGCGTATGTAGAGATGCAGTTATCTTTGCTCAACTGGGTATAGAGAGGACTTTGTGGAAACTTGTTAACACTTTCTGGTAATAGACACAAAAGCTTTCAATCTTTTCTCCCGGGACTTGAACAATCAGAACACAGTAATACCTGGACCTTTTCAGTTTTCTTAAAATTTGGCTGTTGAAGCCAGAACAATAAAAAAAAACAGACTAAGAGTCCATTATATCTACTAAGGTCTCGTGCAGAAGACTGTATATTCGATTCAAGAGCCATCCATCAAAAAATTGATTGGTTGTACTCAGACCAATGTTATTCAATGAAGCAGTGCACGTCCAATGTTTTTCTTAGACCAGGGGTCTCAAACTCGGCTGGGTGTATGGGCAAATTCTTTGTTTAAATATAATAAAAAAAAATTTGATGGTAAAAAAGTCATGCCTTATTTTGAGGTGTTTGGGTTTTTTTACATTTTATCCCTTTCTTGTAACTAATAGTGTTATAATTAGCACTATATAGAAATTTTGGCCAATATCTTTTAGAAATGTTCCCCATCTTGTTGTAATGTGCCCATCCTTGTCCCCTTGTAGTATTGTGCCCCATCCTAGTCCCCATCCTACAGTAATGTGCTCATCCTTGTCCCCATCCTATAGTAATGTGCCCCATCCTCGTCCTCATCTTATCGTAATGTGCACATCCTGTAGTAATGTGTTCATCTTTGTCACCATCCTATAGTAATGTCCCAAATCTATAGTAATGTGCTCATCCTGTAGTAATCTGTCCATCCTTGTCCCCATCTTATAGTAATGTTCCCCCTCCTTGTCCCCTTGTAGCCATCTCCCTATCCTGTAGTGCTGTCCCCATAATATAGTTGTCCCATTTTATAGTAATGTGCCCATCCTACAGTAATATCCCCATCCTGTAGTAATGTGCCAACCTTGTCTCCATCCTATAGTATTGTCCCCATCCTATAGTAATGTCCCCATCCTATAGTAATGTGCCCACCTTGTCCTCATCCTATAGTAATGTCCCCAGCCTTGTCCCCATCCTGTAGTATTGTCACCATCCCATAGTAAGGTGCCCACCTTGTCCCCATCCTATAGTAATGTCCCTATCCAATAGAATTGTGCCCATCCTTGTAATATCCCTATCCTTTAGTAATGTCCCCAGCCTTGTCCCCATCCTATAGTAATGTGGTGGTTGTGGTGGTGGCTGAAAGGGGGCAGTGGAGCTATAACTTACCGATCACTCTCCTCAGCTTCCACAGACGCCGGAGTGAATCTGAGGTGAGCGGTCTCAGGCCCCAGATCCATGGTGATTAGAGAGATTGGTCACAAGGCCGATCTCTCCAATTAGAGCTGGGGGCTGTTGAAACAGAGGTCACACAGCTCCAGCCAATGATCAGTGCTATAGCTATATTCCATCCTACAGATCTATTCACTTTCCTTTTTAAGGATACCTCTTTAATATATTCTATCATACTAAAGGAGATCTTCTTAATCCGTTCTTGATATATATTGTTAATATGACTTGCAATAGGGTTGTCCCTTTTGTGTCGAATATCACCCAAATGCTCACCCACTCATTGCTGTAGTTCTTTGGGGGTTTTACCTGTATAATCAAGGAGGCAAGTACAGGTTGCCCTATAAGCCACGCTAGATGTCTGCCAATTGATATCAATGATATCCTGTGTTTCGTACAATTACATGCACTTTATTACGGGGGTTTTGTGGTGTGATTTTAATCATATTAAATAAATATTGGTTTTATAGGGAATTATATGTTACATATATAAATTGTCTAAATAGCTGAAAGGATTTTTTAACCATTTGATAGGACAATCAAGGACTTATGTTTCCTTGTATTTTTCATAATGCAAGGAAATGTTCTTGAAATCCTTAACAAACAGGACATTTTGGGGGAATAAGGCACTTTCAGATTGTGTTGTGGCTTATTTGGTGCATTTAGTTTCACATCACGTCTCTTGTAATCTTGTACAACCTATTGTACTAAATTTCTTTAATCTCTTCTGTAATGTGCTTGGGGTCTGAAGGGTGATGAAGCGTTTGTTAGATTGACTGATGTTTTATTTTCTAATGTTGGCTGACCTTGTAAGTCAGTGAAATGTTCTGGGAAAACAGAAAAAAAAAAAAACGCCATGATGTACATGTTCTTTCTGTAGCTCTTTCCAGGCCTTTGTTTAGCTCACAAGCTTCTGCACAGTGGGGGATATTTAGGAAAACTGGTACAAAGGTGAAATAGAGTTATCTGAAACCACCAATCAACCACTTTGACCAGACTTTCAATTTGCTAGTTAGATTACTTTTGGTAGTTTTGGTTACATTTACTAAAAAAAGATAATAAACCACATATTAAAAAAAAACACAATTATAAGTGGGTATAAAGTACACCCTTATTGTTAAGGTGTGGGGTATGTGCCACGCCGGCCTAGGGGGGGATAAGATATAAAAGTCCCCCTTGTATATTAAATTATGACAGAATTATGAAGCTGGTCGTGTGCTTTAACCAAGGACTTATGATGATGAGTATTATGATGCACCCTTTCTGCAAAATATACAGGATATAGCACAAACCTCATAACTAGCACAGAGAGTCCACAACAATTAGAAACACAGCAGAAGCCCTCCAAAAACAGTTGTCTCACTAACATCTCAGTAGAAAAACCCAAGTCCCAAAATATTTACTGCTTTTTATGTTACATACTTACATAGATTCAAAAAAAGACTTGGGTCCATCAAGTTCAAGTTTTCTCCGGCAAATATTGCAACCCTGATGCTAGACAAGGATCCAGGCGGCTGCATTCAGATGAGGGGAATCAAATGGTGTAGGTGGCAGGTCATCTCTTGGGAATCTGGTTTATAGGTAGAGGTCAAACTGCTCCAGGATTATCTCACCTCCTTTCAAAGTGACCTGGTGGGCTTTCAGGGCTCTATATGTCTCTTTCTGTGTCCCCTAGTTTAGGACACCCTTTGCTCACAGTCTCTATATTACACAGAGATTTTCACTAACCCAACTGTCATGGTAGCATCAGGTCCTGTTCAGATTTCTGATTCCAGCACTCTGTCTGAGACATTCTCTGGTGTCTGAGAGCAATGCAGGCAGGCTAGGGTGTCAACCTGCTGTATGCTGATTCTTAGGCAAGCTAGCAAGAGTGAATCTCTGCTAGTTTGCTCTCTTTAATCACCTGGTGTGAGAGAGCCTATCACATTTGCTACCTGTATATATATACTGGCTGGGTCCTTCATTCTATGCCTGCTATAGCTTGTCTTAGCTGGTCTAGTGTGGTGCCCCAGACTTTATGGGGATTCTAGTTCTTGTTGCTTTGAGCGGTTGTGGAGTTTACCCCAGGTGTCTCTTGTAGTTTCCTTCTCGCTCTTGTTTCCCTCCTAAAACTCTTATTGTTCTATCCTGTGTGTGTGTGTGTGTGTGTGTGTGCAGTGTCAGAGTTTTGGTTTTCCCTTGTCTGTCTACATCTGCGTTTAACATCATACTCCTGCCTTGTCCTTCCCTGGTCAGCAGGAGGGAAATCAGACTAGGTCTGGTCAGGAGCAGGAACAGGAAGGAGACTCCGGTTTCTCCACCATTAGGAATATCCCTAAGATTAGGGATAGCATAGGGACCCCTAGTGTGAGGGACAGCATAGGAGTCCTTATCCATCATTATCCAACAAGTCACTTCTTGACACTCTATTCCTCTGGGTCATGTGATTCTTCTTTCTCCTGCCATCATTACAATGTCCTTGTCTTCATTTAGCTCAGATAATCAGTCTTTACTTCTGCAATGTCTCCTCCTCTAGGTTGTAGAGAGAAACAAGAACTTTTGGAAATTGTAGTCCAGGGCACCTTAGGATATGTTCCCATGATCAGGATCAGTTGAGTTTTTGACGCTGCAGAATTTCTCCGCAGCTTAGTTTACTTGCGTTTTTGTGTCTGTTTTGACTCTGCGTTTTTATTGCATTTTTGATGCTGCGTTTTTGTCTTTAT
Organism: Anomaloglossus baeobatrachus; assembly: GCF_048569485.1. Taxonomy (NCBI): domain Eukaryota; kingdom Metazoa; phylum Chordata; class Amphibia; order Anura; family Aromobatidae; genus Anomaloglossus; species Anomaloglossus baeobatrachus. The sequence goes on from NC_134355.1 coordinate 491,952,950, forward strand.
TTGGTGTGTCATCCTTTGAATAAAACTTTTTTTAAAAATAACGTCCTGATACTAACATCATTAGGAGTAGATTACATGTGGTTTTGGTGTGTTTCCACTGCGTAAATGCACCAAAAAGACACGTGGGTCTTTTACTTGCTGTTTTTCCTCACCTAATGCAAATCTATGGGGAAAATCCACAGAGAAAACTAAGCGTTCCCTTAAGAAAAACTGGCATGCTGCAGCTTTAGAAAGCACACCGCAGGTCAGTGTACACAACATTAAAAAAAGTACAATGGACATGAGATTTCTATTAATCCGATCCACTTTGCTTGTGCTGTAAAATGCTGTGTTTTGGACGCAGCAAAAATATGCAGTGTTAAAGCTTGACTAACACCAATCATGGGACCTTACCCTTAGGAAAAAAAGCACCTGCTGTTTTAAGTCCTTGTTTGGCTCATCAGCAGCATCCACTGCACACAATGTTCACCATTCTACAATTACATACATGTAGTAAATAGTGATGAGCGAGTACTAAAAAGCTCGGGTGCTCGAAGCTCGGGCCGAGCCTCCCAAGATACTCGTGTACTCGGCCCGAGCAACGAGCCCAATGTTATCCTATGGGAGACCCGAGTATTTTTGTGAAATGACCCCCCGGCAGCATGGAGAAACCCTAAAAATGTCACAAAAGTCTCAGAAGAGTGCTCAAATGACATGGCAACAGCATGGGGAAGACCCCTTGAAGCATTTATCACTGAAAAGTCACAGCTGTGAACAATTTTGTCCGCGTTTTACGCCATTTTTACGGACTCACCAGAAAACCTTCCAAAATGACCCCAAAATGATTTTTCATGGCGGAAATGTTAAGGGCACATACCCAATAGTGAGATAGAGCTGGTGTATGTTACTTTTTGAGATTAATACATGAAAGATTTTACGTGAAAACATTGTGTGGCACTCCGATGTCCCTGAGAAGAGACGTACATGAAGGCCTCTTGAGTCTAATGTGCCCATTTTGAGGAAGTGAGTCTTTGTAGTATTTTCCTTTGCCAGGGCAGTCCAAAATTGTGAGGTTCACCAATGCCCCTGCATACAGACGTGCATGAGGGCCTGTAAACCTGAAGTGCCCATTGTAAGGAAGTGGGTCTATTGTAGTATAGCCCTTAGGCAGGGCAGCCAAAAATTGGGAGGCTCCACATTGTCCCTGGATAGAGACGTGCATGATGGCCTGTAAACCTGAAGTGCCCATTGTAAGGAAGTGGGTCTATTGTAGTATAGCCCTTAGGCAGGGCAGCCAAAAATTGGGAGGCTCCACGTTGTCCCTGGATAGAGACGTGCATGAGGGCCTGTAAACCTGAAGTGCCCATTGGAAGGAAGTGGGTCTATTGTAGTATAGCCCTTAGGCAGGGCAGCCAAAAATTGGGAGGCTCCACGTTGTCCCTGGATAGAGACGTGCATGATGGCCTGTAAACCTGAAGTGCCCATTGTAAGGAAGTGGGTCTATTGTAGTATAGACCTTAGGCAGGGCAGCCAAAAATTGGGAGGCTCCACGTTGTCCCTGGATAGAGACGTGCATGAGGGCCTGTAAACCTGAAGTGCCCATTGTAAGGAAGTGGGTCTATTGTAGTATAGCCCTTAGGCAGGGCAGCCAAAAATTGGGAGGCTCCACGTTGTCCCTGGATAGAGACGTGCATGAGGGCCTGTAAACCTGAAGTGCCCATTGTAAGGAAGTGGGTCTATTGTAGTATAGCCCTTAGGCAGGGCAGCCAAAAATTGGGAGGCTCCACATTGTCCCTGGATAGAGACATGCATGAGGGCCTGTAAACCTGAAGTGCCCATTGGAAGGAAGTGGGTCTATTGTAGTATAGCCCTTAGGCAGGGCAGCCAAAAATTGGGAGGCTCCACGTTGTCCCTGGATAGAGACCTGTTAGGTTCTTAGTGCCTCCGTGCTTGCATTTAAAAACCGCACGTGTGTGCCTGTTGGTGGCAGCTTTCCGCTGCATTTGTGTGAGTTTTGCAAAAACTTGGATATAACGCACAAGTCTAGTGAATACACATCAGCACAGCATTGCAAAATGCGCAAGGGCGTTGTCAACGAACAAGGAAGTGGACGTGATGGTGGTGCAGGCAGAGACCGAGGTTGTGTGCAAGCTCTAATTTCGCCACAACAAAGGGCCACATCTAGTCGCTCGCACGTCCTGTCCCAAATTCTTGGGGACCGCTGCAGTACACCGCTCTTGAACCAAGACCAGTGTCAACAGGTTGTTAGTTGGATAGCGGATAATGCTTCCAGTCAGATTGGCACCACCACAAACACTCTGTCTTCCACACGGTCAAGTGTCAGTAGCCGTGATACTGCACCGCGCACATTTCAGAACCTGATCCTCCTTCCTACCACCAGGCCAAGTACACGTCCACGGACATTACTGATCCCACACTTGGACACTCGGAAGAGCTGTTCGTTCACGTTTCCATTCACAAATTCTGGCCTCTCGCCAGCTCCTGTTGAAGTGGGCCATGACGAGATTGTATGTACAGATGCCCAAATATTTGAGCAGCCACGTTCTCACGAAGTTGGCAACGTGTCTCAACAAGGGGTGGACGATGATGAGACACAATTGTCAGGAAGTCAGGAGGAGGAGCAGGGTGCGGAAGAGGAAGACGACGTGGTGGATGATCCAGTAACTGACCCAACCTGGCAGGAGGATATGCAGAGCGAGGACAGCAGTGCACAGGGGGAGGGAGGCGTAGCATCCCAACAGGCAGTAAGAAGCAGAGTGGTGGCCCCAGGCAGACGTCAGGCAACTGTTCCCCGGAACAACACGACACAAGGTGCCTGTACAAATGTTAGGTCTTCCCGAGTCTGGCTGTAATACTATTGTATGTATTGAGGATTTCGATTGCGTTAGGGCAATGATAACCAGAGACGAGTTCTTGGTGCAAGACGTTTATAATATGCAACCAGCAAATATGTACATAAACGGAACAAAAACACAGTAGAACATAAATACAGGAAATACCTTCCAGGGACGGAGCGAAAGGGAATTCCCGGGACCGCGCACCGGACTCCCCCAGGGAGACCACCAAGAGCGAACCCCTATACAGGGACTGTCTGGCAATCACCCCAGAAGCCCTAAATGCGCAGCAGCCGGGACACAAAAGGGCAATAGGTAAGTCCAAAAATGTCCGTACGTGATGTGAGTCCAGAGTGGTATTAAACGGAAGGAACCGGGCAGAAGTGCCGACCAAAGACGGCAAACGGAGTCCGGGCACAGCTAGATGATACCAGATGAAGTCCAGAGTCGGTGTCGGTTGTTTTCCAAGAGGATCCGAATAACAATCAGGAACCAAAAGCTGCAGGGCAGGAGCACACAGGAAGCAGTATACTCAGGCACTGGACTAAGCTTTAGGGGCGGCTTTTAAACAGATGGACAGGAAGTAGGGCAACAGAACAGAAAACTCCATGTTAACAAAGGGCAAGCTCTTTCAAAAGAAAACTGGAAAACCCGGAACTCTGACACTGGCAGTTTTTTAAGTTGGCTCCAGATGATTCTAAAAAGGCCATTTGCAACACCTGCCATGCCAGCATCAGCAGGGGTACCAAAACTAGCAGCCTGACCACCACCAGCATGATCAGGCACATGTCAGCCAAGCACCCGACTTTGTGGGAAGTACAACAGAGTCCAGGAGCAGTGCTTGCTGATGTCACTGCTACGTCTTCGCTGGTTGTGCATGCGAGCCAATCCCCTGTCCATGCTGCCTGCGAACAAGCCTCCTCCACTCCTGCAACTGCAGTTGCCTACGCAGAAAGAACACCATCATCAAGCACGTCCTTGTCCCAGCGCAGCGTTCAGTTATCCATTCAGCAAACCTTTGAACGCAGGCGCAAATACACTGCCAACACCCCACATGCCACAGTTCTAAATGCTAACATTTCGCGACTGCTTGCGCTGGAAATGTTGCCTTTTAGGCTGGTTGAGACAGAAGCATTCCGCGACCTGATGGTGGCAGCTGTCCCACGTTACTCGGTCCACAGCCGCCACTATTTCTCCCGGTGTGCCGTCCCCGCATTGCATAACCACGTGTCACAAAACATCACACGTGCCCTGAACAACGCTGTTTCAGCCAAAGTCCACCTAACCACAGACACGTGGACAAGTGCATGTGGGCAAGGCCGCTACATCTCGTTGACGTCACACTGGGTTAATATTGTGCAAGCTGGGACCCAGTCTGAGCGAGGGACGGAACACGTCCTTCACACACCAAGTTTTGCAGGCCCTACCTCAGTCAGGGTTTCACACACACTCTACAGCTCCGGAATGTCATGGTCCTCAGCCTCCTCCTCCTCCTGCGCATCCTGATCCACTTTACCCTCCACACCAGTCCCAAGCTGGAAGTGTCGCGGGCGGAGGAGGGGACGGTGCGCTCTCCCACTGCTCGGGTCCGGCTGACGCTGCTCTACGGCTGCTGCTGCTCGTTGGCTCGAGCGATGGCCGGATCCCGGGGACTCGAGCGGCGCTACTCGCCCGTGAGTGAAAAGGGGTGGTTTGGGTTTTGGGGATATTGTCCGTGACGCCACCCACGGTTGTGGTGATTGTGTGGACACCACCACTGCTCTGGACGGGGATCCCGGGAGCCTGTGACAGGGAGCAGCTTTGTTGTTATTTCTCCCCTCCGTGGGTAGGGGGGTTGGTTGTCCCGGGGCCTGGTGATGGGGTAGAGATGGATGACAGGCGGGTTGCGGGGCCTGATGAGGTGCAGGGTCGCAGGGGCAGCGCTGTGCCGCATGGCACGGAGGTACTCACTCAGCCCAATGATGATGACACAGTTCACGGTAAAACAAGTGGCTGGATGGACGGGTCACTCGGACGGCTGCGGTTGTTCCTCCCTGCAGGTTAGTGATGACTGTCTCTCCCTGCACCTAAGTTAAGTGTTGGTAGTGATGGTTTCCCAACGGTAACCCGCTCCCCGACCTGGATATGGGCCGGAGGAGCCCCTTTTGCCCACAGGCGCTGGCCCTGGGAGACGGTTGCCCTTGGCGGTGGCGGTGTCTCCCCTTCACGGTTGGACGGTTGCCTTCTATCTGGACTTGGCTGTTTGGAAACCCTGAGGTCCCCTTCACTAACGGATTTGGCAAATTCACGGCGACACCAAGCCTTGCCGGGATCCGAAAGTCCTCTGCCAATGGTGCTGGCTTCTCTTTATATACCGGTCCGGTACGGCCGGGTCACCACCCGTCCACGGTCCTTACGGCAGACTCCAATCGGCCTCCACTGCAGACGGTCACCACATCCTGCCAACCTTGCTGTCCTGTCCGGGCCACACACCCGGACCAACTTCAGGCTCTTTGCTGTCACTTTTCTCCTCTCTACTACTTTCCTCCTTCCACTTCCTTAGCTTAACTCTCACTGCCTGTGTTTTCCCTCCTCCTCGGTGGGTGGAGACCAACCGCCTGGCTCCACACCCTGGTGTGGACAACAGCCCCTGGGGAAGGCAACAAGGATTTTGTGTTTTGACTATGATATGCCTGCAGGGAGTGTGGGGTGTTTAAGTGTTGTGCTTTGTGGCCCCTGGCTTGTCCAGGGCGACACAGAAGCACTGCAGCACTGCCTCGGCGAAGCGGCAACAGGCAGTGCTGAAGCTAATCTGCATAGGTGACAACAAACCCCACAATGCAGAAGAGGTGTGGACAGCTCTGAAACAGAAGGCAGATCACTGGCTCACAACTCTGAACCTAAAGCCAGGAAAGGTCGTGTGTGACAATGGCCGGAACCTGGTGGCGGCTTTGAGGCGAGGCCAGCTGACACATGTTCCATGCGTGGCCCATGTGCTCAACCTCGTGGTTCAGCGGTTTCTAAAGTCATACTCAGAGCTGTCTGATCTGCTGGTAAAAGTTCGCCGCCTGTCTGCACATTTTCGAAAGTCACCTACTGCTTCAGCCGGCCTTGCCGGCTTAAGACGCCGTTTGCATCTTCCGGCACACAGACTGGTGTGTGATGTCCCCACGTGTTGGAATTCAACTCTGCACAAGTTGGTCAGGATATGTGAGCAGAAGAGGGCAGTTGTTGAGTACCTGCATCACCTAAGCCGTCGGGAAATGGGTCAAACTCCACACATAACACCTGAGGAGTGGAGATGGATGTCCGACCTATGCACCATCCGCCAAAACTTTGAGGACTCCACCAAGATGGTGAGCGGCGATGACGACATTATTAGCGTCACCATACCGCTTCTCTGCCTTCTAAAATGGTCTCTGCTCAAAAAACAACCATGATGCATTGCAGGCGGAGCGCGATGAGTTTGAGCAAGAAACAGTAGTGGGTGTGGGTGATAACACACAGCCCAGCCTCGTCTCATCACAACGTGCAGTGGAGGACTATGACGAGGAGGAGGATGAAGACATGGAGCAACTCTCTGGCCAAATTGAGGATATGACATGCAGTCATATCCTCGGTTCAGCGTGGCTGGCCAGAGGACAGGGTAGATGATGAGGAGGAGGAGGAGGAGGACAGCATGTTCAGTCATCGTGTTGGTCAGGATACTGAAGTGATGGCTGTTAAGAGTCTGGCACACATGGCTGACTTTATGGTAAGCTGCCTGTCTCGTGACCCTCGCGTTAAGAACATCTTGGCCGACAATCATTACTGGTTGGTAACACTGTTAGACCCACGCTAAAAGGAGAACTTTATGTCTCTTATTCCCGAGGCGGAGAGGTCAGGCAAAATGCAGCAGTTCCAGAAGGCCATAGTCACGGAAGTAGGCAAAGCATTCCCCTCACAAAACGCTAGCGGCATAGGTCAGGAATCAGTGGACAACCAAGGCGTACAGCCGAGAGGGGCACAAGTCCAATCCGCCAGAGGTAGGGGAACAGTCTTTAAGATGTGGGACAGTTTTCTCAGCCCCTCACATACCACAGCCCCTGAGGTGAGGGGTAGTGCCACAAGAAATCCTAAGTTTGGCCAGATGCTCAAGGAGTACCTTGCAGATCAAACAACTGTACTCCGACATTCCTCTGTGCCTTACAATTAATGTGTATCCAAGCTGGACACGTGGCATGAATTGGCTCTTAGTCTCTACGCCTTGGAAGTCCTGGCCTTCCCTGCTGCTAGCGTTTTGTCAGAGCGTGTTTTTAGTGCCGCAGGTGGAATCATTACAGATAAACGCACCCGCCTGTCAACTGTAAATGCTGACAGGCTGACTCTGATCAAGATGAACAAGGGTTGGATTTGGCCAGACTTCACCACACACCAACAGCAAATGACAGCGGAATTTAAAGTTTGTAACGGGAATTTGCCATGTACCTCCACTCACCCATGGTAACACACTTCTGGACTTTGGCTAATCGCTGGACTGCTCCTCCTTCTCCTCATGCGCCATCATGGTGACCGTTACAATAGTTAAGCCGTTGTTTCAGGTATACCCCCAGTGGTAAATTTTTTCGTCCATTCTTTCTGAATGGGCATTACAACGACAGGAGACCCGCTCCTTTGCAATGGGAACAATGTTTTGAGGCCCTCATGCACATCTCTATCCAGGGACAATGTGGAGCCTCCAAATTTTTGGCTGCCCTGCCTAAGGGCTATACTACAATAGACCCACTTCCTTACAATGGGCACTTCATGTTTACAGGCCATCATGCACGTCTCTATCCAGGGACAATATGGAGCCTGACGCTGCCACCGACAGACACACACGTGCTGTTTTTAAATGCAAGCACGGACGCAATAAGAACCTAACTGGTTTTTAGGAGCGACAATTACTGAGAAGTCTGACACTATCAGACACTGCTGACTGACGTGTATTATACACTAGACTTGTGCGTTATATAATAGTTTGTGCAAAACGCGCACCTGTACGCTGCCACCGACAGACACACACGTGCTGTTTTTAAATGCAAGCACGGACGCAATAAGAACCTAACTGGTTTTTAGGAGCGACAATTACTGAGAAGTCTGACACTATCAGACACTGCTGACTGACGTGTATTATACACTAGACTTGTGCGTTATATAATAGTTTGTGCAAAAAACGCGCACCTGTACGCTGCCACCGACAGACACACACGTGCTGTTTTTAAATGCAAGCACGGACGCAATAAGAACCTAACTGGTTTTTAGGAGCGACAATTACTGAGAAGTCTGACACTATCAGACACTGCTGACTGACGTGTATTATACACTAGACTTGTGCGTTATATAATAGTTTGTGCAAAACGCGCACCTGTACGCTGCCACCGACAGACACACACGTGCTGTTTTTAAATGCAAGCACGGACGCAATAAGAACCTAACTGGTTTTTAGGAGCGACAATTACTGAGAAGTCTGACACTATCAGACACTGCTGACTGACGTGTATTATACACTAGACTTGTGCGTTATATAATAGTTTGTGCAAAACGCGCACCTGTACGCTGCCACCGACAGACACACACGTGCTGTTTTTAAATGCAAGCACGGACGCAATAAGAACCTAACTGGTTTTTAGGAGCGACAATTACTGAGAAGTCTGACACTATCAGACACTGTTGACTGACGTGTATTATACACTAGACTTGTGCGTTATATAATAGTTTGTGCAAAACGCGCACCTGTACGCTGCCACCGACAGACACACACGTGCTGTTTTTAAATGCAAGCACGGACGCAATAAGAACCTAACTGGTTTTTAGGAGCGACAATTACTGAGAAGTCTGACACTATCAGACACTGCTGACTGACGTGTATTATACACTAGACTTGTGCGTTATATAATAGTTTGTGCAAAACGCGCACCTGTACGCTGCCACCGACAGACACACACGTGCTGTTTTTAAATGCAAGCACGGACGCAATAAGAACCTAACTGGTTTTTAGGAGCGACAATTACTGAGAGGTCTGACACTATCTGGACTGTTTTAGACTGTTACCTCACGGAGAGCACAGCTGGATCCGTCTACTCCGGCGGCCCCCTTTTGTCTGTTTAAGTTCTATTTAAGCTTATGTCGCTTGTCCCCAAGTGGTTTTCTGAGTAGTCCTTATTGTCTTACTTCTTGCCATGTGGTTCCATCTGCCATGTAATTTTGGTGTTTTTGACACTTTGTTTATTTTTGGTTATTAATAACTTGGTGATGTGGAACAAACTTTCTTATTTTTTATTTTTTATTTTCTCCCATGGCAATCCTTGGCCCTTGTCTTGTACACATGTACATCCTGTCTCCGGAGATACGTGTCCCTCGGAACAGGTGGTCTTGTGGTGACGGGACCAAGGATGCGATGTGGTGTCTCACGGTCCTCTCTGGGTTCGGTCTCCCTGATTGGGATTGGTGGTGCATGACTGTGGGGTGACACGTCCCCACTAGCCATGTGGGGCCTTCCCACCAGGTATGAAAACTCGAAGGACCGGTATGAGGGTTTATACATTGTGCCGAAGCTTAGGGAGATGAGGGCTATTTCTCTCTTCCCTTCATTCCTAGTACTCATAAGGAGCATTCTTGATCATTGTATTACCATCTTCTAATAGCAGCATCTCTTTCTGCCTAGTTTAGTCTTCTAATGTGACACGGACAACTTTGATGGGGATGTGCGCTCTATTTATGCATTTGCATCAGTTGGGGATAGAGAGGTGGGTCTGTGGGATGGACGTGTGTATAATGGTCATGTGATGATCATTTTCTTCTGTTTTCTCCCCTATTGATATGATCCCCACATGCCCGTACACGGACCGCCTCTCCTCTCTCTCCATTTCTAGTACTCATAATGTGCATTTTCTGATCATTACATTACCATTTTCTAAATAGCAGCACTTTTCTTTGCCCAGTTTGGCTACCCAATGTGGCACGGACTACCTTGATAGGGATGCGCGCCCTATCCTAGTATTTGTACTAGTCGGGGACGGAGAGGCGGGTCCGTGGGATAGCACATATCTACAATGGTCACATGATGATTTTTTCTTTGCCTACTCCCTTACTGTTATGACCCCCATATGTCCGTACATGGATCGCTATTGGACGATCCGTGCGTCATTCTTCTAATGATAGGGCGGTTCTAACTCCCGGATTTATGACGACTTCCTGCCTCACCACAATACACTTATTGCGTCCCTAGTTACCGACGCCTACAGCGGACACGTGAGATCTCCCCGTCCCCTTTCTATGACGACTTCCGGCCACGATCCGGGACAGCGTCTGTAGTTACCATATACCAGCATACATTGCGGTCATTGGACCCATGCTGACGACTTCCTGTTGTTTTCATCAGGAAGTACGTCCTTGTAACGATACATGCTAGGGTCGGATTCTTGCTGTATCCTGCTTTTAATTACTGGCGTTTGGACCAGGATTAGGCTGGATATGCCACGGACCTGTAGATTATATGCACTCGGATTCACTTTGAGACACAATGGACAGAATCCAGAATCTGGATGTGAGAAAAGCTGATCAACAGCTCAACCTCATTGCCTAACATTGGTCAGAGTGCAATGCGAGAATTTCTCGCATTGCAGTCGTCCGATTTTCACACTCGTGTGAGCGTACCCTAATGAGAAGTCTCTCACAATCCAGATTCATTAAAAAGCAGCTGCTGAATTTCCTGCCTCTGCTTTTATACAGGCTATGATAGTCCTATGTAATCGGTAGTGATATACCATGTGATGAAGGTTATTTGGGGATTGTGTGAGCCTTTTCAAGCTGATGAAATCTTCTGCTTTGTGTAAATTGTCTTGAGGCATTTGTTTTGCAATTAGTGCAAAATCAATTTCAAACTGTTCGAATTCGCCGAGTGCAACAAATCTCATAAATGTTGACACTAATTTGGTTCCCATTGAATTGGTTCTGTTCTCTCTACTTTCTATATAATTTCCTAAAAGAGTATGTGACACTTTGTGTGTATTCAGTGTGCATATTTCTTGTAATGCAGGAGTACTGTTTGGATTACAGTGAACAGAAGACTGTGGAACCGCCACCATTAGTCACATCATTCCAGCCACACAGTGACTGCATCACACACCTTGAGACCTGCACACATGACCACTGTCTCCTCATCATCTCCGCATCTGCAGATTGCTGCCTTTGTGTCAGCGATGTTTTTGGGAATCCAGTTGGGATATTTGGACAGGTAAATGCTTATATAGGAAATGTAAAAAATTCCTGGTACACTGCTTTGACATATGGTTCAAAGTTTACAATATTTGCATTAGTAAAGCAGAAAGATCACTTAAGCATATTATCAGTATGCAATTTATACGTTTGCTGATATTGTAAAATAGGATGGCCAATGATATTTATGATTCTGGAATATTATACATAGCAATAATTATTCAGCAGTTGTGCTCACACGATGCTCTGAGTAAGGTGCAAGTCATTCTCCATCTTTTTAATCACTTTAGCCATCTCTAGCTACTAGGACACATTCATGTCACTGATGTATGCAAGTAGGAAACTCTGTTAGTGACTGACCCTTCCTCTTGAAGAATTGGTAGTGAGCCTCCTGACAATTTAATCAATGCAAACATGATAAAGGTTTCCTTAATTTAATTTATACATGTCTTCTGTTGTTTAGGAAGAGCACTGGAGAATTGAGAAACAGCCTCTGATACCTGAAGGTGATAATGAGTTAGACAGTGTACAGGAAACAGCTTCTCCCCATAATGAAACAGTACAACCATCCGACAGTCATAGTTTACAGTTCCCCACTGACCACAAAGAGGAGTTGCCCTTTAAGTAAGTGACAACTAGTTTTACCTAGTCAATGTATTGTCTGTCTTTTTTTTTTACATATATATACAGTACAGACCAAAAGTTTGGACACACCTCATTCAAAGAGTTTTCTTTATTTTCAGGACTCTGAAAACTGTAGATTCACATTGAAGGCATCAAAACTATGAATTAAAACATGTGGAATGAAATACTTAAAGTGTGAAACAACTGAAAATATGTCTTATTTTCTAGGTTCTTCAAAGTAGCCACCTATTGCTTTGATTACTGCTTTGCACACTCTTGCCATTCTCTTGATGAGCTTCAAGAGGTAGTCACCAGAAATGGTTTTCCAACAGTTTTGATGGAGTTCCCAGAGATGCTTTGCACTTGTTGGCCCTTTTGCCTTCACTCTGCGGTCCAGCTCACCCCAAACCATCTCGATTGGGTTCAGGTCTGGTGATTGTGGAGACCAGGTCATCTGGCATAGCACCCCATCACTCTCCTTCTTAGACAAATAGCCCTTACAAAGCCTGGAGATGAGTTTGGGGTCATTGTCCTGTTGAAAAATAAATGATGGTCCAACTAAACACAAACCGGATGGAATAGCACGCCGCTGCAAGATGCTGTGGTAGGCATGCTGCTTCTGTATGCCTTCAATTTTGAATAAATCCCCAACAGTGTCACCAGCAAAGCACCCCCACACCATCACACCTCCTCCTCCATGCTTCATGGTGGGAACCAGCCATGTAGAGTCCATCTGTTCACCTTTTCTACAAAGACATGGTGGTTGGATCCAAAGATCTCAAATTTGGACTCATCAGATCAAAGCACAGATTTCCACTCTTCTAATGTCCATTCCTTGTGTTCTTTAGCCCAAACAAGTCTCTTCTGCTTGTTGTCTGTCCTTAGCAGTGGTTTCCTAGCAGCTATTTTACCATGAAGGCCTGCTGCACAAAGTCTCCTCTTAACAGTTGTTCTAGAGATGAGGAGGTGTGTCCAAACCTTTGGTCTGTACTATATATATATATATATATATATTTGTTTTTGTATTTTGTCTTTATTTTGTTTTACGCTTTTTTTCACTTCAAACTGATTGAATCCTAAGACGAAGACAGGTAGAGCATTTTCTTTTATGCCACTTCTCCATTCACTATCTATTCCATTTTTTGCCAAAAAAAATCTAAAAAAAAACTAACAAACTCTACAATGGGTCATCAGAGCCTATATACGAAGTAGAATGCCAATGAGCCGGTAGGCCTTCACTCGGATGACCTTCGCGCCTGTGCCTGTCAGTCAAGTCATGTTCCTTGTTTTTATCATTTATTAATGTTATATATGTAAGTCCCTCTGTATTGTTATTCCATATGAAGAACACAGAGACTACATGGTTCAGTAAAACACAGTGTTATACATGATGCACTCTCAATATCACCTTGCTGCTATACTGGCAATACAGAACATGTATTATATTATAATTATACATTGCTTATATAGCGCCATCATATTCTGCAGCACATGACAGAGATTATCATGACTGTCCCCATTGGGGATCACAATCTAAACTTATTATCTGTATGTCCCTGGAGTGTGAGAGGAAACCAGAGCAATTCTCCAAACACGGGGAGAACATACAAACTCTTTGCAGATGTTGTCCTTGGTGGGATTTGTACCCAAGACTGTGTGCTAACCACTGAGCCCCCGTGCCGCCCACATAAGGAAACACTAGTTTTCCGGAAGTGTAAAAAAAAAAATAATGCCACATTTACTTAAGACTAACATCTTTACGCCGATGTCAATAAAATTCACTGGAATAAACTGTTACATTTATTTCAATCTAAAAGCCTCATACTAAATGAGGCTTTTGAGAAGCTGAAGTCCAGGACCTGAGAAGCTGAAGTCCAGGACCTCCAAGGTGGTGTTTTCAGAAATACTACCGGTGCCACGAGCGTCACTAGAAAGACAGCGGGAGCTTAGGGAGATAAATATGTGGCTTAGAAATTGGTGCAGGAAGGAAGGGTTCGGGTTCATGGAGAACTGGGCCAACTTCTCAGTCGGCTACAGGCTCTACGGTAGGGACGGGCTGCACCTCAATGGGGAAGGTGCAGCTGTGCTGGGGGAGAAAATGGTCAGACGGATGGAGGAGCTTTTAAACTAGGATCGGGGGGGAGGGAGGGTAGTGGAGCAAATAAGGGGATAGATAGAGCAGATAGAGACAGGGAGATGTTAGGGGTCAATGAAGGATTAGGGGGGGATGGGACATACAAGGAACATAGGGAGGCTAGGAGTAATAAAGGTGTTAATAGGATTAAATGTCTACTGGTAAATGCAAGAAGTCTTGCAAACAAAATGAATTAATTAGAGACTCTTATGTCAACCATGGATTATGATGTGGTGGGCATTACGGAAACCTGGCTGGATGAAAGCCATGACTGGGTGACAAACATACAGGGTTATAGTACATTTAGGAAGGACAGCAAAGGCCAAAAAGGTGGTGGGGTGTGTATATTTATTAAATCTAACCTAAAACCTGTGTTGTATGATGACATTGAGGGGAACAGCAACAATGTAGAGTCAGTATGGGTAAATGTACATGGGGAGGGGAATAATGGAAAAATGCTAATTGGAGTTTGCTATAAGCCTCCTAACATACCTGAACAAATAGAGGGTGAAATGCTGGAACAAATTGAAAAGGCAGCTAATAATAATAATCGGGTTCTTATTATGGGGGATTTCAACTATCCAGACATACAGTGGGACATAGAATCTTCTGGTTCTGCTAAAAGCTGTAAGTTCTTATCTACCATTCAAGACCATTTCCTCTCTCAGATGGTAGGTGAACCGACCAGGGGAGATAATTTGCTAGATCTGGTCCTGTCAAATAGACCGGATACAATTTCAGATCTACAGGTCCGGGAGCACTTGGGCACCAGCGATCATAATATGGTAAGCTTCAACATAATATTCAATAGAACATTTCAAAGGGGGAATGCTAAAACCTGGAATTTTAGGAAAGCAAATTTCAACAAATTAAGGGAAGAGCTTAAATGTGTAGATTGGGACAAAGTCATGGTAACTGGGGATACCGAACATAAATGGGGTAAGTTTAAGGATATACTACTAGAGTCCTGTAAAAAACGTATACCCTCTGGTAATAAAATGTCCAGGAATAAAAAGAAACCACTATGGATAAATAAGACTGTACAAAGTATAATAAAACAAAAACAAAGGGCATTTAAAATCTTAAAGGCTGAGAATACAGAAATAGCATTGCAGGAGTATAAAGATATCAATAGGAAATGTAAAAAAGAAATCAAACAAGCAAAATTAGCTACTGAAACAAAAATCGCCAATGACATTAAAATAAATCCCAAAATCTTTTATAAATACATTAATGCCAAAAGGAAAACAAAGGATAGTATCGGCCCCTTAAAATATAATAACAAGTTAGTTATAGAGGACAAACAAAAGACTGAGATATTAAATAGGCATTTCTCATCTGTATTCACCAAGGAACTGACTGTACCAGGGATCATTCAACAAGTGAAAAATCAAAGTCCACCACCCGATATAATTAATTTAACACAAGATGAAGTACGTCTGAGTAAATTAAACATTGACAAATCCCCAGGGCCAGATGCTATTCATCCACGAATATTGAGGGAATTGAGCTCCGTAATCGACAGACCGCTGTATCTCATCTTTTTAGACTCACTTGTAACAGGGTTGGTGCCTCAGGATTGGAGGATTGCTGATGTGGTACCGATATTTAAGAAAGGTAAGAGGGTAGATCCAGGCAACTACCGTCCAGTAAGCCTGACATCAGTAGTATGCAAAGTTTTTGAGGGCATTTTAAGGGATGACATGCAAAAATATATTGCAGAAAATAATATGATAACTGACAAACAGCATGGATTCATGAAAGATAAGTCGTGTCTAACCAACCTGTTGAGGTTCTATGAGGGGGTAAGTTCAAACCTGGATATTGGTAATGCAGCTGATGTGATTTATTTGGACTTTGCAAAGGCATTTGATACTGTACCACATAATAGCCTTATACTAAAGCTCCAGAAGCAAGGACTAGGGGACACAATATGCAACTGGGTAAGGAATTGGCTAAAAGATAGGAAACAAAGAGTAGTCATAAATGGTACATTCTCTAAATGGGCTATAGTCAGCAGTGGGGTGCCGCAGGGATCTGTGCTTGGACCGATTCTTTTTACTCTCTTTATTAATGACCTTGTGGATGGGATTGATAGTACAGTGTCAGTCTTTGCCGATGACACCAAACTATGTAGGATATTAAAAACTGACCTGGATAGTACAATATTACAAAAAGATCTGGATAAGATGTCAGAATGGGCAGATACTTGGCAAATGAGATTTATTGTTGATAAATGTAAAGTAATGCACCTAGGACGGAGTAATCCTATAGCTGTGTATACATTAAATGGAAGTAAACTCGGGACTACAGAACAGGAGAAGGACTTGGGTATTCTCATTACAAATAAGCTGAGTAGCATCACTCAATGTCAAGCAGCAGCTGCTAAAGCAAACAAGATTTTAGGGTGTATAAAAAGAGAGATTAGATCCCGTGATCCCAACGTATTGTTACCTCTCTATAAATCACTTGTAAGGCCACATCTGGAATACGGGATCCAGTTTTGGGCTCCACATTTTAAAAAGGACATTCAGAAGTTAGAGTCAGTTCAAAGGCGGGCAACTAGACTATTACAAGAAATGGAAGGCCTCCCATATGATGACAGGTTGAAAAAGTTAGATATGTTTAGCTTAGAAAAAAGACGTCTCAGAGGAGATCTCATTTATATGTATAAATACATGTGTGGTCAATATAAAGGACTGGCACATGACTTTTTTCTTCCAAAGACAGTACTAAGGACCAGGGAGCACTCACTGCGAGTGGAAGAAAAGCGATTCCGACACCTAAATAGGAAAGGGTTCTTTACAGTTAGAGCGGTCAGACTGTGGAATACACTACCACAAGAGGTAGTAATGGCAGATACTATAACAGCTTTTAAAAAAGGGCTGGATGATTTCCTCACTACACACAACATTGTTGGTTATAAATGACTAAAGGCTACTTTACACACTGCGATATCGGTCCCGATATCGCTAGTGTGCGTACCCGCCCCCATCTGTTGCGCGACACGGGCATATCGCTGCCCGTGCCGCACAACATCGCCCAGAGCCGTCACACATACTTACCTGTCCGGCGACGTCGCTGTGACCGGCGAACCGCCTCCTTTCTAAGGGGGCGGTCCGTGCGGCGTCACAGCGACGTCACTGAAACGTCACTGAACCGCCGCCCAATCGCAGCGGAGGGGCGGAGATGAGCGGGACGTAACATCCCGCCCACCTCCTGCCTTCCGCATAGCGGCCGGGAGGCAGGTAGGGAGAGCTTCCTCGCTCCTGCGGCGTCACACGCAGCGATGTGTGCTGCCGCAGGAACGAGGAACAACCTCGTTACTGCTGAAGTAACGATAATTGGGAATGGACCCCCGTGTCGCCGATTAGCGATTTTGCACTGTTTTGCAACGATGCAAAATCGCTAATCGATGTCACACGCAACGGCATCCCTAATGCGGCCGGATGTGCGTCACGAATTCCGTGACCCCAACGACTCCGCATTAGCGATGTCGTAGCGTGTAAAGCCCGCTTTAGTGACTAAATGTAGAACTGGTGGAGGAAGGTTGAACTAGATGGACCTAGGTCTTTTTTCAACCTAAGTAACTATGTAACTATGTAAATAGGATACATTCTGGGCTGTCCGTGTACAGATAACTAAGACCTATAGCAGCTAGGAGCTTGCACAGGTTTACACCAATTGGCATAAATTACTGACGAGGGGCAAGCACCCCGTAACACCGTGTCTGCAAATTGGGATTCTGATCTGGCTTATATATCCTGAGTCATATTGCAAAGGATTGTTGAAAATCCACTTGTGACTTTTAGGATCGCTACTTCCAATAGGTGGCGCTGCGCTAGAGTTTGTCTCCTTTACTGGAGAGACAATTTGAATATTTCTTAGAGGGGCGTGGCAGCTATAAGTCCCCTTACCTGGCAGCCAGACTGGCTTGCAAAGTCTCCTTAAGGAGAATAGTGTTCCCCCGTGGTCCCCACATAGCTTTCTCATGAGCCAGATCAGACACCCCCATACTTTGCACTGACAAGGGGCAAGCACCCCGAAACACCGTGTCTGCAAATTGGGATTCTGATCTGGCTTATACATCCTGAGTCATATTGCAAAGGATTGTTGAAAATCCACTTGTGACTTTTAGGATCGCTACTTCCAATAGGTGGCGCTGTGCTAGAGTTTGTCTCCTTTACTGGAGAGACAATTTGAGTAATACTGGAATAACACCAAGCAAAGCTACATGTCTTCATGAAAACACCAGCCCCTATTGAGTTTGGTTCAGGGAACTGAAAGCTTGGGAATGCCTTCCTTATTCGATGATAGATTTGATGCTCAAGAATCTAAACACTGAGGTCTCAGTTCTTAATTGTCTGTGCGCCATCTTCTGGAGTATAAGGCTATGTGCGCACAGTGCGTTTTTCATGGCGTTTTTGCGCATTTTTCAGGTGCGCTTTTGTGCATTTTGTGGCTTAAAATTGAATGACTTTGCTTCCCCAGCAAAGTCTATGAGTTTTCATTTTTGCTGTCCGCACACAACTTTTTTTAAGCTGCATTTTTTAGCTTAAAAAAAAAAATGGATGTCAATTCTTTCCTGCGTTTTTCTGCATTTTTCTCCCATGCAATGCATTGGAAAAATGCAGAAAAATGCATGCATTTTACCGGTGCGGTTTTTGCCACGGGTGCGTTTTTTTGCACTTTTGTGCGTTTTTAGCGGCCAAAAATGCAGCTTCAAAAAAACGCTGTGTGCACACATAGCCTAAAGGGTGCTTTACACGCTGCAACATCGCTAACAATATATCGTCGGGGTCACGCCGTTAGTGATGCACATCTGGCGCCGTTAGCAACATCGTAGCATGTGGCACCAAGGAGCAACGCTCAACGATCGCAAAAGCGTCAAAAATCATTGATTGTTGACACGTCGCTCCTTTTCATAATGTCGTTGCTGCTGCAGGTACGATGTTGTTCGTCGTTCCTGCGGCAGCACACATCACTGTTTGTGACTCCGCAGGAACGATGAACATCTCCTTACCTGCGTCCACCAGCAATGAGGAATGGGAAAGGAGGTGGCCGGGATATTCCACCCACTCATCTCCGCCCCTCCTCTGCTATTGGCCGGCCGCTTAGTGACGCCGCAGTGACGTCGCTATGACGCCGAACGCACCTCTCCCTTGAAGGAGGGATTGTTCGGCGGTCACAGCGACGTCGGTGAGAAGGTATGTGTATGTGACACTGCCGTAGTGATAATGTTCGCTACGGCAGCGATCAACAAATGCCGCACGAACGACGGGGGCGGGTGCTATTGCGCACGACATTGTTAGCTATCGCTAGCGATGTTGCAGCGTGTAAAGCACCCTATGTGCTATGTTCCTAGAATGGGTATCTGTTGCGTTTTTGATTTTGCAGATTTTCTGCAGCATTTTTACACCTATTTATTAAGTTACCTTTTTTTACTTAATTTGTGACTGCGTTTTTTTACGTGTTTTTATTATGTTTTGTCTCTTTTTCATATGACAGGTTTTGACTAAGGGCTTGTGCGCATGTTGCGTCGTGTCACTGCAGAAAATTGTGCAGTGATTTGACAGCTCTTGTGCGATTCAAATCGCTGCAGAAACACTGCGTCATGGGATGCAGTTTTTCTGCAGAATAAATGCCGATTTCATGCGCTCGGGATGCTGCCTCTCCCATAGACTGGGTGGGAGCTGCATCCAAAGCGCACGGAATAATTGACATGCTGCATTTTTCAATGCAGTGATTTTGTCAAATTTTTGACACTCAAATCGCTGCATTCAAAAAAGCATCCTGCGCACGGATTATGCACAATCTTCATAGATTGTGCTGGGGATGCAGGACATATGCATTTTCGCTGCAGTGCTAAACGCTGCGTAAATTACATGAAATTATACAACGTGTGCACAAGCCCTAAGCTGGTTTGTTTTTGATACTTCCTAGTGTTTAGTTTTCACAAAACTCTATTGATACAGTCAAGTGTGGATTCCAGATAAATTTAGTGAGTTCTCAAACTGGAAACGCACCAAAGATGTATATGAGTTTTATAGCAGATTTTATGCATCTAATACAATTTTATGGGGAACATTTGCACACAAAACTCATTGTATTCCCAAGAGAGATTGAGATATGTTGCAGATTTCAAACATGCACCACAAGTCACTTTCCTCTGCGCAAAAAAACCCCCAAAGCATTAACATGAGATTTCTATAAATATTAACAACTTTCTTGGATCTGTTGCGTTTTTTGCACAATGAAAATGAAGAGGGTCAAAATCTCACCAAAAACTGATCAATGGAATTTAACCTTAATTATTCTAGTATTAACTTTTAAGTTTGTGCTTTGTTCTCTTTTTTAAGTTACTTTTATTTGGTTTTGTTTGTATTTTTGTTCTGCTTTATGAGACTGGTTTTATCCTAATTCATCATTTGTGACTTCAAAATTTGACAATATTTTGTGCAGTTGGTCACCAATTGTGGAGTACAAAATCGATGTCATTTTTTTATTGTCCAGTTGAAGACTAACGTGTGACACTTTAAAGTTTAGTGTGACTTTCTGCTGAACAAAAGTAAAAGACAAATAGAGCATTTTTATTTTGCGCAAAATAATAATCATCTCATGTACACCATTTTAAAGAATTCTTTGCAAAAAAAGGCAACCAACACCACGAGACAAAAAAAAGTAACTAAAAAAATAGAAATGATGAATTGGTCCCTAAGTGATCAGTGCTATGAGGGCTGTAGTTTACAGCAATAGGAGACAATTCCAAATTTTTCAAGAACCAGATAAACTGTAGCTAAGAAATATTGACTGTATATACTGGAGATCTAACTACTTGACAAAGGAAAACAACTCAAGGCCTTGTACTGACTGGTGATTTTTTAGAGTTGTGATAATCCCATGTTGTTCAGCACTTACTTTCTTTTTTGGGTTTTATTATTTTAAAGACATACTTTTCTTTCCACAATAGAACGACATTCACAAACTATGCCCTAGTTTACACTCTTACAAAGGTATTATTCTATCCTTCGCTATAAGGAGATTCAATTTTATTCATACAGCTTTTACAATCCCAGTTGTTTCTTTTGGCATTGTACCTACATAAATGATGAACACATTTTGTATTAACTATTCATTTTTTTCTTTATTTATTTAGGAATAGTCCTTGGGAAAACACAATCTTAGGTAAAAACTACAGAAGAAATGGGTTAAAGGAAAAGTTACATTCAAACTTCATTGGGAATTCAGTCCAAAATGCAATTGGTAAGTGCACTGACACATTTGTTATGGTTGATCCTTATGAAATTTTATGATATGATCACTTTACTGCAGCATCATAACCATAAATAATATATCACCAGTCACAATGTTACTCTAAGAAAGTTTTTTGATTTGTGACAATAGCAACTGTTCATTAAACTTGCAAGGTATCTTGAAGCATGATGTAAAACACTGCTTACAAATATAGTACTGTGATTAGTAAGCCAAAATATGAAGGTGACGCGATTTATGAATATTAATGTGACTGCCATCAGTATTCAACTGTAAATCAAAAGGGAAAGTAAAATTCCAATATTCTAAGCCCAAGGGTTTAGTCTATTATTCTGACAACTTTATAAAATGAGAAGGTGAGAAAATAAAATATTTAGCACTGTTGTTAGGTCAGCGATAGAATTGAGCAACAAGAGTCTTAGTACCATATTCCAGTGGCTACATCTGTAGTCCGTGTCCAACATACAAGAGGACTGTGAACCATCTACTACCTATAGCATCCCAGTGCCTCTCTGAATAGTAGGCATCTTTGTAGTCATTACACTGCCATTTGATGCACTCATTTGCATTGTGTGATGCTAGTCACTACGGTTAGTATAGACGGAAGAGTAGTCAGATAAGCCGGGGTTAGGTAACAGGAACACACATCAGGACACAGGAAGAAAACAGAAGTGCAGTCAAGTCACAGGCCGATCGTCAGAATTCCAGGAGAGTATTTATGCATTCAGGGAACAGACAGAGACATGGTCAGAGGTCCAAAGCCAGGAGGTCATGACAAAATCAGAGAGCAGGCAGAGAGGAGTCAAATAATGTTCCTGGGTCATGAAACTGAAATCAGAACATAAACACAAGCCAAGAGCACAACTGCAGAACCAGGAAGTACAACTGGCAAGGTTCTGGGAGAGCATGCCCAGTAAAGAAACAGAGCAATTACCAGGAAGGTAGGACACCTGAGTAATCAGCACTTCCCAGAACCTGCATGGATTCCTGTGCTGTCAAAAAACCTGCCAGCAAGTACTCTGGAAAATACAGCAGAACATCTCCAAATAAGCAAGATGCTCTGCACAAAGGAAACATGTCACAGCCAGCTCTGTAGTTCAGGAATGTGCAGCAGAACATCACTTGTGTGCACAATGCTCTGCACAGAGGAATAATGTCACTGCCGGTTCTGTAGTGCAGCAGACCATCACCTGTGTGCAAGATGTTCTGCACAGAGGAATCGTGAGACATTGCAGGGGTCTTCGAATCAGAAGAGGTGCTATGATGTCAGAGGAAGTAGGAGGTTCACAGTACTCTGGTCTAACTGACATGGACAACCGATGAGGATGCTGGACCAGGACATTGTGAGCCTCCTACTAGCTATGTCTCTTCTTAGTAAGCCTATTTGTAGTCATTAAAATGCATCATGATGTATACATTAAATTCCAGCGGCCTGTGAATTAGAAAAGGCAGGAGTATAATAGTCCTGTGCTGTGTGGAAAGGGAGCCCGCCAATGTCAATGCTGATTTCAGCTGGATATGTGTACAAGGATGCTTATTTACATGAAATGCATTACAGCGCAAAGACCCACCGGGTTCATATGCCACAAACAATTGGCCAATCAGAGGCTGGCAGCTGACATTGACGTGCAAGTCACAACAGTGACGTCATGTGTCACCCATTACAGGCATGCCAATGTCAGCTGTCCGTCTTTGTGTTACCGAAGAGGACGCCGCGCATTGTGGAATTGGTGGAAGGTGAGAAAAGTGGGAGGTTTTTTTGCATTTGAGAACAGAGGCAGAACGGGAGACATATACAGCAGGAGGTGGGATAAGGGACATATATACCAGGATGGGTGACATATATTCCTGGAAGGGGTCCAGAATAAGGGACAAATATACAAGGAAGAAGTCTAGGATACGGACTTATGTACCAACATGGGGGACATACAGTGACATGCCAAAGGGTAACGATGGTTTGAAGTTTTGACTTTCAGGCTCCACATCCTCACCATCCATACAGCTAGAGATATTAATACAATATTGAGCAGAATTAATTTCAGCCTATTAGTTTGGCCCTCCTCCAGAGTTATAGTCTCTCATGTGGCCCCTCATGGAAATTAATTTCCCACCCCTATTCCTTTATGAATAGCTCCATGTCATGTATAACCCCATACATGTGTCCAGTGATGTTTCTCTAGTTTTTCATCTACAGATGTGCACCAGTGAACCTGTAAGAGGGTCATGTGACATGTTACATGATACTTCGGGGTTGGGGGGGCACCTGGCTACTCTTAATCCGCCCCTATTTGCACAACAGATTTTTTGGGAAACAAGAGGTTGCTTTACATTTTCAATTGTAACATTACCTGTATGAATTTCTAATCTTTTCATTTGAGTAGTAGAAATTGAATGCACATCTTTCATGTGGCTGAGCTATATTTTAGATTGAACATTTGCTGGAGTGATTAACATGAATCTTGGTAAAACTGTACAAACTAAGTTTAATGATTGTTCTACGTGACTCATTGCAGGTACCTTCAGCTTGTTAAACATGGGTTCTCTGCGGGAAACTGCTGAAATGAGCAAACCCGATTTTGTTGTAAATCCTGATAGATACTTTGGAGAAAAGGTTGAAGAAAAAGCGACTAACATTGTACAATCCCCTACCTTCACTGAAAGTAAGTAATCAGAACTTGGCCATAATATAAACTTAATTAGAGTACCAGTCAAATGTTTGAACACCTGTTCATGCACTGTTTTTCCATGTTGTTATTGGAATGTGCACATTGTAAATTCAGACTGATGACATCAAAACCATAAGGGGACACTTGAAAACAAGGAGGAAGAAAACAAGTGTGAAACAAACTAGAATACATGTTAAACCTTACATTCCTTAAACTAAGCCCTTTTGTGTCGTTGCTGCTGGTAGGGCAAATAGAATGAGAATATAAATATGACAGGTCAGTGCCACAGAAACAGCGACAAGGACAAAATCTGAGATAAAAGTGTATTCCTAAAAATTAGTTCAGAGTCCAGGAGACTAGGGAGATACAGCAGATGTAGAGAGGGTTGGCAAATCAAGGACCAAATTTAAAAAGGCATTTAGGGTTTAAACAGAAGATTAATCAGGATTAAAGTCAGAAACATCACAGTTAATCTTTATTTTTTGCTCACCAAAGAAGTACCGTAGTATACACAATAACTGACAATGCCAAAGTGAATTCGGGGTGTAGGCTGTGTACACGTTGCATTTTTATTGATGCCAATTTATCACAAAACCTGAAGGGAATTCTGATGCCAGCAAAGTAAAGGAAAATCCTGAAGTCTCATGCGTAAGTTGCAGATTTGGAGCAGCTTTAAATCTGCAAATGTCAATCCTTGCAGGGTTTTTGTTGCATATTTTACTTATTCTAATGAATAAGAAAAATCTGCACTGGAAACGCTTTGCAAAAAATGCATAAAAAACACAGACAATGTGGTAAGATTGCGTGTTTTTGCTGGTGCATTATTCCTACCAACAGATGCAGAAAGAGTGCAGAAATTTCTGCACTAAATAGTAAGCGTGTGCACATAGCCTAATAGAGTGCTTTGGGTGTCCATTATATACCAATCCTGCCCCCTCATTGATCTGCTGATCTGCCCTTGTGATTGGTGTACCCTCTCAATGGTATTCTGATCTACATTTTGGATAAGCTTGTCAGCATGACTCTCCCTGAAACTTGGGGCATTGCCAATTGTACAGGCATAAGGGTTTACACACAACCCCACCACGGTCAGCACCACTGCCAGGGTCGGAGTGGCAACATCTCATAGTGATGACCAACACAGGAGCAGGGTTAAAGGGCTATTCCCTTCGCCAATACCTTATCCCAATATGTATTAGGTGTAATAACAATAATAATATTATCAAATACCTCCAATTAGAAATGTAGTATAGTTCTCCTCTGATTCACTGTCTCTTACCTCATGTTCAGGGTATTGCAGGACCTCAGGTATCCATGGTTATGACCACTAGCAGCTAACTAACTAACTGTGACTATATGCGTGGTCATAAGCTTGGATAAATAAGATCCTGCAATGTTTTGAACATGAGGTAAGCGACAGTGAATCAGGAGAACTATACTACAGTTCTAATTGGAGATAATTGCTCATATTATTATTATTATTATTATTATTATACCTACTACATATTGGGATAGGATCTTGGAGATGGGAATACCCCTGTAAGTGTGTTTGACTTACAGGCATAAGGTAAAGCAATATACATTGCTGCTTGAAAAATAAACTAAGTGAACACTGTGAATCCCCAATGATTTAAAACACTAATCTTTAATATAACATATAAAAATGACCCACAAATTGCATTTTTCCATTGATAAACACATAACAGTTGTAAAATCAACAAAAAAAACCATATATAATGTTTATTAATATATAAGCTTATTGATACTACGAGAGATTTTAGGGGAGACACAATAGTTTCTCTTTTCACCCTATACACCCATATAATTTTTCCTGCCAAGCTGCAGAGGATGGCATCCTACTAATATGATGAAAATAGTACCACTGCTCCATGTGGGCTGACCTTATACATTCCTTGGTCTGCCGTAGTTCCTAAAAATAATACTGGTAATGAGATACCATAACTAAAGGGTCCCATTGTAAAGAATATTTCAAAAATATAGATACACCCTTCTGAAAGGGAACCTTATCACAAAAGACAACTTCTATTCACTCTAAAAAATAGTACTCATGATTGAACATAGAATATCTCAATCGCCTTTAGAGGCATATCTAAGATATTGTTTAGAACATGCCCTTGAATCCCACACAGGACGCACGATTTGCTCACACTTCACCAGAGGCCAAGGTCTAGAAGCAACCCAGGATTCCTCACTCAGGCTCTGCGGATCTCTCTCTTCCCCATTAGCCTGATCTCCAGACATACAGTGCCTACAAGTAGTATTCAACCCCCTGCAGATTTAGCAGGTTTGATAAGATGCAAATAAGTTAGAGCCTGCAAACTTCAAACAAGAGCAGGATTTATTAACAGATGCATAAATCTTACAAACCAACAAGTTATGTTGCTCAGTTAAATTTTAATAAATTTTAAACATAAAAGTGTGGGTCAATTATTATTCAACCCCTAGGTTTAATATTTTGTGGAATAACCCTTGTTTTCAATTACAGCTAATAATCGTCTTTTATAAGACCTGATCAGGCCGGCACAGGTCTCTGGAGTTATCTTGGCCCACTCCTCCATCCAGATCTTCTCCAAGTTATCTAGGTTCTTTGGGTGTCTCATGTGGACATTAATCTTGAGCTCCTTCCACAAGTTTTCAATTGGGTTAAGGTCAGGAGACTGACTAGGCTACTGCAACAACTTGATTTTTTCCCTCTTGAACCAGGCCTTGGTTTTCTTGGCTGTGTGCTTTGGGTCGTTGTCTTGTTGGAAGATGAAATGACGACCCATCTTAAGATCCTTGATGGAGGAGCGGATGTTCTTGGCCAAAATCTCCAGGTAGGCCGTGCTATCCATCTTCCCATGGATGCGGACCAGATGGCCAGGCCCCTTGGCTGAGAAACAGCCCCACAGCATGATGCTGCCACCACCATGCTTGACTGTAGGGATCGTATTCTTGGGGTTGTATGCAGTGCCATCCAGTCTCCAAACGTCACGTGTGTAGTTGGCATCAAAGATCTCGATCTTGGTCTCATCAGACCAGAGAACCTTGAACCAGTCTGTCTCAGAGTCCTCCAAGTGATCATGAGCAAACTGTAGACGAGCCTTGACATGACGCTTTGAAAGTAAAGGTACCTTACGGGCTCGTCTGGAATGGAGACCATTGCGGTGGAGTACGTTACTTATGGTATTGACTGAAACCAATGTCCACACTGCCATGAGATCTTCCCGGAGCTCCTTCCTTGTTGTCCTTGGGTTAGCCTTGACTCTTCGGACAAGCCTGGCCTCGGCACGGGTGGAAACTTTCAAAGGCTGTCCAGGCCGTGGAAGGCTAACAGTAGTTCCATAAGCCTTCCACTTCCGGATGATGCGCCCAACAGTGGAGACAGGTAGGCCTAACTCCTTGGAAAGGGTTTTGTACCCCTTGCCAGCCTTGTGACCCTCCACGATCTTGTCTCTGATGGCCTGGGAATGCTCCTTTGTCTTTCCCATGTTGACCAAGTATGAGTGCTGTTCACAAGATTGGGGAGGGTCTTAATTAGTCAGAAAAGGCTGGAAAAAGAGATAATTAATCCAAACATGTGAAGCTCATTGTTCTTTGTGCCTGAAATACTTCTTAATACTTTAGGGGAACCAAGCAGAATTCTTGTGGTTTGAGGGGTTGAATAATAAATGACCCTCTGAATAAACTTTTCACAATTTAAAAAAAAAAAATAAAAAAAGAAATAACATTCTTTTTTGCTGCAGTGCATTTCACACTTCCAGGCTGATCTACAGTCCAAATGTCATAATGCCAAGTTAATTCCGAATGTGTAAAGCTGCTAAATCTGCAGGGGGTTGAATACTACTTGTAGGCACTGTATCCGATCCTCTACCCCAATCCTGGATCTTATATTCATTTCTCCTTTTACTGTGACATACGTTACTCCAGACAACTGGCTTTTCTGTGAGCTGTTATCCAAACATCATATATCTCTACATCGCGCTAGGATTGTAGATATCATTTAAGACAACTGGCTTTTCTGTGAGCTGATCTCCAAACATCATATAGAGACTAACATCGCGCTAGGAGAGTAGACATTATTTGAGCTTGTTCCCTCACTACCATAGAGAACTATATGACGATTCTACCATATAAGAACAGGAGTTGTACCTACCATTCAAGAATACATATCGAGTCCATGACAACACTTACCTCTTCGGTAGAACATATATATCCTCATTCTCCCATTACTTTATAGGGATTCCTGCTCATTCTAGTCTGTCCGACCCCAGGAAGGCCTCAAGGCCGAAACATTGTTACCTGTTACATCTCGTGGCTCTCCTGAGGCAAGGACTGAGGCAGTCTCCCATTCCTTGCCTGCCACGAGCACTCCTGCTCAGCAGCGCTGAAGGTCTGCCAGACTGCGCAGTGTGCAGGAGATACCTTCTCAGAGAGGCAGCAGAAGGGTGACACCTAGTGGTTCTCCTGTTACAAGGAGTGAAGCGGTCTCCCATTCCTGGCCTGCCGCAGACTCTCCTGCTCAGCGGCCCCGAAGGTCTGTGAGGCTGCGCAATGTGCAGAGGTTTACTGCTCAGGGAAGCAGTGAGATTCCCGTTATCTCTGCACATTGTGAGACCGAGGATCCCGCCTCTATTTCCCAGAGGCAGGAGGGTGAGCATGTGCAATGCGTGGTGGGTCCTGATTCGCTCACTGACGTCACACGGCTTGATGACAAGGCTGGTGACGTGGTGAATCCTGACTGGCCAGGCTGGGACGTCGTGGACCCTGATTGGGTCAAGTCCGTCATCTCCGCCTCGCGCCCGCCCTCGGGTGGAGCTGCACCTCCTTAAAAGCTCCCCCTGCCATCATGGCGGCGCGCGACCGTCCTTCTATGTTTGGATGTCTGGCAGCGTGCTGCCACGCCACTGCTCAGGCATTACTGTCTCTTGTGGGCTTGGCCCTTGCTGCTCCGGCAGTACCTCGTTTGCAGGCCGTGTTCCTGCCTTGCTGCTCCGGCAGTACCCCCGTCAACAGGCCGTGTTCCTGTCCCAGGTGAGCTCCTCAAGTCTCCATTGGACTCACCTGGTTATTGAAAGCACACGTGCGTGGGCACCTCTGTGCTACCCTCGTGCCATATTCTCGTGACTTCCACTGGCACACGTGCGTGGGCACCTCTGTGCTTCCCCGTGCAACAGGTACACCGAGCCGTGAGATCTGTGCCATACAACCCTCAGGGGTTAGGGCAGATCGGTGTACATAGATCGTCTGTGACATTCCAGACGATCGCTAGCAGCAACCCGCTCACTCTTCACCCACCATAGCGGCGGTCCCTTACACCGCACAGTGGACCTCGACCGGCGGAAGCAGTCCATTTCCCATCTTGGCACGCTTCCCCGGGTCCCCCTCGTAACAGTTACCTGGCGGACTTTCTGTTTTGTACAGCATTTTGTTCACGTTTTTCACTTCAATAAAAGAAAAGGATCAAGAATTAACTATCTGGTGTCCATTTATACTTTAAGGCAAATATACAGTGTGCCGGAGTTAAGGCGGTGTTACACGGTATGATATATCGTGCGATATGTCGTCTTGGAATTCGTGACGCACATCCGGCATCGTTAGAGATGTTGTACCGTGTGACACCTCCGAACGACTGTTAACGAGCAAAAATACTCCCCTTATCGTTGCTCGTTGACACGTCATTCATTTTCATAATGTCGTTCCTCCTTCTGCATGCTGGTTGTTCATCATTCCCGTGGCAGCACACATCGCTACGCGTGACACCCCGGGAACGACGAACAACAACTTACCTGCATCCCGCCGGCAATGAGGAAGGAAGGAGGTGGGCGGGATGTTACATCCCGCTCATCTCTGCCCCTCTGCTTCTATTGGGCGGCCGCTGTGTGACGTCGCTGTAACGCCGAACGTCCCTCCCCCTTCAGGAAGAGGATGTTCGCTGCCCACAGCGACGTCTTTAGGGAGGTAAGTACGTGTGACGGGGGTTTAACGACTTTGTGCGACACCGGCAATGAATTGCCCGTGACGCACAAATGACGGGGGCGGGTGCGATCGCACGATAAATTGTTGCGTGTAACGAAGCCTTTATCTTTTCTTATTGTACTCCCTTTTTCTCCTGAGCACCTGTGCAAGGTGATGCTGGGTCTTGCTTTCTCTTCGTTTAATAAGGAGATGTGCTGGTAAGATGCTCTGCCTCTTCATGAATCAGGAGCATTGGATGACTAACGTGCACCCCTGTGTGTACCTAATCACTAATCCTACTGGGAACTGGAGTAAGATTTGTGGCGTAACGAGCACTGCCACTTGTCATAAACTTGAAGAGCGGTGGTCACCATGACCAAGTTCCACCCCAGCTTCACTAACTTTGTCGGTGCAATGAACAAATGGTGGGAGAATACCAATAGTCACAGAATTTTAGCAAAACCCTCAGTTGTGCCAAAATTATGCAACTTTTCAAAGCGTTTTACACTAGAATACTGCCGTGAAAGCTTTGATGAATCAGACCCAATGTCTCTGCATTTGGAGAATTTTAGAACTGTATTTCATTTTAAGAGAGGGAATGTCATAAATGGAACTTACTTTATGTTGTGAAAAAGGAATTGAGCTGTTAGGTTCAGGTTTAAATTCCGAATGTATCTCAACTAACTGAAAATCCACCTTGTATATATTTGGCAAAGACATACTAATGAGAATTCATGTCTTACTAAAAGGAAAATCCTGAAGATTAGAGTTTATTTGTAATATACTGTGAGATGTGTGCGGGGAAAAGAAAGAAGAAACCCGCTAATGGCATGCACTGTATTTACTCAAACAAGTTCCTCACTTTGGCTTGCTTGTGCCCTTGGTCATATGAAAATGTCACCTTGTCTGTGATAAGAGACAGGATAATAATGTGAAACTGGGTCAGTTTAGCAGTCATTGGTGTTAATAAAGTCTTTTTGGGTTCTTGCCAGTCGCATGAATAATGTAAATGTGATTCTATCACTATTGTAGCCCTGAAAGCCGTGTTTGATGAGGGAAGCCTCTTCCCAAGAGAAATATTGCAACGTGAACGAGAAGCAAAACAAGTAAATGAGAGAATGTTTCAAGAATACAAGATAAAGAGAAACAAGAAAACTACAAGGATAATAGAAAAGTAACACATTCTGGAGGGTGTACCGAGCTCTTGACAACTATGTCTTTGTGTTATACTGTATATTAAACATTCATCTGTCCACAATTACTTGTTTCTGTTATTCTCTAGAAGTGCATGACGACTAACTAAATAGATAAATGTCATAAGTCATAATATTAAATGTCACTTACACAGCACAATCTGAGAGCCGCAGAGGCAGAAACAATCAGCCACAACCAGTCTAGTCTATTGTGGCCCCTGTCTGCACATTTGCATTCATATTCAAGCACTTCTCTAGGTAAGGCTCTGTTCACACTGCCATTGCCGTTTAGGTAGGAAGTATGTAGAAGTAAATACATACTTACTCACATTAAATATGCTTAAGTATACTTAAATACTTACTCACATTAAAGGCTTCCAAACTATGACTTAACACATGTGGAATGAAATACTTAACAAAAAAGTGTGAAACAACTGAAAATATGTCTTATATTCTAGGTTCTTCAAAGTAGCCACCTTTTGCTTTCATTACTGCTTTGCACACTCTTGGCATTCTCTTGATGAGCTTCAAGAGGTAGTCACTGGATATGGTCTTCCAACAGTCTTGAAGGAGTTCCCAGAGATGCTTAGCACTTGTTGGCCCTTTTGCCTTCACGCTGCAGTCCAGCTCACCCCAAACCATCTCGATTGGGTTCAGGTCTGGTGACTGTGGAGGCCAAGTCATCTGGCGTAGCACCCCATCACTCTCCTTCTTAGTCAAATAGGCCTTACACAGCCTGGAGGTGTGTTTGGTGTCATTGTCCTGTTGAAAAATAAATGATGGTCCAACTAAACGCAAACCGGATGGAATAGCATGCCACTGCAAGATGCTGTGGTAGCCATGTTGATTCAGTATGCCTTCAATTTTGAATAAATCCCCAGCAGTGTCACCAGAAATGCACCTCCACACCATCACACCTCCTCCTCCATGCTTCACGGTAAGAACCCGGCATGTAGAGTCCATCCATTCACCTTTTCTGCATCGCAAAAAGACACCGTGGTTGGATCCAAAGATCTCAAATTTGGACTCATCAGACCAAAGCACAGATTTTCACTGGTCTAATGTCCATTCCTTGTGTTGTTTAGCCCAAACAAGTCTCTTCTGCTTGTTGCCTGTCCCCTGTCCTTAGCAGTGGTTTCCTAGCAGCTATTTTACCATGAAGGCCTGCTACACAAAGTCTCCTCTTAATAGTTGTTCTAGAGATGTTTCTGCTGCTAGAACTCTGTGTGGCATTGACCTGGTCTCTAATCTGAGCTGCTGTTAACCTACGATTTCTGAGGCTGGTGACTCGGATAAACTTATCCTCCACAGCAGAGGTGACTCTTGGTCTTCCTTTCCTGGGGCGGTCCTCATGTGAGCCAGTTTCTTTGTAGCGTTTGATGGTTTTTGCCACTGCACTTGGGGACACTTTCAAAGTTTTCACAATTTTTCAGACTGACTGACCTTCATTTCTTAAAGTAATGATGGCCACTCGTTTTTCTTTACTTAGCTGCATTTTTCTTGCCATAATACAAATTCTAACAGTCTATTCAGTAGAACTATCAGCTGTGTATCCACCAGACTTCTGCACAACACAACTGATGGTCCCAACCCCATTTATAAGGCAAGAAATCCCACTTATTAAACCTGGCAGGGCACACCTGTGAAGTGAAAACCATTTCTGGTGACTACCTCTTGACGCTAATCAAGAGAATGCCAAGAGTGTGCAAAGCAGTAATCAAAGCAAAAGGTGACTACTTTGAAGAACATAGAATATAAGACATATTTTCAGTTGTTTCACACTTGTTTGTAAAGTATTTCATTCCACATGTGTTAGTTTTGATGCTGTCAATGTAAATCTACAATTTTCAGAGTCATGAAAATAAAGAAAACTCTTTGAATGAGAAGGTATGTCCAAGCTTTTGGTCTGTACTGTATATATATAGCTTTTTATGTTTTGGGGTTTTTTTGAGGGAGGATGCCATCTTGCAATTGTGAATAACAATGACAACTATGTTAATCAAAATAATAAACAAAATGTAAGCACATAAAAAGCTACTCTTTCGGCATATATCACAACACTGATGCTATGGTCGGGAGGAGATCTACCCAGTTAAGCCTCGCATCAGACCAGCAATAGTGCAATCACAGACGCACTTGAAGCAAGTACCCACTGCTAGGCAGTTCTTAAAGGTCGGAATGATCTTCACTCGCTCCCGATATAGGAGGGGGGCTTTGGCAGAGTCCTTCCCAGACTGCTGTTGCGGGATAACTGGCATCTAGTGACGCAAACGATAACAGAGTAAGGTAACAAGAGTGTGAGCAACCCAAGCAGCACAGTGCAAAATCAGTATAACTAAAGGGAAAACCAGGGACTATAGCCCGGGATAGAAAACTATAAATAACCATCAACCAATGCCGAAAAACAACCAGAAGCTTACCAGAAACCACTCACCACACACTGCGCAGGGGAACTGAATTGTCACAAGAAGATTTTTGCTGCATCACTAACTTTCTTGGTGGCAATATCATCTGTGGAAACTACAGATTCTGGCACTCTGTCTGCTAACTTCTTTGATGTCTGTGATCAGCACAGGTAGACTACCAACCAACAGATATAGGCAGGCTAGCAAGAGTTAATCTGTACTGGGCTGCTTGTTAATATCCTTTGATCTCATGCTAGGGGGTAGCCAGTCACATTTGCTCCCCTTCTATATATGCTGGCTGGACTATTCTATTAATGCCAGCTATTGTTTACCTATTCTGGGCTGGTAAGGGGTTGTGATTCAGACTTTCTGGTGGTTGTTTGCATTATTGCTGTGAGCAATTGTGGTATTAAAATTTGTGTTCTTCTTATTGCTGCCTTCATGCTCTTGCTTTTTTCCTTAGTCTCTTACTGTTTATTCCTAAGAGTTTGCAGTTTGTTTGAGTTTTGTTTTTTCTCTGTCTATCTTAATCTGTGTGTCCATTACAGTCTTGCCACTTTATTCCCTGAGGGGGGGTAACAAGTTCGATTTGGCCAGGAGAATCGTAAGACACAGGTCTTCTCCGTTTCCACCTTCAGGGATAATCCAGAGGTCAGGAACAGCATAGGAGACCCCTGTCCCTCGCTATCCTGCAGTCACATTGGGATATGAATAAAAAGCATTGGGCTGGATTAGGAGCAGGGTAAAAATAGCCAGCCCAATGCTACAGATTCAACTCTAGTGCTGCATCCCTTCTTGTTATGTTCATGGAGCCATTTCCTGTTCACTTGTATGGCTTGGTGCACACATTCCCACCATTGGCTTACACGAGACAAGGCAGCGTCCTGCATTGCCTGGTAACTGGAAGACACAGTGTCCCTTGTCTCCTGGGCCACAAAACAAGTGGGAGGCATGGCATCCCATGTCTCCTCCACATCACACACCAGTTCCCCACATGAAGCACCTCCGTGTATAGCCATCGGCAGGGAAGTATGGGAACCTGAGAAGGACAATTGCGACCATGGGAGGTATTCCTAACAGGACACCCAGTGTAGGAGAGACCTCCAAACTCTCACTACCCACCCTATCAGAATTCAGTGATATGGCAATCAGCATGAATTCTGTCTCTCGGGACCCAGTACTTCTCCTTCGGACCATAGCCCTTCCAGTGGATTAAATATTGGACAGAGTTCTGAATCTTACTAGAGTCTTCAATACTGTTGACCTCATACTCCTCAGCGCTGTCCTCCACATTAGGAAGAGGAAGGTCCTGGGTCACCAACGTAGTTACCAGCTTCTTCAGCACTCCTTTATAAAATACATGGGGAATACACATGGGAAGGACGATCGACCCCAAAGGCCATGTCATTGATAATTTCGATAATGGAGAAAGGTCCA
Source organism: Anomaloglossus baeobatrachus (assembly GCF_048569485.1). Taxonomy (NCBI): domain Eukaryota; kingdom Metazoa; phylum Chordata; class Amphibia; order Anura; family Aromobatidae; genus Anomaloglossus; species Anomaloglossus baeobatrachus. The sequence goes on from NC_134355.1 coordinate 491,987,690, forward strand.
AAAAAACTTGGTGCCAGCTTTGGGGATGGCACCGTAATCTTAAGGTTCTTGGACCTAACCCTGAGCTTGAGCCTCTGCTGCCGGTATTTATCAGCCTGCTTCTTCATGCTCTCCTGAGATGACACTGAGCCTCCCCCAAGACCTTTCTGTGATGTTGGAGTGTTTCTAAGACTGCAGGAAGTGTCTCTCACCCTGCATCAAAGCATGTGGACCTCAGATTGAAACCTAGGTTACAGAAGAATGGGGACATACCAAGAGCCTTGTGGTGCCTATAGTTTAAAGAAATTCAGCTAAGGTCAGGTATGCCCCTCATTCTTGCTGGTTATGGGAGCAAAAACACCTCAAATATGACTCCAAACACTGGTTGATTTGCTCATTCTGTCTGTTAGTCTGAGGTGGGTATGTGAATGAAAATGACAGCTCTGCCCAGAGATGCTTACATAAAGCCCTCCAAAACTTAAAAATAAACTGGGAGCCTCTATCAGAGACAATCTTCATAGGAATACCATGCAGTCTTACCACCTTACTGAGAAATGGATCCACCATCTCCTGTGCATGGGGCAACTTAGGGAGAAGAACCAAATGGCATTCATTCAAAACGTGTTCAACAATTACCCAAACAGTAATTATATCCTTGGACTTGGGGAGATCAGTTAGGCCTTTTTCACAATGTGTTCCGATTTCTGTTCAATGGCCCCATCGGGGCTTCCGTCCGTACCCCACACAAAACGTGTCTCAGACTTATGCTCCGATGGGGCCATTGACAATAATGGTGCAGATGGAGTAACCGTGTGCTCTGTGGTGCACCATTTTCGGGAGTATACACTTTCTGGAGGTGGACACCCAGATGTAGGAGTTGTAAGCAGTATTCACAATTGTCCTTTTACAGAAAAAAAATTATCATTGATGTGCAATGTGAAATGACCAAGGGGAACAGTGATATGAGCATGAATGAGAAAGGGTGTGATAAGAGCTAAGACTCCATGAGACTGCAAATCCCCACTCACTTCATGAAAAAGTGTTGAGAGTAACATAAAACAAAAAAAATAACCCATTTTAGTCACAAACACAACACCACACACACCCCCTCCCCTGGTTAGGCAACAACAATCAAACAAAATCCTTGTTGCCACCCTCCAGGCTTGATGTCCACACCAGGTGGGGCGGATCCAGGCAGTTGGCCCCACCCACCGAGGAGTTCACAGGCCTGGAGGCGGGAAAAGTAGTCAGTTTGAGTTTGGAGTGGTAAGTGACAGGAGGAAAAACTGTTGGTGTCTGGGTAGGAGCCCAGGCACGTACAGCAAGGTCGGCAGATGGTGGTGGCCGTCTGCAGTAGTGGTGCAGGTCGGCGGAACCGTAGGACCGGGGACAGGCGGTGGCCCGCCGGTACCGAGCCGGGGAGCAGATCTGTACCAAGAACAAAGGCAGGGCCATCAGACCCCGACCAGGCTGGGAGCCGCCATAAAGGTCAAATCCGATAGTGACTGGGACCCCAGGGGTTCCTTCACACCCAAGACCCGACAGAAGGCAACAGTCCACACAGTGAGGATAAAAAGCCACCGCCAGAGGCTAGAGATCCAAGGGCCAGCGTCTGCGGGCAAAACGTGCTCCTTCGGTACATACACGCCGGGGAGCGGACTACCAGTGGGAAACCATCGGAGTCAATACATTCTACAACGGTGCAGGGAAAGACAGCCACCATCAACCTGTCCGGGGAGAGCAAAGACACTGCAGCCGGCTGCGGGACACGTCCATCCAGCCGTTTGGTTTACCAGAGACTCTGTGAATCTGTGCCTGAGTGAGTACAACAGTGTCATCTGGCACTGTGCCGCGCTACCCTGCACCCCGGCCTTCCTGCCTCCCCGTTCCACCACCGAGCCCCGGGATCACCAACTCCTACCCACAGAGGGGGAACCAACATCCTAGCTGCTCCCTGCCATCGCTCCCGGGATCCCCGTCACCAGCAGCGGTGGTGCCCATTATCACCACGACCCGTGGGTGGCGTCACAAACTATCTCCCCAAACAAACCATCCCTTTTCACTCGTGGGCGAGGAGCGCTGTTCGAGTCCCCGGGTCCGGCCCACCGCTCAAGCCACCGAGCAGCAGCAGCCCCGGACCCGAGCGTAGATTCAAGCCACTTAAGATATTAGTTTGAGATTTATTAATCACAACACTTTATAAAGCGTGACAATAGTAATGCGTTTAGAAACAGGTTATTTGATTACAAATATTATTTTAGAATCTGGTTTACTTTCAATAAATTGCACTTGCAACAAGATGCCAGCTAAACTAAACTGGAAAATGTTAGTATAATGTGTCTTCCACTAAGGACCATGTGTGAGACCCACCTAGTGGCAGAACTATTGCTTTGAAGTCTAGTCATTTATAAACGATGAAGAAAATGATCATACAACTGTGCTATTACTTTTAGCTAAAGTTTCTGCTTCAAGACATGGGAGTTGCAAAATTGTAATTTTACATAGGTAAAAAGTGAAAACATTGCTTCAATATTTGCCTGTTTAGGCTCTAGGACAAGTGTTTGATTATTGATATTATTATTTTTCATATTTATTGTTTCTTTAAAAAATAACATTTAATTGAGTCTCATGCATTTTATGAATTTAAAGCGATATTCCCATCTGCAAGATCCTATACCAATATGTACTTGGCGTAATAATAATAATAATAATAATATTAGAAAATACCTCCAGTTAAGGGTACTTTACATGCTGCGACATCGCTAGCGATTTCATTAGCGATGTGAAATTCTAGATCGCAAGTGCGATCTTTCGAGATCACACATGCGTAAAATAACCTATGTGCGATCTAGAATTTGACATCGCTAATGAGATCGCTAGCGATGTCGCAGCATGTAAAGTACCCTTTAGAAATGTAGTATAGTTCTCCTGATATAGCCATGTCACTTACCTCATGTGCAGGGCATTGCAGCTTAGGTATCCACTGTTACAACCACTCATATAGTGACAGTTAGTTGCTCTGGTCGTAACCATAGATACCTATGCTGCAATGCCCTGCACATGAGGTGAGAGACATGGCTATATCAGGAGAACTATACTATGTTCCTATTGGAAGTATTTATTAATAATACTACACTTACTACATATTGGGATAGGATCTTGAAGATGGGAATACACCTTTAAGTAGTATCACTGCATTCTTTATTACATGTGTCACTGATTGAGAAAAAGGAGGACCAGAGCAAAATACTGAATCAATATCAAAAGAGTTTTTATTTATACATTCAAAGTGCACAGTGCAGTACAATAAAACATTAGTATTGATACATATGAAAAAGAGGATGGGGAACAGATGGTATGATCAAAATAACCCTTAGCCGGGTATGGACTGGCAGGCAAAAAATGTTCTGTATTGTTAAACCCCTAGTCACCTGACACAATTAGAAGAAAACCTGTGTGTTGGAAGCAATGGGGTCAGTTACATGGGTAATCCCTGATTAGTTAGAGCATAGTGGGCGAAGCCCTATAAAAATATGATAGAGAAGAGAAAAAATCCTTATGGAGGGTCAAATTCACTGGCCAGATGTATAGTTAACAATCAGGGAGCATCCAGGGGTAAAGGATATGTGCAAAAAAATTCTCAAGTGAGAGCAAAAGGAGACCCCTCTATACAGGGATATAAAATATATTTTTTGCCTGTCAGTCCATACCCGGGCTAAGGGTTATTTTGATCATACCATCTGTTCCCCATCCTCTTTTTCATATGTATCAATACTAATGTTTTATTGTACTGCACTGTGCACTTTGAATGTATAAATAAAAACTCTTTTGATATTGATTCAGCATTTTGCTCTGGTCCTCCTTTTTCTCATGATTTTTGAGCTGCTGTGAACCTGTTGTGGCCTGTCCACCAGGTTTATCGTGCTTCTGTATTTCCAATGGAATGTAAATTTCTCATATGTGTCACTGATTGTCATGTACAGCTTAACATTTAGGAAAGTTTTGCCCAAAATAAAGGTATTTTGTAATCTAAATCCGTTTGCAAAATGTAATTTTCTTCACCTTAAATGGAATCTGTCAGTTAGATCAATCTCTTCCCCAACTGATTCAATGTTCTGGTAGAGTTTCATTCAGGTATCAATGACCATCAAAATGTACAGTACCACTTGAGGTGCAACAAACTCCTGATAGCCTACATTTGGCAGATCTGCTTTAATATGTAGCATAAGCGATTCCTTTAACATGTCCAAGCTGTCATGTCTAGTGACAGTAGAAAGGATTGTAGATTTTGGGACTGCTCGTTGCACGGAACATGTTTAATTAGTGAGTCCCATGTGCTCGATAAGGCAACATGGTTTTTCTGAGCCCAAATTCTATTGTGGCGATTGACCATCCTAGTGAGGTGAGAGGTAACCTCATCGCTCAACACCAACTAGCCTGTCAGCATAGTTATCTTCTTGTTGTGACATTTGTCCGGGATCACAGACTCAGGGTGACTGGAATTACAAGGTCCAGGAAATTGCTTCCTATGGAAAGGCTGCAATCCAGAAAAGAATGGTTGTCAGGCAGGTTCAAAACCATAAGTTACAGAAGAGGCAAAATCAGCAGGCAAAAGGGTTGGTCAGTAAATCAGGTTAAGGTCAACCGGAGATGGTAGCGAGGTGCAAAAATGGCAGGTAGGAGAATGGTCAGAAATCAGGCAGAGGTCAAAACACAGGTAGCAAAAATACAATGGCAGGGAACCAGAGACGCCACAGTGAATATACACAGACTATATCTGGCGGCGACCAGCAGACTGGAGGAGGAATAATAAGGGTGTGGTGCCTTCCCAGTAACTGTAGCTAATAGGTCAACGTCAGCTGGAAAACACATGCCACCGCAGTCAGCCAGTGGTACTGCAGGTCCCAGGGAAACCTAGCTAAGTGCATGGACGGAGCCTGCGCCCACCAGAGCCATTGGTACTGACCCCTCTCCTATCATCTGCACTACCCACGCCAGGAGTACGGCGGCGCCTGGTGACGGAAGCAGAAGTTGCAGGAGCGGACTCTGGTTGAGACGTGACACTCGTCTTCTGCCAACCTCCCTGCAATGGTCACGGCATTTTGGTTTTCTACCTGGTTTCAGCTTCAGAAGAAGATGTAATCCCTATGAATTACAATGGAAACCTTTTTTAATATGATACACCATAACATGGTTTGTGGCACCTGTACTTTCATACTAGTCAGCCTAGTCTAAGATTATGGTCATACACGGTCATACACGGCTCAAATCCTGATCACTGTCTCTTCGGAAGTCTGTACATTTTATTCATGACAATTTATTCAGAGTAAAGTATCGCTGCACTGTCAAAACAGATCATTTTCTGACAAATTCCAACACACATAACGGCATTTATAGCATGGATGTGTTCACACTATATAAGTACATTTTTAATTTGGCTCTTGAAAAAGCTGTCCTGTGATTGGTTAATATGGGCAACTAAAGAGTTTTGCTTTGATTTTTAGTCACTGTACATTTACCACTGATGTTACTTTAACTCATGTGCGTGTAGTTTTTAAAATGTAAAAAGATCAACACTTCTATGTAGCATTTTTGTTCATATGCAAACAAGTTGTTCCGTGCTCTAGGCTTGCAGAGCACCCGCAGCCTCCACAGGTTGTTATGAGCTCTGTGCCTGTAGATCACCCACAGCCTCCACAGGTTGTTATGACCTCTGGGCCTGCAGAGCACCCACAGCCTCCACAACATCCAGTCAGGGGTGGAAAAATGCTCCCAAAACACTCAAAGAATTGACAAGCTGCAGATATATTTCTGCACCAAACCTGCAAGGGAAAAAAAAAGCAATTTGCACAACATTTCTGGATTCTCATTGACTTTGCATGCAGTTTTATGACAAAACTGCACTCAAAAACGCATCAAAAACTGCAATAAAAATACACTGTGTGCACAGGACTAGTGATGGGCGAATCCAAATTTTAATGTTCTGGACTCGCACCATGTCTAATTTGGCGTGACACCATAAATTTTGAGCTTTTTACCAGCTGATAATACAAAGCTGGCCCTAACCCCATTATTACCCAGCATGCCATGGCCATCAGGGCCACTGGACAAGCCGGGTAAAGCAGCAAAAAATAGCACTTCTTCGAATGAGCCATTTTCTGGGACAGCTGGGGGCTGCAATTTGCAGCTAGGGAGGCCCAGACAGCTTGGGCTACCTTGCGCTGAGGATTGGCGCATTGTTTCTTTGTGCCATTTTCAGGCGCTTTACCTGGCTTGACCAGAAGCTCTGATGGCGGTGACACGCTGGGTAATAAAAGGGTTAATACTAGCTTTGTATTCTCAGCTGATACGAAGCCCGAAATTCATGGTGTCACGCCAAATTAGACATGGCCACCATGAATTTCTAGTAAACAGTAAGAAACCCCACAACACTTAGAACATTTTTTTTATTAGAAATAAAACAAAAAAAAACATTTAGAGACTCCATCTTTATTATAAAAAATCCTTAGTTTGATGTAGTCCACAGGGAGAACAACGTAAGCTCTGCTTCATCGCTCTGTACAGACAAGCATCTCGAGCGAGAAGTAGGCTGACTGACAGTGATAGTCAAAGTTCAATCGAGTCCATGGCTAAGCCATAGGCTTGGGTGAACCCTGACGCCACTGCGAACATAGCCGAAAAAAGCCGAAGACTGCCAAGTCATGAGCAGTGCAGTGAATACCGCCGGAAGTTATTGATCGGATTCAGAAGCTGAAGCGGCCGGGAGACAGTGGGTCTGTAGGACGCTTTGCGGGACTGTTAAGTATAATGACAATGTTTATTACTAACTATATTCTTTACATTACAGCCCCCCCGTCCCATCCCATAACTGTAAAGTCCAAGCTTGGGGTTCGGATGCAAATTCGCATTATCTCCGGCTCCGAACTCAGACCTTATAAAAAGCTTGGGTGAGTCTCATGATCCCAAACATCGAGGGGTTCACCTATCACTGCACAGAACTTTAGCGTGATTAATAGCCTACTGTCTATAAGATGCCAAGAGCTGGACAACTAAATCAGTCAGTGCGTTAAAGCTAAAGAAGCTCCTTAAATGCTTTGACACCCAGTAAACTTAACGCCTCAATTGCATATGAATTAGAACACTGATTTTTCGGAATACATGAGCAGATCGAAAAGTATAGCCAGAACCCAACCCCGAGTGTGGGTTGGGGCCGGTAGGACTTTTGTTAGGGGGGAGGTGACCCCAAGCGGGGGAGGTGCGGACTATTGACTGTTGGCGTTTATATAGGGCAGCCTGGGGGTGGAGGATCTCTTTGGCGTATGTTTCCCCTGGGATAGTCCTGCCCATCCTCCCTATTGGGTGGCAACTGGGTCATTATGGGTGAATGGCGGATGAGCTGGGTCCTCGAAGTTAGTGTAAATTGTTACTGGGGGTTCAAAAAGAAATGGATCCCTTTAATTTGCCAGTTTGGGTTGGTGGTCTGATGATTTGGGGGACCGCTGGCAATGGAATGTCAGCTCCCGTTTTTTGTATTTATCACCCCTCCTTTTTTTATTGGTGCTCTCAAGTTGGTGGTTACAGCTGGGAGTAAGTGTAGTTCAGGGGGGAGGTAATGTTAATAAGGTTACTAGTTTATCACCAGATTTATAAGCTTCGAGGAACCCACCCAAACTAAGTTATTTTTTTATGTATATATGTTAAACTAGCTGTACTACCCGGCTTCGCCCGGGTTAATAACTGTTGTTAACAAAATAGAATGTATTAACATTCCCGGGATAGAATTTATAAATAGAATGTATTAATGCCCGGGATAGTAACTGTCTTTCTGTTTCTCTCCCATTCTCTCTCTGTCTCCCCCTCTGTATATATCTCTCTGTCTTTCTCTCTATCTCTTTGTCTGTCTGTCTCTTTCCCTGTCTGTCTCTGACTGTCTCTGTCTCTTTCTCCGTCTGTCTCAATCTCTTTCCCTGTCTGTCTGTCTATCGCTTTCCCTGTCTGTCTATCTATCTTTGTCACTTTCCCTGTCTATCTCTTTCCCTCTCTTTCCCTGTCTGTCTCTTTCCCTCTTTCCCTGACTGTCTCTTTCCCTCTTTCCCTCTGTCTCTTTCCCTGTGTCTCTTTGTCTGTCTCTTTACCTGTATTTGTCTGTCTCTTACCCTGTCTGTCTCTTTCCCTCTCTTTCACTGTCTGTCTGTTTCCCTGTGTGTCTGTCTCTTTGTCTGTCTCTTTACCTGTCTGTGTCTGTCTCTTAACCTGTGTCTCTCTTTTCCTCTCTTTCCCTGTCTGTTTCTTTCCCTGTCAGTCTGTCTCTTTGTCTGTGTCTGTCTCTTTGTGTCTGTCTCTTACCCTGTCTATGTCTGTTTCTTACCCTGTCTGTGTCTGCCTCTTTCCCTGTCTGTGTCTGTCTCTTTCCCTGGCTGCATTGTGACACGCCAACATTCCATATAAGGGCGTGGCTGCGCATTCTTCTGAAGTTCTGGCTGCACTGTGGCTCCCAGCTCCATTTGCTTTAATGGAGGCAAGTTTTTTGGCGAATAACTGTAAAGCGCGGGGTTAAAAATTCCCCTCAAAACATAGCCTATGACGCTCTTGGGGTCCAGACGTGTGAGTGTGCAAAATTTTGTGGCTGTACCTGCGACGGTGCAGATGCCAATCCCGGACACACACACACACACACACACACGCGCGCGCGCACGCACACACATTCAGCTTTATATATTAGATAAAGGCTGATGTGGGCATTTCATCCAACTCTGTTGTTTGTATTTATTTCATAGAATTTGGGGTAAGGGGACATGAGAAAAGATGTAAGTATGGGTCACCGAAACTCGACTATACCGAAGTCATTTAATCTATCGACTTCTGAGACCTGCATGACTATTTATGCGTTTTATTTGTTCGTTTTGTAATGCAGGCTTGGGTTTACTGACATATCCTTTAAGCTATATTTAATCTCAGTGAAAGATCATTATAATCTTAAAATAGCCATCTGCATTGATTCTCTGACTTTTTTGTGATATCCAGTATACTGAAGTGTTTTTGTTTTATTGCTACTTACACTACAAGTGTAATTACACAATTATGTCTTTCTTTTGGCTCAAATTATCCACTGTGGTTTCTATTTATGTCATGACACTATGCAGGACTCTCTGCATGGTGGACATCACCAGCATGTGACTGACCCTACCGATGTACCATGACATCCTTTAGATGAGAAAAGTTGCACAGCAGGCACAATTTTTACCATTACATAGATTCAACTTTAAAGTCTCTGCAAAGAGAAACACAGATGGGAACATAGTCAAAGACGATCTTTAATTCTTTACTAAACAACTGTACCTATTAAATCAATACCTGAGGCATAAATGCTGATCTATAGGTATGCTACAAAGCTGAGAAAAGAGAGCGGAAATAGGGTCTTACCAGATATTAAAGTAGCGGTGTTTATAAAGATACACTCACCTTCTGAGATTGTGAGAGTCACAACCACCAAGACAGCAAAAAGATAATAGCGGCTGCCGCAGGTGAATCTTCAGTGCTGGAGAGGAGATTAATGCCGTGCTGTCACCAAGAAGGATGAAATAATTGTTGATTTATTAATAAATGTTTTTATTCCATAAGTCAATGCGTTTCAAGGTTCAAGACCTCTTCTTCAGGACCAAAACAGACGAAAAAGGAAGTTGTATTGTTGATTTTTCTTCTGTTCTGGTCCTGAAGAAGAGGACAGCATGGCATTAACCCCCACTCCTCTGCAGCACTGAAGATTAATCTATAGTTATGCACAGACCACTTGGTTAGGCTGTGCCCTTTGGGAAGATAGTGGCAGAGAGCAATTCATTGCATGGGGCTATTAGCCTGAAGGCCAGGGTATGTTGGTGTAGTAGGGGGCTGCGCCCCACCGAGCACTTGTAGTATGTTTTATAGACATTTGAATATTATAAGATGTTTATATTTGTATCAATGGCTGGCATCCAGTGGTGAGTTGCCTTTAGATTAAATTATTAGATAAGATAGGGTTAAGGTAGTGGAAGTGGGTAAGTAAACTCTTGTGTTGCATGTGTTACTGACTGTCCATGGCAGTGACTGTCTGTGGGGTGATGGACATCAGCCTGAAGAAACCATTAAGGGTCATGCATCCCACCTAACGTTATATTTGCACACAGACCCTCCTTTGCGAAGGGGTGCGGCACCCGACACCTTCCTTCAAGTGTCGCTGCAAACAAGGTCATTTCCCGCACAACCTGATAAAGAGGGCTGCAGGGAGAATGCCTAAGAGTAAAGGACTACTGACCATGAAAATAAATATAGCAGTACATGGCCTGGGACAAGAAATGAGTGGAAAAAGAGCACAAAGCTGGGCCCTGTGTGCTCGAAGGTTGGGGATTAAGAAATGATGCATCACCTTGAGCCTTAGCAATCTCAGCCTCCACATCAGTACTGAGTGCCATCACCACCACTCCCTTCTGAAGAATAGGGTTATCCCCTCCCAAAAAGCTCCTGGACAAGGCATCGGCTTTAATGCTTTAGAACCAGGGTGATAAGTAACGAAAAAAATAAACCTCTTGAAAAATAATGACCACCTAGCTTGTCTCAGCTTAAGATGCTTAGGCGACTCAAGGTAAAGAAGGCTTTTATTGTCGGTAATTACTGTAACAGGATGAATAGCTCCCTCCAGAAAGTGTCGCCATTCCTCAAATGCTCACTTGATCGCCAGTAATTCCCTGTTACCAATATCGTAACTAAGTTCAGCTGAAGATAATTTCTTAGAAAAGAAGGCGCATGGACGCAGTTAACCAAGAGACGGACTTTGAGACAATACACCTTCCACTCCCACTTCTGATGCAACAAGAAAAGGAAATAGAGAGAAAACATATATAAAGAGTAGATGAGTAAAGTCAGAAATTCAATGTCCTATGGCACAAACATGTCCAAGTCTAGAGATATATGTTAAAACGGTAGAGAGACATATTAATAGATTAATAGATAGGAGTCACAATATGACTATGCACACAATTAATTATACCACAGTGGATATGGTCTAAGGATACATATCAAATGACATAACATGAATACATATAAAATCAATTAGCTGAAGTCCATAAATTGAGATATATATTTGTGTAAATTAAACTTAATATATATGATTAGTTGTCATAACATCCATGAATTAATTAAAGGGAAAGAAAGGATAAAGTTATTATGTAGCAGGTGAATAAGTACATTTCAGTGATAGTCAAATAATATGTCTCGATGACTATAAGATAGTGGGGAAACAAGACTTGTAAGCTGTCCAACATGCTAGGGGGGGAGGTCTATGCTATCCCTAGTCTCAGGGATAGTCCTGAAGGTGGAGATGCCTGAGTCTCCTTCCTGGCCCTGCTCCTGACCAGTCCAGATTTGATTTCCCCCTCCCTCACTAATAAAGACAGGCAAGGGAAAACCAAAACTGTGTTACATAGCACGTACACACAAATGTTAAGACAATAAGAGATTCAGAAATACAAGAGTAGGAGGGACGCTACTAAACAACAAGACTAAACTCCACAACTGCACTAAGCAATAAGCATAACTACCTGCAGAAAGTCTGGGACACCACACCTCACATACCAACAAAGACAAACTATAGCTGGCATGTGTGGAAGGATTTAATTAACATAAATAGAAGGGGAGAAGATGTGATAAGCCTCCACACCACATGTGATCAAAGGAGCAAGTAGACCAGCAGAGATTAACTCTTACTAGCCTGATTATAAATCAGCAGACATGAGGTCAATGCCCAAGTTTGCCTGGGTTGACCCCAGACACCAAAGAAACTGTCCGGTGGAGTGTCAAAATCTGCAATCTGAACAGATCTAGACGCTGCCATGACAGTTGGAGAAGTTTGTGCAAAACTCCGTGTGACATAATATATTCAATATATAGTGATGATATAATAGTCAGAACTATCCAATTGGGTTGACTAACAGGTAAGGGTCAAACTGTAGTTAATAACTCCAATATTTATATCAGATATTTTAAATTATAATGTATCTATTTTTACAACACACTTACATAGGCATACCAAATTATACAATGTCTGCCACACTAGTGGCATACAATAAGTGTACCACTAATGTAGAATAATAGTTCTATGTTGAATATGGAGATCTAAAAAATAAGGTCCAACTCACTATTCAAACCTTTTGGTAAAAGGGGTTGCAAATCCAAAATGATTCACATGATCTGAGCGTAGTGCTCCTTCTCATCTAGGGGGTGATATTTGTTCAAGTACTTGAAAACGTAATGAATTAATTTATGATTGCTCAAGATGAAATGATGGGGTATAAGTAACTCCATAATTTTACATCTTATGGTGGATTTGTGTTTAGATATTTGATCATGTGTCCATTTTATGGTCTCACAAGGGCACTTAATGGCATATCCGACAAATGATGAATCACAGGTAAAAATATCTTTGACACAATAAATTCTAATCCAGAAAAAATTCAGCTGGCTTCCATTTTTAAAATCAAACTTGGGGACAGGGCAACAAGTTGACGTGTTTCGACTCATAGCGAGTCTTCATCGTAACTAAACATTAGCAGACTATGACGGTCCTTTGGTTTTTTGTAAAGATCAATAAAAAGAGTACCATGAGGTGATTTCAGTACCAGAACATCAGAAAAAAAAATTAGATTGATGGTAATGTAGAGAGAATTTAGAATCAGAATCCCTGTTATTGATGGATAGAAAAAATGAATCCAAGGAGTCAAAGTCACCATTCCAAATACAAAAAATGTCATCTATGTATCGTAACCAAATACTGGCATGTGAAATTAATGGATGAGGTAAACCTGTTCTTCTTCAAAGTTAACCATAATAAAGTTATCATATGGGGGTGCTACATTGGACCCCATAGCTGTATTGTTTATCTGAAAATAATATTTGTCTTCAAAAAGAAAATACTTATAGTGTAATATTAAAGAGGTTGTCCACTACTTTTACCTTGATGGTCTATCCTTAGGATAGGTCATCAAGGCCTGATCGGCTGGGGTCTGACACTCCGCACCCTCACCGATCAGCTGTTCTCAGTCCTGGTGGCAGCAGGTAGCTGGAAATGCTCAGATCTGAAGTTGCTCCATCTTCTGATAGTGGTCGCGGCTGGGTACTGCACATCAGCCTCCAATTGATCAATGTAAAAGTAGGGGACAACCTCTAGTAGGGGACAACCTCTTTAACAAAAGCAATTTTAAGCAAAAATAAATCTGTGAAGCAATCATTGCTATGGATTGAAGAAGGCAGGTAACAGCAGATGAACCATGATCATGTCGAATGGACGTATGCAAACTGTATACATCTTGTGTTATTAATAGACTATCATCATTTACATTAAAGGGAACCTGCCATCAGAAATTTGTCTTTCAACCTAAATGTTTCCCCCTCTGCAGCTCCTGTGCTGCATTCTAGTAAGGTTTCTATACTTTTTGTGCCCCCTTTTAAACCAAAATAAATACTTTATAAAGTTATACTTTTTGGTATGAAAATCTTGTAAATTCTCCATGGGGGCAGGCCATCTGGTGTCCGTTGCTGTCCCCTACGCCGTCCCCCCACGCTCCAAATAATCCCACAGGACGCCGCCCACTGCGCCCGAGGTCCGTGTATGTCAGGACACCTGGTGACGTGGTCGCAGGCACGAGAGTATGGGCGGCGCTGTGATTGCATCGCAAGTGCCCGCCCATACTCTCGTGCCCGCCCTTTCCCCTCTGCCTCCAGCGTTCTGCGCCGGCCAAATGACCAGACGTCACCTCCTTCCCATCGTACCCTGCAGCAGAAAATAGATGGGAGGAGCGGAGCAGGCCACCACAGCAGAAGCGGAGAGGATCTGAGCGACGTACAGAGGGGAGAGCGTGGCCACGAGAGTATGGGCGGGCACTTGCGATGCAATCACAGCGCCGCCCATACTCTCGTGCCTGCGACCACGTCACCAGGTGTCCTGGCATGCACGGGACCTCGGGCGCAGTGGGCGGCGTCCTGAGGCATGATTTGGAGCGTGAGGGGACGGCGTAAGGGACAGCAATGCACACCAGACGGCCCGCCCCCATGGAGAATTTACAAGATTTTCATACCAAAAGGTATAACTTTATAAAGTATTTATTTTGGTTTAAAAGGGGGCCCAAAAACTATAGAAATCTTACTAGAATGCAGCACAGGAGCTGCAGAGGGGGAAACATTTAGGTTGAAAGCCAAATTTCTGATGACAGGTTCCCTTTAACCAATGACCTCAATAATAACATTAAATGCCAGGTACCAAGAATATATGACCTAGCCATTAAGATTTTTTCTATATAAATAGTTAAAGGTGAGAATACTGAATCCATTGATGCTACTATATATAAATATGTTACATATTTGGAAGCCCAGGTAACTGATCTAAATATGCAGCTTGCAACACTCAGGAGCATTGCAAACCTGGGGAGGAGTTTAGAGCTCACTGAGCTTTCTCTGGCTGGGGCCAGTGCTATGGAGGAGGGTGGAGGTGGGGAAGGTCAAGACCCAGAGGTAGGTAGCTGGGTAACAGTTAGAAGAAGAGGTAGGGGGAAAAGTGTCAGGGAGCCTAGCCCTGATCTGGCACAACCTAGTAAATATGCGTGTTTGGCTGATATTAGGAATGAAGGGCCAGGACTAGGATCACTACAGCAGGATGTGGCTCTTAGCAACCAGGAAAACGACTGCTGTAGGAAGGAGGGAAATAGGAGTGCAGCAATGCCCAGACAGATGTTGGTGGTAGGGGACTCTATAATTAGGCGGACAGACAGGGTCATCTGTTGCCGAGACCCTGAATGCCAAACAGTGTGTTGTCTGTCAGGTGCTCGGGTTTGGCATATTGTGGATCGGATAGACAGATTGCTGGGCGGGGCTGGGGAAAACCCAGCGGTCATGGTGCAAATTGGTAGTAATGACAAAGTTAGAGGCAGGTGGAAGGTCCTTAAAAATGATTACAGGGAACTAGGAGAGAAGCTGAAGTCCAGGACCTCCAAGAAGGGGATTTCAGAAATACTACTGGTGCCACGAGTGTCACTAGAAAGACAGTGGGAGCTTAGGGAGATAAATATGTGGCTTACAAATTGGTGCAGGAAGGAAGGGTTCGGGTTCATGGAGAACTGGGCCGACTTTTCAGTTGGCTACAGGCTCTACGGTAAGGACGGGCTGCACCTCAATGGGGAGGGTGCGGCTGTACTGGGGGAGAAAATGGTCAGATGGATGGAGGAGCTTTCAAACTAGGATCTGGGAGGAGGGAGGGTAGTGGAGCAAATAAGGGGATAGAGCAGATAGAGACAGTAAGACGGTAGGGGTCAATGAAGGATTAGGGGGGCTGGGACATGCAAGGAACATAGGGAGGCTAGGAGTAAGGAATGTTTTAATAGTATTAAATGTCTACTAGCAAATGCAAGAAGTCTTGCAAACAAAATGAATGAATTGGAGACTCTTATGTCAACCATGGATTATGATGTGGTGGGCATTACAGAAACCTGGCTGGATGAAAGCCATGACTGGGTGACAAACGTAGAGGGTTATACTACATTTAGGAAAGACAGGAAAGACAAAAAAGGTGGTGGGGTGTGTATATTTGTTAAATCTATCCTAAAGCCTGTGTTGAATGATGACAATGGGGGAACTGTAACAATGTAGAGTCAATATTGGTAAATGTACATGGGGAGGGGAATAATGTAAAAATGCTAATTGGAGTGTGCTATAAGCCTCCTAACATACCTGAACAGGTAGAGGGGGAAATGCTGGAACAAATTGAAAAGGCAGCTAATAATAATAATAATCGGGTTCTTATTTTGGAAGATTTCAACTATCCAGACATTCAGTAGCATATAGAATCTTATGGTTGTGCTAAAAGCTGTAAGTTCTTATCTACTATTCAAGACAATTTCCTCTCCCAGATGGTAGATGAACCAACGAGGGGAGATAATTTGCTAGAATTGGTCCTGTCCAATAGACCAGATACAATTTCAGATCTACAGGTCCGGGAGCATTTGGGCACCAGCGATCATAATATGGTAAGCTTCAATGTAATATTCAATAGAACATTTCAAAGGGGAAATGCTAAAACCTGGAATTTTAGGAAAGCTGACTTCAACAAATTAAGGGAAGAGCTTAAATGTGTAGATTGGGACAATGTCATGGTAACTGGGGATACCGAACATAAATGGGGTAAATGGGGAAAGTTTAATGATCTACTACTAGAGTCCTGTAAAAAACTTATACCCTCTGGTAATAAAATGTCCAGGAATAAAAATAAACCACTATGGATAAATAAGACTGTACAAAGTATAATAAAACAAAAACAAAGGGCGTTTAAAATCTTGAAGGCTAAAAATACAGAAATAACATTTCAGAAGAATAAGGATATCAATAAGAAATGTGAAAAAGAAATCAAGCAAGCAAAATTAGCTACTGAAACAAAAATTGCCAAGGACATTAAAATAAATCCCAAAATCTTTTATAAATAGTATCCGTGTTCACCAAAGAACTGACTGTTCCAGGGATCATTCAACAAGTGAAAAAGCAAAGTTCCCCACCAGATATAATTAATTTAACACAAGATGAAATACGCCTGCGTCTCAATAAATTAAACATTCACAAATTCCCCGGGTCAGATGGCATTCATCCTCAAATATTGAGGGAATTGAGCTCAGTAATCGACAAACCGCTGTATCTCATCTTCTTAGACTCGCTTGTAACAGGGTTGGTGCCTTAGGATTGGAGGATTGCTGATGTGGTTCTGATATTTAAGAAAAGTAAGAAGGTGGATCTAGGCAACTACCATCCAGTAAGCCTGACATCAGTTGTATGCAAAGTTTTTGAGGGCATTTTAAGGGATGACATGCAAAAATATATTGCAGAAAATAGTATAATAACTGACAGACAGCATGGATTCATGAAAGATAAGTCGTGTCTATCCAACCTATTGGGGTTCTATGAGGGGGTAAGTGCAAATCTGGATATTGGTAATGCAGCTGATGTGATTTATTTGGACTTTGCAAAGGCATTTGATACTGTACCACATAATAGCCTTATACTAAAGCTCCAGATCCAAGGACTAGGGGAAACTATATGCAACTGGGTAAATTATTGGCTAAAAGATAGGAAACAAAGAGTAGTCATAAATGGTACATTCTCTAAATGGGCTATAGTCAGCAGTGGGGTGCCACAGGGATCTGTGCTGGGACCAATTCTTTTTAATCTCTTTAATAATGACCTTGTGGATGGGATAGATAGTAAAGTGTCAGTCTTTGTTGATGACACCAAACTATGTAGGATATTAAAAACTGACAATGATAGTACAATATTACAAAAAGATCTGGATAAGATGTCAAAATGGGAAGATACTTGGCAAATGAGATTTAATGTTGATAAATGTAAAGTAATGCACCTAGGACCGAGTAATCCTATAGCTGTGTATACATTAAATGGAAGTAAACTCGGGACTACAGAACAGTAGTTGGGTATTCTCATTACAAATAGGCTGAGCAGCAGTACTCAATTTATTAGTAATGGATACCACAGCATTAGAAGAGATGGGTGTATAATTCTCACAATTAGATAAGGAGAATTTATCTTTGCAATATAATAAGACTTGTTTATCACAACAATGACACCCATTTTGCTGATTTTATGACCAATGTGTATCATTTTTAAGTGATTGAAAAACAAGAATCTCTTCATTGCTCATATTGGATCTGTGAGGTAAGTGACCCAATCTATATTTTTTTTTACTAAATTGCTACATATGTAACTGATTCGACAAAAGGTTCCGCTCCACGCAGATTACGTTGGGTTTAGCCTGGCTTTGTTGTCATAGACCAAGGGAGACAATTGAGAGGCAATCAGAGGATGGTGGGGGTGCCATAGGTTGTTGCTCAGTAATGGAAAAATGAGTTTTGAAATGTAAGGTACAATAAAATTGCTGCAACTCTTTCTCAAGGAGGAAAGTTTCAAGATGTTCTGGGATAAAATGTGTATCCTGAAAAGCCTGTTGTAAAAATTCAATATTCAGTAAGATAAGATCAAGTGAACATTTGTTAACTACACTTTCAAACTTGTTGAAGAAATTCTTAAGCGTCCATCTCACACAGCGAGATCGCTAGCTGATCGCTGAAATGCCACAGGTTTTGTGACGTATTAGCAACCTCGCCAGCCATATCGCTGTGTGTAACAAGCAGCAGCGAGCGGGCCCCTGCTGTGAGGTCGCTGATCGTTACAAAACGATCCGGACCATTTTTTGCTCGATCTGAATGTGCTGGGATCTGGCGTCTGGCAGCCTGTAAGCGGCGATACGCTGGTAACCATGGTACACATCGGGTAAGTATGCAAAGCGCTTTGCTTAGTTACCCGATGTGTACCATGATTACCAGCGTACGTTGGTTACAGGCTGTCAGATGCCGGCTCCTTGCACACGTAGCCAGGGTACACATCTGGTAACTATGCAAAACGCTTTGCATAGTTACCTGATGTGTACCCTGGCTACCAAGCACAGTGTCGTTACACGGGTCGCTGGTGGCTGGTCTCTGATCGCTGTGGAGATCTGCCTGATTGACAGCTCACCAGCGACCATGTAGCAATGCTCCAGCGATCCCTGCCAGGTCGGATCGCTGGTGGGATTGCTGGAACATCGCTACATGTGACAGGACCTTAATTGTCTGCAAAAAGGGTTGGTCAAAGACTTACTCTGAGTCTTCTTGAGATACGTTGAAGTTGGTGGTACTCGGCAATGTAGATGAGTGCAATTCATATGATATCAATTTCTTGTTTTTAATTCACTGTTAGAGATATGCAGTAACTCACTTGAGGTGGATATTTGGGATAAAATGTGGCTAGTAGATAAATTATCATACAAAAAGGATTTGATTGTATGAGTCATGGAACCGGGTGCACTCACTCAGATGAAGACAATCAAAGCAGGTTTGGTGGTCACTCAATGGTAATAATAGTTGCTACTCAATTGTAAAAGTAAGTCAATCCAGATTAGAAAATGCCATGGCACATCCATTAGAAGCAGAATATGATTTTATTTCATTGCAGCACTCTGTTTATATAAGTCAATATTAACATTTTGGTCAATACAGCTTGTTCATGATCGACAAAGTCATACACATAGTCTATGATTAAATAATCATGTAAAGAAAGTGTGGGACCCCAGTGGTCATGGGAGCCACAGTGGCATTGTTCTCCTCACCAGAGGGCAATGCTATGCTTGGAAGCAGCGGGGAGACCTCTATGCCAGGTACAATCACTCACACAACACTTCCTAATCCAAGCCAGAAGGGGGAGCTCAAGTCCTGTTTGGGGCGAGCTTCCTGTACATTCTGGGCTAGGGAGGGGTTAGAGAGAGCAACAGAAGAGAAAACTCAGAACTCTAGTAGCAGTGAAAGAGAACGGTTGCTGTTAGAGAGCTGTCTCAAGCTTTCCAGGACCGAGCCCTGGATCAGAACACCGGGGTGCTCAACTGTCAGGTACTAATGGCTTAGCAGTAAACCCGGAGGGCAAGAGGTTACACACTGCCTGGCCCAACAGAGACTCCCAAGGCGCAGTAGCATAATAGAGCCCGGAGCCGCAGAAATACCAGCGGGCCCTACATCTGGCTTGCTCTGCCCGCCACAAGGGACTAAGCAAATCACACCTAGGAAGAGGGATGCTGTACTGCTCCAGGCCACAGCGGACCATAGTCAGAGCGCACTAAGGAAGGCCTTCAACGTACCTGGCAGAAAAGGGATTCCTCACTGCTTCCCGGCTGACCAGACCACTGTAACCTAGGACTAGAACAACTGACCAGTAAAAGGTAAAGGAAACTACCAGCCTGTGTCATCCAGTTACTGTCGGCATCCTCAGCCCCACTCCCCAGTGTACAACACCATAGACTACCACCCTCATCATCTTCCCTGGGGCCCGCTCCGCCTGTAGGGAACAGAACCATCTTCTCTGTGACACCATCAGCCCCAGAAGACATCACCCGCAGCGGTGGCTAATCTCTGGCCACGTAGGTGGCATCACGAGCAGGGCTGTATTTTGCCTTCATGCTGCCCTAGGCACTTGAAGTGGTCGCGCCCCTTAGTGACAACGTAACACTGAGTTTTCGCACACGACATCTGTTTAAGGCAGATCTACTCTGTAAAACACTTGAAAAAGTATCAATGAGAAACGAAGGGCACTAACCCCCCCCCCAATGGGGATCACCATGGGCACATCAAAACATAGCATGAGTATAAAATATTCCCACCACACCGTCCCCACTTATACACTGTGACTGTCCCTAATAAACTACACACTGCCCTCCCTTATAAATTATACCCACCACACCTTCCTCAATGATGAAATATGATCTGCACATTGTCCTCACATCATGTTGCCCCCTCCTCACAGTGTCCCATGCATGCTGCCCCCTCCTCACAGTGTCCCATGCATGCTGCCCCCTCCTCACACTGTCCCATGCATGCTGCCCCCTCCTCACAATGTCCCATGCATGCTGCCCCTCCTCACAATGTCCCATGCATGCTGCCCCCTCCTCACAATGTCCCATGCATGCTGCTCCCTCCTCACAATGTCCCATGCATGCTGCCCCCTCCTCACAATGTCCCATGCATGCTGCCCCCTCCTCACAATGTCCCATGCATACTGCCCCTTCCTCACAATGTCCCATGCATGCTGCCCCCTCCTCACAATGTCTCATGCATGCTGCCCCCTCCTCACAATGTCCCATGCATGCTGCCCCCTCCTCACAGTGTCCCATGCATACTGCCCCCTCCTCACAATGTCCCATGCATGCTGCCCCCTCCTCACAATGTCCCATGCATACTGCCCCTTCCTCACAGTGTCCCATGCATGCAGCCCCCTCCTCACAATGTCCCATGCATGCTGCCCCTCCTCACAATCTCCCATGCATGCTGCCCCCTCCTCACAGTGTCCCATGCATGCTGCCCCCTCCTCACAATGTCCCATGCATGCTGCCCCCTCCTCACAGTGTCCCATGCATGCTGCCCCCTCCTCACACTGTCCCATGCATGCTGCCCCCTCCTCACAATGTCCCATGCATGCTGCTCCCTCCTCACAGTGCCCCATGCATGCTGCCCCCTCCTCACAATGTCCCATGCATGCTGCCCTCTCCTCACAATGTCCAATGCATGCTGCTCCCTCCTCACAATGTCCCATGCATGCTGCCCCCTCCTCACAATGTCCCATGCATGCTGCTCCCTCCTCACAGTGTCTCATGCATGCTGGCCCCTCCTCACAATGTCCCATGCATGCTGCCCCCTCCTCACAATGTCCCATGCATGCTGGCCCCTCCTCACAATGTCCCATGCATGCTGCCCCCTCCTCACAGTGTCCCATGCATGCTGCCCCCTCCTCACAGTGTCCCATGCATGCTGCCCCCTTCTCACAGTGTCCCATGCATGCTGCCCCCTCCTCACAGTGTCACATGCATGCTGCCCCCTCCTCACAGTGTCCCATGCATGCTGCCCCCTCCTCACAGTGTCCCATGCATGCTGCCCCCTCCTCACAGTGTCCCATGCATGCTGCCCCCTCCTCACAGTGTCCCATGCATGCTGCCCCCTCCTCATAGTGTCCCATGCATGCTGCCCCCTCCTCACAGTGTCCCGTGCATGCTGTCTCTCTCCATGAGCTCCTAATGCTGCCTTCCTTTTTTCCATAATGACACCTCCATGCTGCCCCACTCATCATACTAAGACCACCACACTAGCGCTTATGCTGAGACCCCCACACACACACACACACACACACACACACACACACTACCCCACTCTTGATATTGACTCCCCTACATTGTTCCACTCCATACTGAGCCCACACATGCTGCCCCTTCTCCATAATGAGCTCCCAATGCTGCCCCCCTCTTATTCTGAGTCCTTACACTCCCCCCCATCGATAGTGTCATTGCACTATCCCTCAACCCTTGTCCTCTGTCTCTAGCATTGGCCCCTCTCTCTCATTCCCCCAGCATCAGCCTCTCTCCCCCCGCCTCCAGCAGCAGCCTCTCCCCCAGCATCAGCCTCTCTCCCCCAGCCTCCCCCAGCATCAGCCTCTCTCCCCCCAGCCTCCCTCAGCATCAGCCTCCCTGCTCCCAGCTTACCCCAGCATCAGCCTCTCTCCTCCCAGCCTCCCCCAGCATGAGCCTCCTCCAGCATCAGCCTCTCTCCTCCCAGCCTCCCCCCAGCATCAGCGTCCCTGCTCCCAGCATCAGCCTCCCTCCTCCCAGCCTCCCCCAGCATCAGCCTCCCTCCTCCCAGCCTCCCCCAGCATCAGCCTCCCTCCTCCCAGCCTCCCCCAGCATGAGCCTCCTCCAGCATCAGCCTCTCTCCTCCCAGCCTCCCCCAGCATGAGCCTCCTCCAGCATCAGCCTCTCTCCTCCCAGCCTCCCCCAGCATGAGCCTCCCCCAGCATCAGCCTCTCTGCTCCCAGCTTCCCCCAGCATCAGCCTCCCTCCTCCCAGCCTCCCCCAGCATCAGCCTCCCTCCTCCAAGCCTCCCCCAGCATCAGCCTCCCAGCCTCCCTGAGCATCAGCCTCCCTCCTCCAAGCCTCCCCCTCCCCCTCCCAGCCTCCCCCAGCATCAGCCTCTCTCCTCCCAGCCTCCCCCAGCATCAGCCTCCCTGCTCCCAGCTTCCCCCAGTATCAGCCTCTCTCCCCCCAGCCTCCCCCCCAGCCTCCCTCTCCCCCCAGCCTCCCCCAGCATCAGCCTCTCTCCTCTCAGCCTCTCTCTCCCCCCAGCCTCCCCCCAACCTCAGCCTCTCTCTCCCCCCAGCCTCCCCCCCAGCTTTAGCCTCTCTCTCCCCCAGCCTCAGCCTCTCTCTCTCCCCAGCCTCCCCCCCAGCCTCAGCCTCTCTCTCCCCCCAGCCTCAGCCTCTCTCTCCCCCCAGCCTCAGCCTCTCTCTCCCCCCAGCCTCCCTCTCCCCCAGCCTCAGCCTCTCTCCCCCCAGCCTCAGCTAATCACAGTTAGCACAGGCATTTCTGAGTATGCAGTGCGCCCCTCCCCCCATCACATAGAAATGCCTGTGCTTACTGCTAATTGTGAGTATGCATGCAGTGCACCCCTCCCCCCATCACATACAGTTAGCACAGGCATTTCTGAGTATGCAGTGCGCCCCTCCCCCCATCACATACAATTAGCAGTAAGCACAGGCATTTCTGAGTATGCAGTGCGCCCCTCCCCCCATCACATACAATTAGCAGTAAGCACAGGCATTTCTGAGTATGCATGCAGACTGCATGCATACTCAGAAATGCCTGTACTTACTGCTAATTGTATGTGATGGGGGGAGGGGCGCACTGCATACTCAGAAATGCCTGTGCTAACTGTATGTGATGGGGGGGAGGGGTGCCCCTCCCTCCATCACATACAGTTAGCACAGGCATTTCTGAGTATGCAGTGCTCCCGTCCCCCCCATCACATACAGTTAGCAGTAAAGCCCCCCCTTCACATATAGACAGCTTATTACCTGCTCCGGACCCGGTGATTATCCTCCAGACGTCACACTGGTGCCTGCTGTGAGCTCTGCACAGGTTTGGATGTCCCAGCTCTTGGCAAGAAGCTGATTGGAGCACGCGTGTTGTGACCCCGGAAATGCAGCTGTAGTTCCGGGTTCAATCAGCTCCCTGTGCCTGCAGTGTATTTGTATCCGCTTTAAAGACGCGGATACATACAAATCAATAGAGGGGCGCCCGTGCGCCCAACACAACACCCCCCTTTACCCCGACCCCCCCCCCCCCCCCCCGCGAAAAGACTGCGGATTTAGTGGGATAGGTA
The DNA here is from genome assembly GCF_048569485.1 of Anomaloglossus baeobatrachus. Classification (NCBI taxonomy): domain Eukaryota; kingdom Metazoa; phylum Chordata; class Amphibia; order Anura; family Aromobatidae; genus Anomaloglossus; species Anomaloglossus baeobatrachus. Next base: position 492,011,476 of record NC_134355.1, read on the forward strand.
AAAAAAAAAAAAAAATAATAATAATTTTTTTTTTTTTTTTTAATATTTTTTTTTTTTGCTGGTGGAAGGCGCCGCCCCCCCGCATCCCGCCGCCCTAGGCACCGGACCACAGGTGCCTAGTGGTAAATACGGCCCTGATCACGAGACAAACATCCTTCTTTATTCATCATTCCTTTTATTGTACACCTCAGAGCCACGAAGCTGGGCAGGGCCACCCATGACATCCCAAGACCCGACATCACCGGCCCGGCAATCCAGTAAAGTTAACCTCTTGCCCTGTGGGTGCTATAAAAATACTTTTGAATTTCTGACTTTAGTAATTTATTCTTCATCTATCTTTTATCTCTATTTCCTTTCCTTGTTGCCCCACTTCTGGTATATTCCGGGGTACGACTTGCCACACTTCCTGTTGCCACACATCCGGCTGATATCATGTGCCCCTGCCCCACTACTATTGGTTGCGTGTGATCACACACGGTGATACACTCCCTTTGCCCAGCGCGGCTCATTTAAATATCGCTGACATGTTGTTACCTCACACATGTCTGCAGCACGATCTTGTCTCTCACTTTGCCGGGATGTACATCACTGTTGCAAAATTACCATGATATTGGGCCATTGTTCATGCTTCTATTTATCACACTTATTTTGTTTATGTTATTTTCCTATGGTAACCTAACAGAATTATCTGTATAATTATTTGATGTGTTTTCCATTCTTTATATGACTATTTAATCATAGAATATTTGATTGACTTTGTATTCCAAGAAAAAAGTCTATTGACCAAAACGTTAAAGTTGGCTAATATACACAGACTGCTGCTATGAAATAAAATCGTATTTAGCTTTTAATTGATGTGCCATGGTATTTTTAAATCTACATACTAAAAGCTAAGAAATGTATTTAGGGCTATTTTTCTAGTGTTATAAATCACATTTGCTTTTATACACACCTTCTACCACATGGCGCATTGCCATTCTGTTGTCTCACAATAATAGAAGAAAAGAAAACAGTTATCCTTTGAGCACAGATGGTATACCCAGCATGGGATGAATTTCCAAGAAGCTTCCACCTGGACTTTTATCATTTGTGATAACCTGTAAACGCTATGGGTCAACAGAATACTAATTAAATTATTAATAATGAGATGAAAGCAGATATTGTTTTTAACCTGTTATATCATTCATTAATACACAATCAGGCCAAGGTATATTGCTTGCCCATGAACCAAAAATCATTCTTTGTAACATGCACACCATCATTTTTTGGGAAAATCTGAATATAACAGCCCAAATATTCTTTCAAACAATATGCTTTCAATAACAGGACAATTAATAAGAATCTTCAACAACTTCTACCATAACTTCAATACCTGGAGTAAAAAAGTTATACAAACAGCAAAAGAGGCATTTTTGCAAAAGAAATCAGCAGAAATAATGCAAGTCTAGTGTGTTATGGAAAAACGTTTGTCATTTATTATTTTCTCCCTTTATTTACCTCCTGAGCACGTCTTGTCTATAGCTCTGAGAGTGTTTGCTGTGAGTTTGAGTTTTGTTTTTACCCTGTTTGTCTTTTATGTGGGATTAACAATTCCAGTCCTGGTCCTTTCCTGGCTTGGGGGAGAGGGAGTATTAGACCTGGGTTATTCAGGAGTTAGGGCTATGCTGGTGGTCCAAACCTTGTCACCATCTGGCGTATCTCTGGGATAAGGACAGCCAGGGACTCCCCTAGCCTGGGGGCCAGGTTAGGAGTCTCAATTCCAGTTCTGTATCACCCATTGTAACATTTAGTTATATACATTTCTGAGAAAAAGTAGCAAAAACAATCTGGATACTGCAATAGTATTTATAGCGGTTGTCACTAAGAATTTATGGGCCCGACCTACAATTGTATCACAAAAAGTAGAGGTCTTCCTGTAATGAACTTGCCCAATGTTATTCCCTACCAACAAAAGCTTCTTATCGTAAATGATCCAGTCAAGTGTTTTTTATTCTGTGGTGGCACACGGGGAGACTCAAGGTGAATATTATTTCTATTTCTTCTACCCGCAGCTGATATTTTTTGTTTCATAAAGATTGTTGTTGTTTTGCTGAGAAGCAGCTTTCTTTAGGAGAAACCTTATCCCTCAGCCCTTTTTACAATAGAAGCTAAAGCGAATTTAAGGGAATGATCACACAACATCATTGTCAGGGGGAATCCACCCGCGATATGCCTTAAAAAGCACCAGAGAAAAAGAAAATAGTTCACAATAATATAAAACCGTTATCACTGTGCACATACTCCATATTTTGCTACTTTTTTTAACTGCTTTAGAGTTCGGAAAATTAAAGAAGTGTCAATAGGTGACATGCTCATTCTTCACATGGCTTCCCCTAAAAACCCACTAGGTTTTATAATAGAAAGCCAAGAGAAAAATGTTGGTGGAGACACTGCAAAACATAACAGCTACGTTGTCAATGAAGCCGCTTCAGGAAAAAGACTAAATAGAGAAACCTCCAATGGACAACCATATTTAACGTAATGGGCAGAAAAGCAGTGTAACTGCAACCATTACTACCAACTCAAACAAAGCTGTAAAACCGGAGAAAAAGGAGTTCAATGGTGGAAAAATTCATTTATTTTAAAAAATTATACAAAGATGATAAAAACAGACATGGAGGCAAACAAATGGCCATGCAAGAAGAATATATCAATATAGGCCAAAGTACATAAAGGTACAAGTATAGCACATGACAAACAGTAGAGAGTTCACAAAAGCCTCTTATTTGTATCAATATATTAAGTTAAACAATACCATCATAGAACCTCCACTGGAATACCCCTGGAACTTCCACTGATACTCCGTGCTCCCTGATCTACGTGGGACTCACGTCCCGTGAGTTCCGCTTGAGGGTCAGGGAGCATGTTTATGATATTGAGGAGGCAAAAACGGTTGATGACATTACACTTCTCAAAACAATGCCGCGGCACTTTAAGGCACACCATAAGGCACATCCTTCTTTGTGTCACCTTTTTTTTTTTTTTCTTTTTTTTTTCAATAAATTATTTTTTTCAGGAAAAAGATGTTTACTTGAAGAAGCTTCGTCTATAAACATTTGTGGATCTGTCTTCAGAAAAAATAAGTCATGTGCACATAATCTAAGGCTAATAATTCTATTTTCTTATTCAAGATTTCTCATTCCTGGAACGAGCAGAAGTATTAAAAATGTTTGCTTTCTCACAGTTTTTTTTTAGTAAATCATATAAAGAAGGTAAAGTAATAAGCTGTAAAGCATTATTTTACTCTTCACCCTTTCTAACCTTCGCTTTGGATTCTTTATTGCATTTGCAAGTGGGGTTTTTGTGTCCATATTTGAGTTTTTTCAGCTTTTTTTGTGTGCACCATATTCAATTTTCCAGAAGCAGAGTCGGGCACTGCAGAGCAGGAACTGCCAGACAGTGGAGCCGTACTCACAGTTTCGTGGAATCAGCTGTTCCTGGATCTCATATGCGCCTTGATATAAAGTGCTTAGCGGGGTGGTGCTCAGCAGCAACATGATACAGTGTTCAATAATCCAGTATAAGAAAGCGGCAGCTCACTCCATCAATTGCGGGGAGTGCGGGGGGCTACTCAGCGCGAAACAGGCTGTCGTCCGTTCATCGCCCCCCGCACTCCCCTCTCTCCCCACTGCTCCTGTATATGTCTGCAACCGCAGAATAAAAAAACGTTGTGCAATTGATGCAGTGAGCTGCCGCTTTCTTATACTGGAATATTCAATTTTCCATTTGCACATTTTATAAATCCATTTTATATCTGTTTGACTTTTTTTATGTTCACCATTCTGGGTGGAGTTTAGGCTTTACGTATATTTTCACTTGATTCATCATTTGCAATTTTATATAAAGTCGCAAAATTTGCTACAAATGTAGTTCATTTTCCATCCTGGAGTGATTTTATGTATTCCAGATTTTTTGGCATAATATTTGCGAAACATGGAACTTTTATTTATTTCTTCTTAGGAAGGTTCAAAAAAGTTATAGGAAACCTGTGAGCATCATATTATTTATAAGGGGATCTGAGTACATTGATATACAGGTTTTTTTTTAAAGCATAACTTTTTATTAGTAATTAATGTCAGATGTTACATCATATTGTCATCACATTATCAACAAAAATCACAATAATATGGGTATTAAACAAGGGAGAGGGGGGGGAGAAGGGGATGGGGAAATGGTGATATCACATCAATTTCCGGATCACATTCTCCATATATACATCTGTAGATTCATTTGATAACTGTATTTAATCGGAAAGATAACCAGTAGTTCCATTTCTTATAGAATAGCGCTGTGTTATTGTTGGATGAAGCGAGTATCTTCTCGGATAGGCAGTTCTCATTGATCAGTGAGATGACTTCAGTTAATTCGGGGCATTGGGGGTTTTTCCAATCACTTGCGATTTTGAGTCTTGTGGCCACAATGATATGTACAATCACTGTGCGGATCTCGTAGGGGAGTGAGTCCAGATCGATGGCGAACAGCGCTTGCTGTGCGGACAGCGTTATTCTTACACCACAAATCTGAAATATTAAATGATTTATTGCTTCCCACAGACATCTGACATTACTACATTTCCACCATATGTGTAACATGTCTGCCCTGGGGCACCACATCTACAGCACGTGACCGGGGAATTGCAGGACATCTTAGATAGTCTATGGGGGGTGAGATACCACCTTGGTGGTTAGTGCATTTAGATTGGCTTCCAATAATTAAGAAGGATGCTCGCCATTGATCCGGTGTGAAGGTACAGTGTAAGTCTCTTTCCCATTTTTGTAGGTATGTGGTTAGCGAGGGCAGGGTATTCTCTAGCATACAATCATAGCTTATAGACAATGCTTTCATCTGTGAGGTGGGGTTCAGTAACATAGAGTTCATCTTAGATGGCGGTGCAGTCATCTGCTCCTTCCTTCCATATAGGAAGTGTCGGATCTGCAGATATTTGTAGAAGTCCCTTTGTGGTATATTGTATCTATCTCGCAATGATGAGAAGGTGAGTAATTCCTCCTCATCATACAGATTCCCACTAGATGTGATTTGGCATAGTTTCCAGTTTTTAAGCTTTAGGTCAGGGATACAATGCTCCAGTGTCTCTATGGGGGCCTTAAGGAGTGCGATTTGTATAAGGCCTAATTTATTAGTTAACATCTTCCATAGCTCCAGCATCACGTCTATGGTTGGGGATATGTTAAAATTCCTTCCAGGGATTAAAGTGTGGTGTGCATGGAAAAAGGCTGCGACACTGGTGGCTCCAATCAGATATTTCTCAATGGTTATCCAGTGCCGGTCATCGTCATTGTTCCACATGCGCGGTCTCTCTCCGGGGCAGGTGTTACGGGCAGCCGGATGGAATCGCTCCCCACAGGTGGAGCAGGGGAGCCCCGGGAGGTTAATGAGACCCAGGGCAACAGTCCTCATGGACACCGGGGGCACAGGGTGGCGGCATTACTCACAGCAGTCACGGTGTGCAGTTCCAGTTGTTCTTTATTTAAAGTCCGTTTCTCATCGCACCCGGGTGCTGGTCCTCGCCGCCTGTAGCCTTTGGTCGGTCCCGGGCAGGTAGGAGGAAGGGGTGTCCGGTGAGGTGTTCTGGGGGTCTCTCCCTTTCGGTGCGTTAGTGCCGTCCCCGTGGCATAGAGCATCTTGGGAACGCGCCGCCTCTCTGTCTCTCCCTTCCCCGGTAGCGTACACCCCCAACCGCCACCGGGTACAACTTTCTCCAGTCCTCAGCTTCATTCCCCTCCTCTTGGTGTTATCAGCCCTGGTCTCGTGGCATCTCCTCAGCAGGAGCTGTTCTCTGCACGTCTGCTCTCCCTTGCAGCCTCTGACGTTCTCCCTAAAACTTCTGTGTGCTCTGCACTAAACTCACTCCTTCAGGCCCCCCTCCCCTTGGTTGTCATGGGGACCTGCCTGTGTCCAGCCACCTGCTCATTAAGGAGACAGGATGAGTCATGGCGTCAGAACAAACTTCATGCTGCAAATGCTGTTAACTCCTTCCTGCCAGTGTGATGTTAGTGTGTGTTATGGGAACCCTTCTTCCTCCTGCCCGGGAAAAATGGGGTAACATTTAATACCCTGTAATGACCCGTTTACAGGGGCGTTACATTCCTCCAGACCAGAAACGCAACACTCCGGGGTTGCGACAACAAACAACACCACAAAAAAACTTTTCATAGATAAACAAATTAACATGTCCCTTTTACCGGGACCCAATAAAGGATAGGAAGAGGCAGGAGGAAAAAGAAGAAGGAGAAGAAAAGCATGGAAAAAGAAACATTTGCATAAAAAAAACCAAACATTTAAACTTTCTCGAACAAGCCTCGTTATGACGCTCCAGGGCCCTCCAGGTACCCAGGTTTAGGGTGAAAAACTCGGTAGTCCAAATCCCGGTATGGGCTGCAGTGCCGGGCTCACCCCTCCGGCCACCACTCGCCAAAGCTCGCACCCGGGCAGTCTGTATTATCTCCCCATCTTCTCCTGGGCCTGGGGAGGCAGGGTTCCTGGCTCCTGGCAAGTGTCCAACAAAGGGGCGGGCATGGATTTTCGCGCCCCGCTGCAGCCCCACCCATAAAGGGGCGGGCCAGTCCAGTCCTTGTTGGTATGCATGGCGCCCATCCCATTCTCATTGGACGCCATTGTACAGTCCAAGTCCATTTGTCGCATACCCGCAGCCGCGGGCACCAAAATAAACGTGAGACAATCCAATATTGCAGATGGCATACACAAGTCACGCGTCACCCGGTGTTACCGGGTCTTGTCCGGACCCTGCTCGCAGCGCCAAGTTGAAACGCCCACGCCGGGGCTTGCAGGGCTCGCACGGTCACCGGGCCGGTGGTACTCGGGGTCAGGCTGTGAGTGGCCCGACCCGGCTTCCGTGACCCCCGGCGGGTTTCAATAAAAAGGAAAGTCCAACCGTCAGTCCGGTATTACAAGGGGGGACTGAAGGAGGGTAATGGGGTCCCTGGGGGGGGCTTGCCATCGCTCTTCCCCAGGAAACGGTACGGGACGGGGACGGGGTGCTTGCAGCGCCACCCGTGGTTTGCGGCCAGGTGTTAAGCCGCCGCTGCGCGGTCTCTCTCCGGGGCAGGTGTTACGGGCAGCCGGATGGAATCGCTGCCCACGGGTGGAGCGGGGGAGCCCCGGGAGGTTAATGAGACCCAGGGCAACAGTCCTCAGGGACACCGGGGGCACAGGGCGGCGGCATTACTCACAGCAGTCACGGTGTGCGGTTCCAGTTGTTCTTTATTTAAAGTCCGTTTCACATCGCACCCGGGTGCTGGTCCTCGCCGCCTGTAGCCTTTGGTCGGTCCTGGGCAGGTAGGAGGAAGGGGTGTCCGGTGAGGTGTTCTGGGGGTCTCTCCCTTTCGGTGCGTTAGTGCCGTCCCCGTGGCATAGAGCATCTTGGGAACTCGCCGCCTCTCTGTCTCTCCCTTCCCCGGTAGCGTACACCCCCAACCGCCACCGGGTACAACTTTCTCCAGGGAACCCCAGTCCTCAGCTCCATTCCCCTCCTCTTGGTGTTATCAGCCCTGGTCTCGTGGCATCTCCTCAGCAGGAGCTGTTCTCTGCACGTCTGCTCTCCCTTGCAGCCTCTGACGTTCTGCCTAAAACTTCTGTGTGCTCTGCACTAAACTCACTCCTTCAGGCCCCCCTCCCCTTGGTTGTCATGGGGACCTGCCTGTGTCCAACCACCTGCTCATTAAGGAGACAGGATGAGTCATGGAGTCAGAACAAACTTCATGCTGCAAATGCTGTTAACTCCTTCCTGCCAGTGTGATGTTAGTGTGTGTTGTGGGGACCCTTCTTCCTCCTGCCCGGGAAAAATGGGGGTAACATTTAATACCCTGTAATGACCCGTTTACAGGGGCGTTACAGATGCACCCCAAATTTAGAGATAAAAAAAATGGAGTTCGTATTATACTCCAGTGGTATCTTACCAGAGGGGGGGTTAACAGCGGTAGTGGCGTGGGGTCACAGGAGGCAGGGGCAGTGCTGGAGTAGGGCAATGCTGCAAGCGCTGTAGTGGGGGTTGTGCTGGCTGTGGTGGGAGTTGTGCTGGCTGTGTGCACAGTGCTGGGTTTGTGAAGCAGGGTGAGGCAGTGGGTGTCACAGATGCTCTGTCAGCAGTGTGGGCTTCAAAGAAACGGCACCTGGAGTCGGCGCACGCGCAGATTGAGTTCTCGGCTCAATGACAAAGATCTCATTCCCACCTCCGGGAACCATTTTCCTTAAGTCTGATGCTGGGAGATCAATGGGCTGAAGGCGGCATGTGCGCAGATGAGATCTTGAGCTGAGAGCTCCATCTGCGCATGCGCCGACTCGGACACCATTATTTGAAGCTCGCACCGCTGACAGAGCATCTCACCCGCCATACCGCCCTGCTCCACACAGCCCCCACTGCAACCAGCACAGCTCCCACTGCAGCCAGCCTTCACCACAGCCAGCACAGCCCACTGCAGCCAGCACAACCCCCACCGCAGCCAGAGCAATCCGCATTGCAGCCAGCACAGCACCTTGCAGCCAGCACAGTGCCCATTCTCCACCTCACGGTAAGCTACATTCGCATAATAAGATGCATCCCCTTATTTTCCTCCCAAATTTTTGCAATGAAAAGTGCGTCTTATAATCTGAAAAATATGGTATTAGTCTGCTCTGCTTCTTCTGCCCTATAAGTTGATGCCTGTAGATTTTCCTGCATTTTCATGATGACAGGTTTTCTTTAAAGGCCAATATAATAAACTATTTTTTACTTTGTGCAAAATTCACAAACAGCATTTTGAAGAATTTGCTACAAAAAAATGAACACAAGATATAAAAAAGGCACTAAAAAATTCAAATGATCAATTGTGCCCTTTATGTTTTACCAATATCTCCACATAGTGAAACAGGAATGGAATACACTTACAATCCAAAGGAAGAGTTTCTGTCCTTAAAAAAAAGTTTCCAGATAGCAATGTCAACAAACATAGCCTGACATTTAAGAAATTAATCATTGCTCTGACAGATTAAACATGCTATAGCAGCTCCCTCTACATTTCAGAGACATTTACTTTTCTTGTCGAGGGAAATGCTGAGCTGTTTTACAAGTAAGTACTTTATAAGATAGAAATAAGTAGCAGAAATAAGGAATGAGAAGAGGAAAGAAGCAAAGTTTCAAACTTTGAAGAAACTGCAAACAATAATTGTAACATTAATGAACTCAGTATTTACTTGTATAATGTGGAATCAAAATGCAATGGACATTTATAATGAAGTAGAGGATGTATTTCTGTACTTTTAAAAGCTACAATGTGGCTTAATAGTTAAGGAATATTACATTTTAGATTCCATCCTGAATGGCAGGTAACTTTATGAATTGAGCAAATTGCTTGGAGACAGTAGGAGACAATAGCAATCTAGTTATGTCCTTTGTTTTTGTCTTATATTGTTCCCATTTCAGGGCCCAGAAGGGTACTTGAGGATTGTATTACAATGAGAAGAACCTTCACGCTGCTGTTTCTTGTTGCTCTGCTTGGAGTTTGTATAACTAGCATGGCTCCAAGGCTCTGGGGAGACGCCATTACTGAATTTGCTGTGGATCTGCACCGGGCCATACGTTCAGTTGACACAGAAGAAAACATTATTTTTTCCCCACTTGGCGCTACATTGATTCTTGGAATGATAAAACTGGGAGCAAAAGGAACAACATCGCATCAAATAAAGGAAGTTCTGAAACTGCAGGGAAATCAAGAAAGTGAGTCTCCATTTTATTAATCCCAGACCTGTAGTTTATACACGAATTTTGGTAGCTAATCAATGCTCCTTTATCCTGCCGGCAAACGGGGTCTGTCCTGTCTAAAGCCAATAATGTTAATGTGTCAGTGGAATATTTCTGAGTATAGAACTCAGGAGAGATAAAAAAGATGGGTTTGTAACTGAAACCTATTTGTTTTGCAATCATGTTTGGACAGATTATCAATCATAGGTTAATACATTCGAAAACTGGATTTAGAAATGGTCTTTGTGGGACCGGCGGTGTTATCAATTCACAGCACGTTCACTGTTGTGTGCTGACTTTTATACTATGTTAACTTTGTTTCAGTTTTTAACGTTTAACAATTTAGTTTTTCTCGACCAAGAAGTTTATCTATAAGGTAACCTGTGTAAACTAGAAAGTAGGAACTTGGTACACAGTGTATTTTGTTCTTAAGGGCACCTACTACATAATACATATCTGATTGCATATATTTTTATTACATTGCAAGTATTTTATGAAAATTATTGGCCTTGGTTAATCATTTTGTACTATTTGACTTCTGCAGCTTATATTCCCATGAACTCTCATGAATGAGCTGCTCAATTCTCACAGCTGTCAGGTCAGCCTTTCCCCATTATTGTCTCTCTTGGATGCACAGATAAGCTTAAACCTAATTAAACAAAATCACACTTTAGTTTATAAAAATGCTGTCAGCAGGATTTAGCACTGTAAAGTAAATAGATGGCCATAATGGCACTGTGATGCTGATTAAATGGATACCTACAGTGACAAAATCAGATCTTTGGTTGCTGAATAATCTTTCTCTAAAATTTTCATGATAACATCATCCATGCATCGGAACTTGGATTAGGGTCTTCCCCTTCTTCTCTGCTCCTCCACTTGCCTCCTCAGTTTCTTCTACAGGTCACTGATTATTCAGTGACCTGCCTCCTTTTTAACATTCTACACTTCTGCCATCACCATGATTGTGGTGGGCCGCGCGTGCGCAGCGCAGTGTGATTCTATGGGTGGTCTGTAGGTATTCAAGAAAATGACACGAAATGTGGAGCATGTACAGATCAAGATTTCAGCTTAATGACCTCTTCATTAGGCTGAAATTATGATCTGCGCATGCGCCACATCCGACACCATTTTATTGTAAACAGTCTGCAGAATCACACTGCGCACGATCTTCAATATAGTGGCGGTGGATGCCAAGCATTCACATATCAAGATCAAGATCAAGAATTGAGCTGAAATCTTGGTCTGTGCATGCGCCGCATTCAGCACCATTTTACTGTGGACCTGCAGACCACCTGCAAAATTACACTGCATACGCAATGCCCACCATAATCTTGATGGCGACGCGGAATTTTAAAAAAGAGGTAGATCACTGAATAATCAATGGACCTGTAGAAGAAGCAGAGAAGGCAATCAGAGGGGAGGAGAAGTGTGCGTTCAGAGCGGTTAACTAACAGGTAAGACAGGACCTGCAATACTTCACAATCTCTCTGTCACATCCAGGCCAGTAGATCCTCTGAAGGATCCGCTCTTCAGTTTTGTCTATGACTAGATGAAACAACAGTTTCTCTATTACTTCACCTTTCAGCTTGGTAACACAATATAACCCATTTATGGGTAGCTGGCTTTGGCCTCCAGCTCATGAGCAGCCCCGTTTAGAACCATAATATTATCAAATGCCCCTTTAAGCATTTAGTCCTTCAGGTAAGTGGTCCCAAAGTACCCCTAGAAACCTCTAACTCAGGGAGATTGGTCTCATGGGATGCTGCCTTGTCCTCATTGCCAACAAAGACACAAAAGGAAAATGCATCTGCTTCTGGCTGTGCTGGGGTGTCTTTAAGGGCGAACCAGCACTTTTCTGAGTAAATGGGCATCTCCATCTTTTGACACAAGTCTCAGATTAAGGTAAACCTCTGCCCTAACATAACAGGTCCTTTACAATGCAAACATCATGGGATTTGGAGTTACAGCTGGTTTCTATGACCACTCTGGCTACCGGGTAGCCCCTTCTGTCCCCATGGATACAGCAGACACTCACAATCTTTCCAGGGATCAACTGGTGGGGTAATGTGGACCTTATTGGATCTTCAAACTCCCTGAGTCCAAGAGTCCAGTCACTGTTACACCATTTATTGTCACGGGACATTCCTGCAGCCCCCTGTCGGGTTAACAGTCCACACTGTATGAACAGCAGCACCTTAGCCTGCAATCCGTTTGCTCCATGATCATGGAAGAACAGGCGGCTGTGTGCACTGGGCTGTGACACATCCACAAAATTATGTCCTTAGCTGAGGCCTTTGCCAATGTCTCAGCTGTCCCTAGTGACCTTTGACATCTCGATTTTTGGCTCTAGTACCATTTTTCTAGGTGTCGGCCTCAAATTGGGAACCTCAGTATGGAGATGCTATGACTCCTGGTTTCTCTATGGACTTCTCGACCACTAGGCCAACAGGATCATCAGCATTCTGAGAATCTCCCTGGGCAACCCAGGTCTGACCCAGCTTTGGAAGGGAGTGAATAAACCTGTCCAAAACAATGCTATCGACCATTGGGGCTTAGGTGGAGGTGTTTGGCTGCAACCACTTTTGAAAAAGATGTAATAAGTTGAACATTTGGGAACAAGGTGGTTTGTCACCATAATACACCCAAAGGTAGACCCATTATACCCTGAAATTCATAGTCACTCCTAGGCTCGCTAATATTTCATTTTTTTTGTTTGGCGCATTCATTTGTGTCCTATAAGGCCAGGTCAGTATAGACCTTTTGTGGCTCCCCAGTTAGATATGGCGCACACTGCTCCAGCGGAAGTTTCTCCTATTCAGTGACCCTATTAAACATGGTCAGGATGCCTCAATATCATCATCCAGGGTTATCTGCTGCATAGCTTATCTTACTGGCTTCCGGACGTATGAGTCATCACTTGGACTTAAGGTTGGGGCCATCCCCCTGCTACGGACTGCTACCTCTAGGAGTTCCATCTGCTGCTAGACAGCCTGCTGTTGCTACTACTATAATTGCTGTTGCTGTTGTTGCTGGATTTGTGGGATTAGTAGCCTGTTTGTATCCTGCTGCAGGACCAAGTGTTTGTTAACATCCTCCATTTCATCCGATTGCGCTTCCAGACTTATGGCTCAGTGATATAAACCCAGGAGCATGCTCCAGCATGTTAATTGCTGAGAGGATTTATAGGCCATGACAGGGCCATGTTTTTGTGAACAGTCAAATAGATGGGTGGGACGTCTGTTCTCAAATGTCCACCCTAGGGTGTGGTTAAGGCAGTAAAATGGAGATCTTTGGATTCATTCGGTTGTCTGTTGTGTATGGAGGTTTGTAGCACTCCAACGGAGTGCTCATTCTTATGGAGCTGGATATTTACCTGAGTTGGTAGACCCCGCAGCAGTATTTGAACTGTTAGGTTCTGTTTGTTCCTTTATATCGGACAAATGATGTTTTGAGTTTATTATTTTTGACTGATTTATGAAGCCTTAATAAACCAGCTGAAGTTTAAATGAAAACTGTAACTCAAACTGAACCTCCATAATTGGGGCAAGAGCTGTGAGCAAGATTGCCATGGAGCACTTGTGACTGCTGCTGATAAACTGTATGTCCTGGGTAAAAGCGGCCATAAGTCTGGAAGTGCAGTCAGACAGCATGGAAGACTTGATTAAACATCTGGTTCAAGCCAATGAACAGTAACCACAAGCCCAGCAACAGCAAGAGCAAGCTTAGCAGGAGACCAACAGGCAACTAATAAATAGATCCAGCTACAAGAGCTGCAGCAGCGGCAGCAGCAGGTGCTTCAGCAACAACAAGAGCAGCAACAGGTCCTGGAGCAGCAGATGGATCTCTTAGCAGAGTCCAGGTGATGACTCACATGTCCGGAAGGGGGTAAGGAGACCTTTGCAAAAGTTGACCTCGGGTGACAATGTTGAAGCATTTTTGATGCGTGTTTTAAAAGGTTGCAGAGTGGGAAAAGCTGCTACCAAAGCAGTGGACCGAGTGGCTGGCGCCATATCTAACTGGTGAACCGCAAAAAGCCCATTATGACCTGGCCTTGCAGGATACAAAAGAATATGTTAAGTTGAAGAAGTGACTTAAAAGGTCAGGGAGAGACGGATGCACCACTGGGCTTATCACAGTGACAAACCTCCCCATTCTCAAATGTTTGACTTGTTGCATTTAGTCCACAATTGGTTGCAGTCGGAGTTCTCCACACCAGCACAGATGGGGAGTGGGTTGTCATGCACAGATTCACTCATTCCCTTCCAAGGCCAGTGCAGTCCTGGGTTGCTCAGGGGGATTCTTGAAATGTTGATGATCTAGTGGGCTTGGTGGAAAGGTACCAGACAGTCCAGAAGTTCGTGGGGAGCCAGGGATTATGTCACGGCCAGGTGGACGGGCAGACCCAGGAGGTGGATCCACTGGGCCGAACTCCTAGATGGTAGTAAAGAGTCCGGTAGCTGGAACACTATAAACAGCAGAACAGTCCGTGCACACGAGTATAGCGGAGAAGTCCCTGGGACCACGGAGTCACGGGTGGTAGTCCGGGTGACGCAGCTCAGGTTCGGAAGCCGAGATGATGTCAGGCGGGGTCCGGAACCTTTGGAGCGAGATGACGGGTCACCGCAGGGATCCGAGATGGTGCGGACTGTCAGGATGGCAGATGGACAGCGTTCGGGGTTCAGGATACGGCAGGACTGGATGGCGAGGCAGGCACGGCTCTACAAGAGAGATAGGTGAGTATATGCACAGAGACACCAGGAGACCTGACTCCTAGCTTAGGAAACACGAAGATCAGGCCCCGCCCCCTTGGACAATAACCCCCTTTATACCCTGTACCTGTTTAGCCTCATTTCCTGTTAATGGACGCTGGCCCTTTAAGAAAGGGTCAGTGACCGCGCGCGCGCCCTAATGCGCATGCGCGCCGCCCGGGTGCCAGAAGCCAGGGAAGGAAGCTGAGAGGAGGACGCAGGGGAGCCGGCCAGGGCCTGGGAAGCCGTCGGGCGCCGGGATCGGAGACCAGGGGACCTGGGAAGGACGGGCACCGGAGGCTGGAGAGCGGGGAGCGTGGCAGGTGAGCCGGGGAGCGGGGGTGAGGACCCGGGGAGCGGAACCGAGGACCCGGGGAGCGTGACAGTACCCCCCCCCCACGCCCCCCTCCCCGCAACCGGGACATGAAGGCACGGATCAGAGGAGTGCCCACGTTCTCCCTGGGCTCCCAGGACCTATCCTCAGGACCATACCCCTCCCAGTCCACCAGGAAGAACTGTCGACCTCGTACGGTCTTCATGGCCACGATATCCCTTACCGCATAGATGTCGTCATCGGCAATAGGTGGAGGAGCCGGACTGGCAGCAGCGGAGAAGGGACCAAGGACAACCGGCTTGAGCAGGTAGACGTGGAATGAGTTGGGTATCCTCATCGTGGCCGGGAGCTGTAGCTTGTAGGAGACCTCATTGATCTTGTTGAGGACTTTAAACGGCCCAATGTAGCGAGGACCCAGCTTGTATGATGGTATCTTCAGGCGGACGTACTGGGAAGCAAGCCAGACGAGATCTCCAGGAGAGAAACACGGAGGGTCCAGACGTTTCTTGTCTGCGTGTCTTTTCATCCGCAGGGAAGCACGCCCAAGGGACGCTTTGACAGAGTCCCAAATGGTTGCAAAGTCACGGGCTACTGTATCTGCAGCAGGGACATCCGAAGAAGGGGATACAGGCAATGGGATGGAAGGCTGAAGTCCGTAAACGACATGGAAGGGAGAGCTGGAGGACGACTCACTGATGTGGTGGTTGTGGGAGAATTCAGCCCAAGGAAGAAGAGCGGACCAGTCGTCGTGATGGGCGTTAACATAGTGACGTAAGAAAGAGGTCAAGATTTGATTGACCCTCTCTACCTGGCCATTAGACTGAGGATGGTATGCAGATGAAAAGTCCAGAGTCACTCCCAGATGTTTACAGAGAGCCCTCCAGAAGCGGGAGGTGAACTGAGTTCCTCTGTCGGATACGATGTGTAATGGAAAGCCATGCAAGCGGAAGATGTGTTGTATATAGGCGTCCGCGAGTTCCTGAGCAGAGGGCAGTCCAGCCATAGGGGCGAAATGGGCCATTTTAGAGAACCGGTCCACCACGACCCATATGACTGTGTGTCCGGAGGACAATGGCAAGTCCGTAGTAAAGTCCATTGCTATGTGTTGCCACGGAACTGAGGGTATCGGCAGAGGCAGAAGACGGCCATATGGGAGGTGTTTGGGCGTCTTGTTCCTGGCACAAGAGGAACAGGCGGATACAAAAGCAGCGACGTCCGTGCGAAGGGATGGCCACCAATAATGACGTACAATCGCACCCCATGTCTTTTTCTGACCAGCATGACCGGCTGTTTTCGAGGCATGACCCCAGTGTAACACTTTTTCCCTGTCTACCTCGGAGACATAGGTCTTCCCGGGCGGTATCTGGGCCAGGGTGACAGGGGCCACCGGAATGATTTTACTAGGACAAATGATGGGTTGGGTAGTCTCTTCCTCCTGCTCCATGGGCATGAAAGACCTGGACAAGGCATCAGCGCGTACATTCTTGTCCGCGGGTCGGAAGTGAAGCTGGAAATCAAACCTGGCAAAGAATAGGGACCACCTGGCTTGCCGTGGGTTCAGACGCTGAGCGGACCGTAGGTATTCCAAGTTCTTGTGGTCCGTGTAAATAATCACGGGGTACACTGCACCTTCCAGGAGGTAGCGCCATTCCTCCAAAGCCAGTTTGACTGCCAAGAGCTCTCGGTCACCGATGGTGTAGTTGCGTTCAGGCGCTGAGAAGCCCTTGGAGAAGAATCCGCAAGTCACCATCTTCCCGGAGGAGGACTTTTGCATGAGCACTGCTCCGGCTCCTGAGGAGGAGGCATCCACCTCCAAGGTGAACTGGCGGTTTAACTCCGGACGGTGGAGTACAGGAGAGGAAGCAAAAGCCCGCTTCAGAGAGCCAAACGCGGCGTCAGCCGCAGGTGACCAGTCCTTTGGATTAGCCTCCTTCTTAGTCAAAGCGGAGAGAGGAGCAGTCAAGGCAGAGAAGTGAGGGATAAACTGGCGGTAGTAGTTGGCGAATCCCAGGAAGCGTTGGATTGCCTTCAGTCCAGAAGGAGGAGGCCAGTTGAGAATGGCGGAGACCTTCTTGGGATCCATCTGCAGTCCAGTATCAGAGATGATGTACCCCAGAAAGGGGAGAGAAGACTGCTCAAAGACACACTTCTCATACTTTGCGTACAGACGATTCTCTCTCAGTCTTTGTAGAACCAGCTGTACGTTTTCTCTGTGGGTTTGGAGGTCCGGAGAGAAGACAAGGATGTCATCTAGATACACTACCACACAGATGTAGAGAAGGTCCCGGAACACGTCGTTCACCAGTTCTTGAAAGACGGCAGGAGCGTTACACAGGCCGAAGGGCATCACGCAGTATTCATAATGTCCATCGCGCGTATTGAACGCGGTTTTCCATTCGTCACCAGAGCGGATGCGTACCAGATTGTAAGCACCCCGAAGATCCAGCTTGGTGAACACACGAGCTCCTCTAAGCCGGTCAAACAATTCGGGAATGAGCGGCAGAGGGTACTTGTTTTTTACGGTGATTTGATTCAGACCCCGGTAGTCTATGCATGGGCATAAGTCGCCCTCTTTCTTCTTGACAAAGAAGAAACCTGCTCCAGCAGGAGAGGAGGATCTCCGAATGAACCCCCTTTCCAGGCTCTCTGAGATGTAAGCAGACATGGCCCTTGTTTCGGCTGGAGATAAAGGATATATGCGTCCTCGTGGTGGTGTTGTTCCTGGGAGCAGGTCGATGGCACAATCGTATGGACGATGTGGCGGCAGTACCTCGGATTCCTTTTTATCAAAGACATCTGCAAAGGACCAATAGGCCGAGGGCAGCCCCGGTAGGTTCTCTGGAACCGGAGGTCGTCGGATGGGTTGTATGGACTTTAGGCACCTCTCATGACACGAAGAGCCCCATCGGGTGATTTCGCCAGTGCCCCAGCTAACTGATGGTTCGTGTGTCCGCAACCATGGAAGTCCCAGCAGGATCTGGTGGGACATGTGTGGGAGAACGTAGAAAGCGATGTTCTCGGTGTGAAGGGCACCGATACGCAGTTCGACCGGCCTGGTGATCCAGGAGATGGTGTCAGAGAGGGGTCTCCCATCCACCGAGGCAATCACTAGGGGCTTGTCGAGTGGAATAACAGGCACCCGGTACTTGTCCACCGTGGCCTGCTGGATGAAATTGCCTGCTGCCCCGGAATCGAGGTAGGCATCAGCCATGAACCGCGTCTCTCCCGTTGTCACTTGCACTGTCCATGTAACCGGGTCAGAGAGAGTCCCAGCACCTAGGGTGGCCTCTCCTACCAACCCTAGGCTTTGGAGTTTCCCGGCCTCTCTGGACAGGAGCGTAGCAGGTGTGTGTCCTCACCGCAGTAAAAGCAGAGACCCTTGGCGAGCCGCTCTGCTCGACGTTGTTCAGACTGACGCACTCGGTCGATCTGCATGGGCTCGTGGACGGGAGCCCCAGCTGTCGATGACTGAAGTACGGAGGGTTTCTGCGGAGGAGAGGAATGCCGTACTGGACGTCTCTCACGGGACACTTCCTTGGATCGCTCCTGAAAGCGAATGTCCACTCGAGTCGCTAGGGCAATCAGGGCATCCAGGGTGGTCGGTACGTCACGACCCGCCAGCTCGTCTTTAATTCGCCCTGAGAGTCCTTCCCAGAAGGCGGCGGTTAGGGCCTCGTTGTTCCACCCGAGTTCTGAGGCCAGGGTGCGAAACCGGATCGCGTATTGACCCACCGTCAGAGTCCCCTGACGTAACCGGAGAAGAGACGAAGCAGACGCGGAGGCGCGTCCGGGCTCATCAAAAGTACCACGGAATGCCTGCAGGAAGTCCTGGATGTTCGTGGTCACAGGATCCCCCTTCTCCCACAAGGGGTTCATCCACGCCAGTGCCTCACCCTCTAGATGGGACATGATGAAGGCGACCTTGGCTTGGTCGGAGGCAAACAAATGCGGCAGCTGCGTGAAATGGAGGGAGCATTGGTTTAAGAATCCCCTGCAGGTCTTGGGGTCTCCGGCGTACCGGGGTGGTGAAGCCAACCGAAGTCTGGTGGTATCTGAAGAAGTCGCCACAGGAGCTGGATCCGTGGATTGACTAGTGGAAGCCCGGGATGTTGAAGTCGTAACTGACGCTTGTAGCGTGTTCAGGCGGGCGTCCACAGAAGACATGAATTGCAGCATGCGGGTCTGGACTTCACGCTGGCGTTGGAGTTCCTCCTGTACGGCTGCTAGTGCTGCAGCGGGATCCATGGCCTGATCTTACTGTCACGGCCAGGTGGACGGGCAGACCCAGGAGGTGGATCCACTGGGCCGAACTCCTAGATGGTAGTAAAGAGTCCGGTAGCTGGAACACTATAAACAGCAGAACAGTCCGTGCACACGAGTATAGCGGAGAAGTCCCTGGGACCACGGAGTCACGGGTGGTAGTCCGGGTGACGCAGCTCAGGTTCGGAAGCCGAGATGATGTCAGGCGGGGTCCGGAACCTTTGGAGCGAGATGACGGGTCACCGCAGGGATCCGAGATGGTGCGGACTGTCAGGATGGCAGATGGACAGCGTTCGGGGTTCAGGATACGGCAGGACTGGATGGCGAGGCAGGCACGGCTCTACAAGAGAGATAGGTGAGTATATGCACAGAGACACCAGGAGACCTGACTCCTAGCTTAGGAAACACGAAGATCAGGCCCCGCCCCCTTGGACAATAACCCCCTTTATACCCTGTACCTGTTTAGCCTCATTTCCTGTTAATGGACGCTGGCCCTTTAAGAAAGGGTCAGTGACCGCGCGCGCGCCCTAATGCGCATGCGCGCCGCCCGGGTGCCAGAAGCCAGGGAAGGAAGCTGAGAGGAGGACGCAGGGGAGCCGGCCAGGGCCTGGGAAGCCGTCGGGCGCCGGGATCGGAGACCAGGGGACCTGGGAAGGACGGGCACCGGAGGCTGGAGAGCGGGGAGCGTGGCAGGTGAGCCGGGGAGCGGGGGTGAGGACCCGGGGAGCGGAACCGAGGACCCGGGGAGCGTGACAGATTATAGCATCTCCATACTAGGGTTCCCTAAGGGAGGCTAACAAAAATAGTACTAGAGCCACAAATATAGACATATATGTTTGTTTATATATAGTAAACTAGAATCATTGAGCATGAGAAGCTTTGGGAAGCACTGAGTGAGGTAGGAATGATGGTGCACCTGATTGTGTCAATCAGGTCACTCTACGACTATCAAGAAGCTCAGAAACACTATCACATACTGCCATTACTGATGTGTGAGGCCCAGGGGTTCAGGGGGCCTGCCAACCCCAGCACCTACTTCAGCTAGATGTGCATCCAAGGGTGGACCTTCAACTGAAATGCATTGCAGAGATTAAGCAATAGTGAAGTATAAATGTAGAAGGGCACCAACCTCACTCCTGGGCTCAACCCTGGCACTGGAATTGCAGAATTAAGACAAGGGGAGAGAGAAGTGCCATAAATGAGGGATCACCAGACAAAGGATTAGAGAGAAATATACATATTTATTGATATCAATAAAAACCTGTCACAGACAACACCATGGGTTTCTAAAGCAACCAATTTAACAAACATAGTTAAAAACATTTAAAAATATCAAAGACTAAAAAACACAAAGCATCACCCCGGACTGAAACAACCATATAATAATGGAAAACTGGGTTATATAGTGAGCACAACTAAGTTTGCATAATGAATAGCAGAGAGCAAAATTGCACTAAATCCAAAATTGCATTATACAAAAGGCATGAAAAGGCATAAATATGAAACAGATCTGACCCAAAGTCAAACTATAATAATACATAATTAAGAATACATGGTAAATTGCATGGAACAGATATGTGTTGCATAAAAAATGGTGTATACAGGCAGCATAATACTAGGGGCATTGATGTGTACCAGATACAACCTGCAAACCAACCTTAATAATGCAAAGTTAGTATAAAAAAACCCTACAAAGGATCAAAAAGGGCAAATTGAACTCCTAATAGCATGTGGTTTCATGATGTGAGACCAAGATTATGTATAGCAATGACTATTGCTCTGCAAGAGTAAACTGGTGTCTCAGAGCCGAGTATTGTGTAAAGGAAACCCGGCTAAGCAAACAAACCCGATACAGACCCAGGTGATCCCTGTCCGTGGTTTCAGACTGTGAGACCAGGATTGTGTATAACAATAGCGAATGTCCTACAGGAGCAGACTGGTGTCTCAAAGTCAAGACCTATGTGCAAGAAGCCCTGCTGACAAAACAAACCCAGTACAGTCCCAGGTGATCCCTGCCCAATGCGTGTCGTCACTCCAGGTGATTTTGTCAAGGGCAAAAAGTGATGGAGATTAAGCAATAGGCATCAATTAGTACTGGGGCAGCCATGTTGAGCTTGGATCAAATATGGAATTGCAATAACATCTACATTACTGTCAAACACAGACTGATTACTCTAATTGTGTTCCCAACTGAGAGATATGGATGTGAGTCGCAGAACTCTCAAAATCAGACAAAAGAAAAATTGATGCTTCTGAACTGTGGTATGGGAGAAGACTTCTATGAATCCCATGCTATGAGCTAGATTCACCAATAAAGATCATGATCTAATAAACCCAGTACTGTCACTGGAAGACATGATCACCAGACAGAAACTCACCTATTTTAGACATGTGATAAGGGCAAATTCAAGAGACATGGCGATGCTACTCAGATTGGTCAGTGATAAAAGAAAACAGAGGAGATCAAAGGCCCATTGGCTGAACACCATCAAGAATGACACTGAAATAATCATGAAGCAAATGAAAGAAGCTGTGGAAAACATGGAACATGGCCTACAGAGTATCCAAAGGCCAGACGTGACTGAGTGGATAGAATTAGAATATATACACAAAGATTTAGCTTTAGGTGTCATTTTCAGTGATCTCCATAATTCTAAATTACACAGTGACCTTGTATTTTATGAAGATCAAGTGCAGCCAGAAGGGAGAAAACAATCGAGACAGAGTCCAGTTTTCTAATAACATTAGAAGAAAGGTAAGCTTACAGGAAAATCAACTCAAAACTTGTGTTGAGTTCTTCAAAAATTGCAGAAAATAAGCATATACAAGTAGGTTTAAGTTACAATAGTCGTATCTAATTTTAACGTAACATCTTCTGCATTTTATATTAAATTAAAATGTTCTAATTTAAGAAACTAAAGATGTACCTCTAGATTTTTTCCATTTTGTCTGTTGGTAATATATACCCACTATATAGTTATGCTGTTAATTTTCTAACCAATTGCTGTATAATGTGTCTACATTATCTGCTCTATTTTGATCCCCCTTTTCCAACATGAATCTGACCTTCTCAATCATATAGGCACTTACTGTATGTGCGGACCGCAAATTAGTTTCCCTTTGCATTCCTAAAATACTCAAATTGTGGCACTCAAAGCAATGCATGGAGTGATTGACATCCAATCCTATATGATTGAGAGCCACATGATACATCTGAAACCCCAGGAAAGTGCTGACAATGCAGGAATATAGTGATCGGAAAGAAACTGATGTAGCAGGTATATATTACCAATGGACCAAATACATTTTTTTTTCTGAAAAAGTCTTTTTAGTCAGCAAAATATTTTAGACCTAAAGACTACATGCTGGTCAAAGGTGGACATTCGCTTTGGGCTATTACCTAAGATGTCTCTTTGGGTTTTCGTTGAACACCGCTAAGATAAAACAGAATCCTAACATATGCTGTTCTTTCTACATAGTGCTGACACAGATCAAACACAATTCTTATGTGTTGCCAGTTATTACTATTACGTCTATATAGATCCATGGAGGGAATAAAGGGCTGGGTGAATGTTCTCCTGGATTAATAAATCAAGACCTTCATCTCTTTGCAACTGAATAGATTCGGGATTGTTCAGCTTCTGCTGCCGCAGACTGAGAGCTAATTATTTTTCTGATATAGTGACAAGCACTATTTTCCACATGCTATTTCTTACCTTAAATATGGCCCCGGCGTGACGTGCCATATATTATATCCGGACAGCCATTTGTATAATGTCTGATGTAATGTACAGTATATGCCACAGTACAAGACAGGATATACATTTTCCTCTAAAGTCCTTTTATAATACATTTTTTTAATGTTTACTTTTATCAATAAAATCAACTAATACACGACTCGTGTTCTCTAGGTGAGGAGTTTTCTGGGCTCCAAAAGCTGCTTGCTGTCATTTCAGAAGAAAATAAAGAATTTACATTTAATCTTGCAAATGCCCTCTACCTTCAAGAAGGCTTCCACGTGAAGGAGCAGTATCTCCATAGCAACAGAGATTTTTTCAAGAGTGAAATAAAGCTGGTGAATTTCCAGGATTTGAAAGCTTCTGCTGAAATAATAAGTGCATGGGTGAAAACGCAAACAAACGGTAATCTATACATTCTGCTCAGATAACAAATATGTTTAGTTGTCATTTTGTTCTACTTGGAAATGATGTTTGCTGTAAACTGTGTTACAAAAAAGCTCAGGTCTAATAGACGAAAACTGGAAGTCTTACATATCGAAAAACTGATGTGACAATAGACTGACATAAATGTAATATTAATACAAAATTCATGTATGTAAACAAAGTCCCCTGTCTGTCCTACCCTAAATTTTTTCCACAAGTGCCCTAATAACAAAAACTATCAACAATAGATCCATGATCCTATACTAAATCACAGATAGCAGACCATGAAAGAACAGTGTTAGTCATACTAAGAAGGTGTCCGTGGTTAAAGCATCCTTCGGATTGATCATCAGTATCATATAGGTTGGGTGTGATGCTAAACCACTAAGAGTCACTAGATACCCTAGGGGAGCAGATCTGTGGGGAAGTCGAACAAGCCAGGCATCAGAAGCCAGGAGATCACATCAGTAACAGAGGGAGAGAGAGAAGATGAAGTCAGTGTGCAAGCCGAGACTCAGTAAACCAGGAAGTCGCCTAAAGTACCCGGAAGAGAGCAGAATTGGGGTCAGAATTCAAGCTGAGTTTGGTAGCCAAGAAGACAAGTCAGGTACAAGGAAAAGAGCAGAGATGGGGGTCAAGAACAAGCCAAAGGTCAGGGAGGCAGGTAGTCAAGATGGAGTAGGGGAGGAGATGGGACGTGGTGCAAGGAACTAGGAAGCAGGACAAGATCAGGTCAGTCACTTTTGGGAACCAGAGATGTGCACTGCTAACAGGAACTATCACTGGCTGCATTCTGGTTGGACTGGCTCCCATATAAAGCAAAGTCATACTCCGAAGCATAGCTTGAAAGAACAAACCCCTCCCACACCACACAGGACTTAGACCAGGAACAACGAATTCATTGGAGGAAAATATGAGGCCTAGTACAGGCTCTGCAGGAGAGCAGAGCCTACTAATCAGAATCATGACATTGGGCTTCAACACTAAAATCCCCCATTGCTTGCTTGTTGGTGGGTCCCATGTAGGCCAGTCTATTGTAGTGAATCAGATTTGAGGTGCAAAACGGCTTCTACGTAATGTACAAAGCTGTGGTGTTCCAGTTCCATACACTCTGTAATTTCAGCTCTTCAAATTGGTTAGAGTTATGGATATTCATCAATATCAAAGTTCTGGACAACCCCTTAAATCTTTTCTAAATGGAAAACTTTAGATCTTTGAGATTTCATGGTGCTTTTATTGACTGCTGCCTCTACTAAGAAAATCCTACAAAAAAATTGTATAGGACATATTGGACTTTGTATCAGAGTTCCCAAATAGGCTGGGTCTCCATACAAATTTTGTGACCTGTGAGTCATGGTAGAATTGTGCAATCAATCTACGTGTCCTCTGCTTCTCTGCTTTTATCTTGCTTTTGATGCCACAGATTTACCTGGTTCTGCTGATTTGAAGGCAATTTGTGGGAGTGGATGCAGAAACATCATCTAAAATTTGACTTTTGCATGGAGGTTTTATAAAACATAGCGCTATATAAAAATTATCAGATATTTGTTCATACATAGTGGTGATATCACCTCATCTTGTGCTCTTAAAGCACTATGGGGCCGATTCAATTAGGGTGATGTTGAGCATATTAGTGAAGAGCTCATTGGAGTACGATGCTTTGAATTCATTAAGAGGTACATGCTCATTAATGAGTTCTACACCTTGCAAGAATCAAAGCCAACAGTTTTGCTGAATTTGACATCTAGTCAGAGCTCTGTCCAACCCCAGCTCCACCCATTTTGGCGTAGCTACATCAAACTGGCGTGAAAACACCAAAAGTCACAATATTTTGGGATTTTTGTGCAACTTGGACTTGCACATTTTTCTAAATTTCAAAGTGTTTGACACCAATTTTTTAGTAAAAACATTTAAATCACTCCTCACTGTATATTTTTAGCTTCATGGCTGTATTTTTTTTGGTCATGTTTACATTGTGTTTTTGCCATGGAATTTTGTTGTGTTATTTTCTTACTATTTCTAAAAAAGTACAAAAAAACCATTCAGGAAGTCAGGATAAGGAGAATATTTCCATGTACAGTCCAGACCAAAAGTTTGGGCACACCTTCTCATTCAAAGAGTTTTCTTTATTTTCAGGACTCTGAAAATTGTAGATTCACATTGAAGGCATCAAAACTATGAATTAAAACATGTGGAATGAAATACTTAAAAATGTGTGAAACAACTGAAAATATGTTTTATATTCTAGGTTCTTCAAAGTAGCCACCTTTTGCTTTCATTACTACTTTGCACACTCTTGGCATTCTCTTGATGAGCTTCAAGAGGTAGTCACCGGAAATGGTCTTCCAACAGTCTTGAAGCAGTTCCCAGAGATGCTTAGCACTTGTTGGCCCTTTTGCCTTCATTCTGCGGTCCAGCTAACCCAAACCATCTCGATTAGGTTCAGGTCTGGTGACTGTGGAGGCCAGGTCATCTGGCGTACTACCCCATCACTCTCCTTCTTAGTCAAATAGCCTAACTAAACGCAAACCGGATGAAATAGCACACCGCGGCAAGATGCTGTGGTAGGCATACTGGTTCTGTATGCCTTCAATTTTGAATAAATCCCCAACAGTGTCACTAGCAAAGCAACCCCACATCATCGCACCTCCTCCTCCATGCTTCACGGTGTGAACCAGCCATGTAGAGTGCATCTGTTCACCTTTTGTACAAAGACACAGTGGTTGGATCCAAAGATCTCAAATTTGGACTCATCAGACCAAAGCACAGATTTCCACTAGTCTAATGTCCATTCATTGTGTTCTTTAGCCCAAACAAGTCTCTTCTTCTTGTTGCCTGTCCTTAGCAGTGGTTTCCTAGCAGCTATTTTACCATGAAAGCCTGCTGCACAAAGTCTCCTCTTAACACTTGTTCTAGAGATGAGAAGGTGTGTCCAAACTTTTGGTCTGTACTATACATGGGTGACAAGGGACCCTAAAAACCTGTTGAAACATAAAGTCTTTCTGCACACAACAGTTTGTTTCTCTTGATTCTGCAAGTCTGAAGGGAAAAGACAGCATTTTCAATCTTCTACATCATCTTTCGTCTAAGCTTAGAAATTTTAATAATGCTATATATTAAAAGGAACTTTTCAGCTTCATGCTGCCTGAACCACAGGCAGCATGAATTAGATACTGGTTGTGTCACTGCAGCCATGTTATACTTGGCATTTTAGAGAAAACCTACTTTGAAAGCTGGCTGGGGACTTTTCATCTGACTAGTCTGAGGCATGACTCTGGTCCCTTCTTCCCTTACTGCTCCACATGGTTAAAAAGTCTTTACACACATACATAATGAGAGACCTGTCAATCTAGAGGTGTGGGGTGGAGAGAAGAGACAAGGGACCTGCGTCAGACTAGCCATCCAAAACTCTTAGGAGTACTTTGCACGCTGCGACATCGCTAGCCGATTGTAGCGATGCCGAGAGTGATAGTCCCCGCCCCCATCACACATGCGATATCTTGTGATAGCTGCCTTAGCGAACATTATTGCTACGGCAGCTTCACACGCACTTACCTGCCCTGCGACGTCGCTCTGGCGAGCGACCCGCCTCCTTCCTAAGGGGGCGGGTCATGTGGCGTCAATGCGACTTCACACGGCAGGCGGCCAATAGAAGCGGAGGGGCGGAGATGAGCGGGACGTAAACATCCCGCCCACCTCCTTCCTTGCGCATAGCCGGTGGAGGCAGGTAAGGAGAGGTTTCTCGCTCCTGCAGCTTCATACACAGCTATGTGTGCTGCCGCAGGAATGAGGAACAACATCGTACCTGTCGCTGCAGCGAAATTATGGAAATGACCGACACTACACAGATCACCGATTTATGACGCTTTAGCGATCGTTTATCGGTGCATCTAGGCTTTACACATTGTGACGTCGTTACTGGCGCCGGATGTGCGTCACTTTCGATTTGACCCCGACGACATCGCAGTAGCGATGTTGCAACGTGCAAAGTACCCCTTATGCTGATTATGGCCTGGCTTTCATTCTAAAATATGTTTCTTTTGAATATATGATGAGCACTGGAGAGCTGAGGGTCTACCGACTAGACCCTTACTTATGGGGGAATAGCTGTTTTACAACCCCTGTTAAGAAATTCTCCCAGTTCTTTTTTCCATAGAAGTCAATAGACACGTGGGCAATGCTTGCACTAGGCATAGGCGATTGAAGTCTATGAAAAGTGCTGTTTGCCACCTCTTCATTTATTCGGAAGACCAGCAAATAAGATCCCCAGATCATTTAAACCCTTTTAGAGGGGGAAATACAGGTAGATGAGGATGAAATAGTATTTATGGCATACCCCGTTTATGATCCACCATTTATGGCATAAAGCTTTATGATTGAATTTCCCCTTTAAGGAAATTACATCTTATCTACTCACTATCTATTGGCTATTTGTGATATATCATGTGCAGGAATAGTCACATCTGTTCAGTTGTTTTCTTTCACATTAGATTACATGGAAATATACAGGAAACCAAGTGACTGTATGACTGCATGAACGGTCAATAAGATAAACTGTGGCCACATGTTCTCTTCTCACAGTTATATTCGTGAAAGGTTTACTTTGCTGTTTTGAAATCTCTAATGCTCCGCTTATATTGCGTGGACTACATATTGTGAGCTGTGATATACAGGTAAAAAGATAAACAGGTATAAAGATAATAATAAAAGAGACCGATTACTTGGACTACTTTATTCTTTTTTACTTTATATACAATGCAAAGAAATATGTACATACTGTATATGTACCCTCTCAGCACTCGATAGAAAGTATCAAAAGAAAAACAGAAAGCTCACCACGCTTGTGTTGAATGTCTCTATGTCAGGTGCACAGTCCAAAAGGAGCTCGGCCCCACTGAGAAATAAAAAAACAATGGGATTTACGAGGCACATGCAGTCGGTAAAAGGTAAAATCCAAGATTCTTTATTCCAACATAGCTAAAATAGTGACAAATATCACATAAAGTGCATGGAAATCTGACGAGTTTATGTCACGTCTTGCGCCCTTAAAGGGAACCTGTCACCAGGTTTTTCCCTCATGAGCTTATCACCACCAGTGAGCTCTTATATACAACATTGTAGAGTACTGTATATAAGAGCCCAGGCCGCTCTGTATAACGTAAAAAACAGCTTTATAATACTCGCGCTGCAGGTG
Organism: Anomaloglossus baeobatrachus; assembly: GCF_048569485.1. Classification (NCBI taxonomy): domain Eukaryota; kingdom Metazoa; phylum Chordata; class Amphibia; order Anura; family Aromobatidae; genus Anomaloglossus; species Anomaloglossus baeobatrachus. Next base: position 492,039,974 of record NC_134355.1, read on the forward strand.
GTCTGGTCTGATGGGTGTCACTGGTCTCAGGTCTGCGCCTCCTCCATCTTGTGGGATTGCCATCCCCCTGCCCAGCACTGTGAACATGATGCGTCCAGCATCATTCACAGAGAGGATTTCATTGTGCTCCTGTGTGACGCCCCTGGACTATCGGGTCGTCACAGGGTACTGCAAAAACTGCCCTTCCATGCAGTATTCCGCCTCCCTCTTGGTTCTGGGTCCTTGCTTAAGTGGTGTTGCCTCTAACAGCAAATCAAAATCCTAGAGACACCCTGCACCACACCCACCTGGCACACCAGTGGACGGCTTGAAAGGAATAGAGTCGACCACCTGGGGGGTCAGGGGTGGGAGGTGAGGTGTGTAGAGAGTCGAGTAGAGGGAAGTGAGTGGAGAGAGATTGGAGAGTAGCCCTCGAGCTGAGAGGAACTCAGAGGAAGTCGGGAGTGGGGTCTCCCGAAGTAACTGCCTAGGTTGCAGATGTTGGTCTGGGCCTAGAGGAGTCGGACCCCCAATCGCAGGGGATTGTGGCGAGGTGCTCGGACCCATCGAGGAGGAAGGCCAGCAGCCTGGCCCTATCACCGGTCCGGGACGGAAGGCACGACGGGGTACACGGACCCTAGGTCGGGGAGTAGCTTTAGGCAACCAGACAATTCACCTGAGAAGAACGAAGCCTTCACGATTCATTCCCACCCGCTCCAGAATTGGGGCATTAGTGCAATGAGGGGGATAGGACTTTCCAACCAAAACGGTCCAAAAAAATCCCAAGCGTGAACCCTGAGAGCAAGCTCCCTTACTTAGCCATAGTAGGGAGCGGGCCAAGCTACTAGTTCCAAGCTACCGGGCCATCAAGTTGAAGTCTAAACTAAGTGCCAGGAGGCAGGTCACGGACCACCATGCAACACCACTTGGGGACGAGACCCGGACGAGCTCCCCTCAGCGGCGGCAGTACCCAGAGACTTGGTTTACCCGGTTGTCGGTGTCTGTTTATGAACTGAGTGAGTACGAGAGTGACCCCTTCATACCCACGGCACTTCCCCCTCCTTCACCGAGTCCCGGGGCATCCCCCTACCCGTGGAGGGTTCCAACACCTTGCTGCCCCATTCCATCATCCCCGGGTACTCCCAACAGCAGTGGTGGTACTCCTAATTACCACACACCACGGGTGGAGTCACAAACTATAACTCCCCTGTAAATACCCCCCTTTTCATTCGAGTGGCCACACGACCCCTCCTGGGTCCAGGGACCCTCGAGTCACAGTGAACCCGGATCCGAGCAGCTCGGCTGCTTCCACGGGGGTGGTACACCTCGAAAAACCTGGCGTCACGAACAGGATTCGAGCAGGACCCACTTACCTGGGTGTTGTGCGCCTTGAAAATCCAAACCGTGAGTGAAGAGTCCAGCTTCCCGCCATTTCCACCATCTTCCTCCATCTTTTGGTGCCAAAACGCCGTCTTCTCAACCAAAAGTGCACGAAGCCGAAGCCCCACCCTTCGTCCTGAGAGTCAGCCGGGAACCGGAAGTTCCCAGAGGGCCACAGCCGAGAAGTGAGTGGTGGGCAAAAACCAAGGGGGCGTGACGGCATCTAACAGCGGAAGGGAAGCAGGGACGCCAGGACTCTGCCATAACGTTCCTGGACACCGCAGAGGCAAGATGTCGGGAAAGCGTGACTGCTCAGCCAAGGATGCTGCTCCCGGTATAGCTGCCTGGATAGAGATGCGGAGGGCGGCCACAGTGGTCTTGGCCCAAGAGAGAAAGGTCATGTGTGCGGGACGGGTAAGCAGAAACCCAGCTCCGGTTGCCCCGGCCAATGAGGCTGCGGAGCCCGGTCTGCCCCTGGCCGCCGCCATTGCTCTGCCACCTCCGCTCCCGGACATAACTGACCCCGAGATGCTGCCCACAACACTGGCAGCGGGCTCCTCAAACCCCGCTGAGGAAGACGAGACCGCGGCTCCTGATCAGATTGTCCCAGTTACTGTGGGATCGGAACCGGAGGAGATGGGAGGAAGGCGATTCAGGTTTCAGTACCCCAGAGGCCGCATGGGTACCTCGTTTTGGAGGGACGGCTACCTGATGTCAATGTCATCACGTGCGATACACGGGTTGGAGATAATTGAGGTGGAAGAGGAGTCCAAAGCTTCGGACTTCTTCTTTGAAGAGAATCCAGCCGAGATCGTTGATGTGGTGGTGCCCATATGTCGGCGCTGTGGCTTGCCAGGGCACTTTGCAAGAGTGTGCCCAGGAAGTGCCCAACGTTAAAGGGACCGGAACCTGCAATTTTAAAAGTTTGGTGTGGACTGTCACCTTTGTTGAACATTCTCCAGAGTTCCAAATGGAGGAGGCTGTCGGGGATCGGCTGAAGGGTCCCTGATGGAGGATGACAGGAAAGTTATGCTATAAGTAGATTGCGCTCTCCTTGTTGAACCTGTTCCACCCTTTGTTAAAGGAAAAAGACCATCAGAACCTTGGACGGTGCAGTGCTGGTAGACGGCACCAGGAGGCCCCGGTGGGGGTCGGCGCAAAAGGGCAATGGCTACCAGGTGCTCAGGACTGCTACCAGAGTCGTCTTTTCAACACGCGGGACCTTAACCTGATCATGGACCCACGGATAGGAATGTAGCGGGTCAGATTGTTTGGGTGGCGAGTTGATGGGATCCGGGACGTTGGGACTGGACTGTCACAGGAAGAGGCTGCAACAGAGTAGGTTGAGCCTCCGCTACTAACATAACCGGTAGCGTTCCATAGTTGAAATGATGAACTCTAACTGTTTAGTAACGTTTAAGAAATGTGCCTCCCTAATGTGGGATAAAAAAATTGTGTAAATAAAAATGTTTCCTTTTTCTTAGTTATGCAAATAAATCTCTGGATGTCCTGTAGCTCGAGGACGAGTTACGTTTAACCAAGGGGGAATGTGACGCCCCTGGACTATCAGGTCATCACAGGGTACTGCACAAGCTGCCCTTCCATGCAGTATTCCGCCCCCCTCTTGGTTCTGGGTCCCTACTTAAGTGGTGTTGCCTCCAATAGCAAATCAATATCCTAGAGACACCCTGCACCACACCCACCTGGCACACCAGTGGAAAGCTTAAGAGGAATAGAGTCGCCCACCTGGGGGGTCAGGGAGGGGTGGTGAGGTGTGTAGAGAGTCGAGTAGAGGGAGTGAGTGGAGAGAGGTTGGAGAGTAGCCCTCGAGCTGAGAGGAGCTCAGAGGAAGTTGGGAGTGGGGTCTCCCGAAGTAACTGACTAGGTTGCAGACGTTGGTCTGGGCCTAGAAGAGTTGGACCCCCAGTCACAGGGGATTGTGGCGAGGTGTTTGGACCCGAGGAGGACGACCGGCAGCCTGGCCCTATAATCGGTCCGGGATGGAAGGCACGACGGGGTACACGGACCCTAGGTCGGGGAGTAGCTTCAGGCAACCCAACAAATCACCTGAGGAAAATGGAGCCTTCACGATCCATTCCCACCTGCTCCAGAATCGGGGCATTAGCGGAACGAGGGGGATAGGACGTTCCAACGAAAACGGTCCAAAAAAATCCCAAGCGTGAGCCCTGAGAGCAAGCTCCCTTACTTAGCCATAGTAGGGAGCGGGGCCTGTCTAGTTCCAAGCTACCGGGCCATCAAGTTGAAGTCTAAACTAAGTGCCAGGAGGCAGGTCGCGGACCACTATGCAGCACCACTTGGGGACGAGCTCCCCTCAGCAGCCGCAGTACCCAGAGACTTGGTTTACCCGGTTGTCGGTGTCTGCTTATGAACTGATTGGGTAGGAGACCCCTTCATACACACGGCCACTTCCCCCTGTTTCACCGAGTCCTGGGGCATCCCCCTACCCGTGGAGGGTTCCAACACCTTGCTGCCCCGTTCCATCCTCCCCGGGTACTCCCAACAGCAGCGGTGGTACTCCTAATTACCACACACCACGGATGGTGTCACAAACTATAACTCCCCTGTGAATACCCCCTTTTCATTCGAGGGACTGCACGACTCCTCCCGGGTCCGGGGACCCTCAAGCCACAGTGAACCTGGATCCAAGCAGCTCGGCTGCTTTACGGGGGCGGAACACCTGCACATGCGCACTTTGATCTGCCCTAATGAGGGCAGATAAAAGTACTGTTGTGCGTATGTGCAGGTGGTCTTTTACCTTTTCTTACGTCTGTGCATTATAGTACTTTGCTCTGCCCTCAGCAGGGCAGATCAAAGTGTGCATGCGCAATGGAGCGCAATGGAGGCCTCTCTGTGAATGACGCAGGACATGTCATGCACATGGAGCTGGGCAGGAGGACAGCGATGGCACAAGATAGAGAACATGCTGGACCAAGAGCAATGACACTTATCAGACATGACCATCCCCTAGGTGGGTATGATAAAGGTGTTTTTTAGGTTATACAGAGTGGCCTGGGTTCTTGTATACAGTATTCTGTAATGCTGTATACAAGGCTCACTGGTGGTGGCTGCAGCTTATAAAGGAAAAACCTGATGACAAGTTCCCTTTAAGAGCGTAAGATGTGCCATAAACTCGTCAGATTTCCATGCATTTTTATGTGATATGTGTCACTATTTTAACTATGTTGGAATAAAGAATCTTGGATTTTACTTATCTCTGACTGCATGTGCCGCATATATCCCATTGTTTTTTCTATTTCTGAATACACTGCACCAGTGTGGACGATCACCTTTAGAGTATGTGTGGCACCCTAGTGTTCAGTTGCCACAGATATACCTGTACTTGGGGCAGGGAAGGATCTCCACATCAGGTAATCCTGCAGATAACACCTTCCACTCCAGGCCTGAAGGGGGAGCTCTACAAGCCGAGCTCGGGTGAGATCCCCTATAAAATCCAGGTCTGGAGGAAGAGTCTGGCAGTTGAGCTTCAGAGAGGACTGTGAGAACATCCAGGTTGACGGAGCTGCGCTAAGCCCATACGAGTAAGCTGTGAGACAGACTGAGGGATCCAGGAGACTCCAAGTCTCCTGGCCACCGCAGCACCTGAAGGCAAAGCAGCTTCCCAGAACTTAGGGACTGCAATGAATACAGTGGTGCCCCTCAGAGGAGCTCCCGCCGCCTGCCATACAGGTGAAGACAGTAAGAGGGAGTCAGAGTGTAGCTCCAGGCAGCCTAAGACTAAAAGGGAGACACAGGGAGGCCTCATAACTCACCAGTTGTGGAGATCCTGAACTGCTTCCAGATCACCTGGAATTGTTACATCAGATACTGTTCCCTGGACTATAACCGCAAGTAAAACAAGGTCAGAGTTAATGGATTGGTGTGACATACTTTATTTCTCTCGTCTGAGAAGCCATAGACTGCTGCACAAAGTGACAGTTGTAAAGGCTATGAGGTAAACTGCCATTTCTGTGAGAAGATGACTAAAACTGCCCTGGGGATCCCGCTTCACCTATGGGTGAGCGTAATCAACTGGCTGCCTAACCATTGCCCCAGAGGTCTGACTTGCAGCCCAGTAACCATACCGGAACCGTAGGTGGCGTCACAAAACACTTTTATTTTTATTTACTGACTTTCAGTGACGAACAGGGCCACGGGACCGGGCAGAAGCCACGTAACATAATCCCGTTAATCAACGCCTGGAATCGGGTACCCCATGGCCCTGGGGTGGGTTATATGCACCTGGCATAGAGACATCTATTGGGAGGGGAACGGCACGATCTCCGTCACAGTCATTTAAATTGCGCTGTCATATTTTGACAGCGCGATCAAATTGGCAAGCAGGCTCGGGGGGAATGCGGATCAACCCACACCTGTTAGCTCCACATGTCTGATGTTCAAATTAGCAGACATATGCAGGGATCACAGCCGGCTCACCACAGCAGCTGTCGGTGATTACTGTGACATGACCAAGGGCGTATCAGTATGTGCTTGGTCATAAAGGGGTTAATGTAATAAATCTCTAAAAATAGATCTGGATAAAAAAAGGATAAAGTTATTCTCAATAATATTTTCTTACTGGCCTTTCTAAAAAAAAAGAAACAAAAAAAATGACATCTCCTTTGTGATGTCCATCTATATTCTGTTTGTCGGACTGTTATTAATCTTTGTCAGCGGACAGTGGCTCAAAACACTTGTGGGTTTTACAGGAATAAGAATTTAACAGGAACAAGAAAAACAATATCTACTATTTTTTCATTTCTTTATTTTCTGTCACTCCATGTGTTTATCAGTGATCTCTATGGGCTCTTCGCTCTTTGTCAAATTCGCTAAACCTTAAAGGAGTATTTCAGTTCTTAAAATCTGTAAATCCAAAACATAGTATACATGTTATTTACGCGTCTAGATGCTCAATATGTACATGGGCTTCCTGAGCAGAATTACAGGGTCATAAGCTTAGCTGCAGGGTTTTCTAGTGGCATCGATCTTCTGTCATCTTAGAAATATTCAATGACTTAGGATATTAACCAACCTTTCCATCAAAAAGGATAACTATTTTTGGTTTCCTGTCCCTAACAGTTGGCTGTCTTTCCTTGGGAAAAAGAGCTTATTTGCATGCTGGAACTTCCTAGGAGCATTATTCGTTCGATAAGACTTCCTATAGCATGGGGCAGTAACCCTACCAGGAGCAACAGTACCCCAGAGATCCATAGACACTGTAAGGGTAGATCCCAGTGTCTTACAGTTTTGTTATTCAAAGTGCCTTCTGTATTATGCATGCTTGCATGTGTAAGGGGGTGGTCGAGCCCCCTGGGAGAAGAAACCCCTAGAAGACATCACATGTTTCTAAAATGTGGTTATTAATCTTTATAGTGTGTTATAAGGATGTATTAGAGTTTTATGTATATTGTAATGCTGTTTGGTTGTTTCACCACTAGATGTCACCCAGGAGTAGGACACTCACTAGGAAAACCACCTGGTAACAGTTGACAGTTGGTGATTGGCTAGGAGAAGGAGCCAGTGGCAGTTACAGTTGTGACAGGAAGTGAAACCAGTCTAGTCTAGTTTGGGACACAGACCTGACAGGGAGTTGAAGCAGCAGAGAAGAAAGAGACAGCAGTGGAAAGCTGAGGAATATCTGTAATGTAGTTAAGCTGAAGAGAGAGGGAATCGCAGAGAAAAGCTTCCATATTAACGATCCTTACCTGAGCCGGAGGCTGGCACGGGTACCTGGGGAAGGCCTGAGAAGTACCTTGGAGTTAGGTATTGGCAAGCCCGGGAACAGTGCAGCAACTAGATGATAGGTTTTATGAGCCCCTTTAGAGGACAGGAAGGTGAACCAGTGCTCGAGTGTACTATTTCTTGGAAGTCTGGACCACCGCGCGGTGGTGTAAGCTGACAGCTAAGTAACAGAGCCCTGAGAGTAACTACATTTGACTGAAAGTGTAACCTGAAGGAGAGAATGATTTCAATTGAAGATGTGCTGCAGACCTGTGATGTAATAAAGAAGAACTTGTTGAGTTATATGGCTGTCTTGGGCTCTTTCCCGTTTCCAGTGACATTGCTGAACTTCACCAGCAGAGGAAAGGCCCGGACTTGACAGGTGCTGTGTTATGGGACTGTCCTAATAGCTCTATGCTACCTCTCCCATGTTCTCCATGTGTCTCGGATTTGTCTGTGACGGCTGGGTCTGGGGTTAGCCTGCCACCCCAGGGGCGAGTGCCACGACTACAAAAGAGGCGCCCCCGATCCCACCGTTACACATGTTTGTTGCATTATGTGAATTATACCCTATGCTTATAAAGTCATGTATACAGTGACAAGCAAAAGGGTAACAATGTTTTAAACGTTTGACTTTCAGGCTCCATATTTCACCATCCACTATATCTTTGAAGATAAGACTACCTTCATTTTGTAGGCAATCATCTTGGTTATCTCATACATAAATTTGACTTGCAACTATTTAGTATATGATTAGTTATGCAGATTCTTGCCATGCCACCGCATTTTTTTTCTTCCTGTATACAACAAATTACAACCTGTTCTCACATTCCCTAATAGCTCAGTGTGTTATTAATTTGTTTCCCACGTGAAAGGTCACTGGTTTGAATGAAGGAGCAGCCTTGCAGGAGATTTCCCAGGGAAAGACAAACAGCATCATCCAGTTTATCGATAGCGGTCTCTCGACGAAAAAAATTGTCAAACTGCGTTATGTGAGTGCCATGACTGTTGGAATAATATGAAATTATGTCCGTCCATCCATTCAAATGCCAAGAGCTAGACGACAAGGCAAAATATCTGAGTCAACAAGTCGGCTTCTCACAAAGTCTATCAATTGTGGCACGACAAACACGGCTGTGGAGGTGACTTATATGCTTCGTAATAGTGAGATCACATACGTCCATGTAAACATCGTATGATTCATGTTACACAAGTCTGGAATGGTGACCTGAAAAAAGGTGAAGAAACCTCAACTTCCATATGTCGTCAGAAGCATCAGCTCAAGTTTGCAAAGAAGTACAAAGAGTGGACAGTAAAAGATTGGAAACGGGTGATTTGGAGCAATGAGATAAAAGTCAATAGACTAGACTCTGATAGGTGCAAATTGGTCTGGAAAAAACATGGGAAAAAGATTACTATGAGATTGAAAAGGACAACATAGTGCTCCAGCAAGACAATGACCTGAAGCATACATCGAGTTTGGCAAAAAATGGTTCAATGACAATGAAGTGGAGGTGCTGGATTGTACCCCACAGTCCTCAGACTTCCACCCAATTGAACATTTGTGGGTAGAGTTGAGAAAAAGCTGTAAATATACCCAAGTGAGTCAACCAATATGCACCAACATTTGTAATTTGTGGAAGAAACCTGGGGTCAGATTTTGGTCAACACATGCTTGAATCTGATAGAGAGCTCGTCCAGAAGGCGTTATGCAGTGTTGAAAGCCAAAAGTGTATTTACAAAATGCTAACACAATCATAAAAATTTAAATTTAGATTTTTAGGAGGAAAACAGTAACAATGCAGTGACATCACAAGAATCTTCATAACTAATCATATGCTAAATAGTTGCAAGTCAAATTTATGCATGAGCTAACCAAAAGGATTATATATAAAATGAAGGTAGTCTCACACTGAAAGTAGTAGTGGATGATGAGACATGGAGCCTAAAAGTCAAAAGTTCAACACATTGTTACCCTTTTGCTGATCACTGTATATAGTGATAGAATTTTACCTGGTCAATTTGTGACGCCCTGGTTCCCAGGGGTCACAGGTAATAACACCTACCAAATTATACACACCCCCCCATCCCCCTGTGAGGACACACCCGTCACCCGAAAGGGAGACCTGATGCCTCCCTCAGGGCTAGTAGGGCACACCAGGTGGGCGGAGTCAGGCGGAAAGGCATGCCCACCGAGGAGACTACTGCCCTGAGGCAGGAAATACAAGAAAGAACAGTTTTGGAGTTGACAGTGAGTGGTAATGGAGCAGCTGTCAGGGACCCGGGTAGGAGCCTGGGACCCTTGAAACGTCAGGCAGGCAGATGGTGGTGGCTGTCTGCCGGAGTACCGGTACAGCAACCAGCGGAACCGTAGGGACCGGGCCTGGGTTGGAGCCCGCCGGTCCTGAACCGGGGAGTCAACCATGTACCGGAGCACCAGAAACCGGGTACTCAGACCCCGTCCTAGCTTAGAAGCCACTGAGTTTAGACAAATTGACTGATTGCTGGCTGGACCTCACGGGTTCATCCACACCTAAAGTCCCGAAAGAAGGCAAAAGCCCACTGATTCTGGGTGAGTGCCACCGCCAAGGGCAAAACACCCAACGGGCTTACGCCTGCGGGCAACAGAGGGCTCCTCTGGCAGCTCAACGCCGGGGAGCGGGCTACCACTGCCCAGGCAGGGGTGCCGAAAAACCACAACAAGAGGTGCAAGGGAAAAGGGGCCACCATCAACCTCACAGGGGACATCAGCAGCCGGCTGCGGGACCCGACCATACCCGAACTTTGGTTTACCAGTGACTCTGAGTGTGGATTAATCGTGAGTACACCAGTGCCATCCGGGCATGACACTGCACCGCAGCACGGCACCCTGCACCCCGACAACAACATCAGCGCTCCAGTCCCCCCACCGGGCCCCGGGAAACACCGCCCCTACCCACGGAGGGGCTAACATCTAGACTGCGGCTGCAACACCGATCCCGGACGAGCCCGCCTTCACTCCAGCCGCAGTGGTGGTGCACCCCGTCACCACGATCCGTGGGTGGCGTCACGACTCGTTGGACGACTGCGCGGCCCTCCCCGGCTGTGCACATCGTCCCACCTCACCACCACCCCACTGCCTCCCCTTAACAGAGCGACGTGGCCCCCGGTCTGGAGGCACTCGTGCCACCAACAACTCGAGCCCGGACCTCGAGCGGCTCGGCCCGAGCAAGCGGAAGAAGCGGCCGGGCCCCTCTCAGGGCGGTACAATTTGGATTGGGAAGTCTCATTTTAATAGTAAGAGAGGAAAACGCTGAGTGACAAACGTAGTGTGTGGCCAAATAGGTGTTGTGCTCCTAAATTGTTTGTGGTAGTTACTATAGATATTATTATATGGCTTACATTCTCCTTAAAAGAGGAGGTTGGAGTAGTTGTTTATGCATATCCCAGCGTGTAAAGATGAGGTTGCTCATACAGAAGAGCATATCTGCCCAAAGATATGCAAACAAGGAGCACAAAGGTCTGAGGCTAAGGCCACGTGCACACGTTGAGTATTTGGTGAGCTTTTATCTCATTATTTGTGAACCAAAGCCAGGAGTGGGTGAATAATACAGAAGTGGTGCTCATGTTTCTATTATACCTTTCCTCTGACTGTTCCGCTCCTGATTTTGGCTACAAATACTGAGGTAAAAAGCTCACCAAATACGCAATATGTGCATGCAACCTTAGAGGAACTAGGCAATTTTTCCCCCATACTGGAAGCGCTTTAGTATTGAACTTGTAAATCTAAAAAGTAAGAAGCGCTGATAGTGTAACACAGATGAACAAGTGTAGTATATAGGAAATATACACTTACCTAATTCGGTTGTGAATGTCACAACCACTGATAAGCATGAGATAATGGCGTCTGCTGCAGCCCCACGTGGATGGGCATTCAAAATGGAGTAGAGAAGGGGTTAACGCCGTGCATCAGCCAAATGAAACTGTAGAGATGTTGATGGATAATATCTTTCTTTTATTTCATCGGTCTACGCGTTTCGAGGTCAAAGCCTCTTCCTCAGGACCAGTACATCAACAAAAGCATATCACAGATCCAGATGACAGATCTATCTATATATCTATATATTGTTATACCAGTTGTATATAGATCTGTGATATGCTTTTGTTGATGTACTGGTCCTGAGGAAGAGGCTTTGACCTCGAAACGCGTAGACCGATGAAATAAAAGAAAGATATTATTCATCAACATCTCTACAGTTTCATTTGTCTGATGCGCGGCGTTAACCCCTTCTCTACTCCATTTTTAGTATTGAATTTGCAAGCACTGTTTTGAAGTTAGCCAGGATAGCTAGAGTGCGTTGTTACCTCCTAACCCTGGCCAGCTTCAATGCAATGATTACAAGCTAGATAGTAGTGGTGGTTGTTCTCCTCTAGAATAATTCACAGCAACAAAGGGCAACAGTGTTTACCTGCGCAGGCCACAGATCAAATGCACTGACAGGTTGCAGCAAGAAACCCTTAATAAAGATGGAGGCAACACAAGTGCAAAACACTGATGGAGCAACCACTCATGCACTACCAATCCATGGAGGGGGTGACTGCTTAGTATTAAAATTGCACACAAATGGCTTGTATAGGACACTGTTTACATGTCTTGCATACACCCTACTGATGACACCCATACTATTAGACTAGGCAGGCTAATAGTATATTATATATATATTTTTTTTGCACATATATTTTTCTACAGGATGCAGCCAGGCCCATTAATGTAGCCCTTGTAAACTAGGGTCTCCATTCCAGTGTGGTGCACTTATATAGTGCTGGGCAGCCCGCCTAGTCTAATAGTATGGGCATCATTAACCCCTTAACGACCGCGGGCAGTAAAATTACGTCCTAAATGTCATAATGTTACTGCCCGCGGTCCTCCGGCGGCAGCATGCCGCGATCGGCTCACATCTCAGCTGATTTTCACAGCTGAGATGTGTGCCTGCTAGGCACGAGCAGAATCGTTATCTGCTCGTGCCGATTAACCCCTTATATGGCGCTGTCAATATGTGACAGCGCCATTATAAGCGCGATCGCGGTAAAGTTTTACTTACCGCCCGATACCGGAAGTCACGTGACGCGATCACATGACTTCCGATAGTTGTCATGGTAGCACAGGGTCATGTGATGACTCCTGTACTACACCTGACTTGCTTTCACTTTCGCTGTGCCCAAAGCACAGCAAAAGAGAAAGAGAGCGTATCTGCTGTTTACAGCCTTGTAGCTGTGATCAGAAGATACTGCAGAGCGATTGGAATGCTGATCGCAATAGCCCCCTAGGGGGACTAGTAAAATAAAAAAAAAGTGAAAAAAAAGTTTTAATAAATTAAAAGAAAACTAAAAAACCTAAAAGTTCAAATTACCCCCCATTCGCCCCATTGAAAATTAAAGGGTTAAAAAAATAAAAAATATACACACATTTGGTATCGCCGCGTTCAGAAACGCCCGATCTATCAAAATATAAAATCAATTAATCTGATCAGTATACGGCGTAGTGTCAAAAAAATTCCAAACGCCAAAACGACGTTTTTTTGTCGCCACAACTTTTGCGCAAAATGCAATAAGAGGCGATCAAAACGTAATATCTGCGCAAAAATAGTACCGTTAAAAACGTCAGCTCGAGACGCAAAAAATAAGCCATCACTGAGCCTAAGATCCCGAAAAATGAGAACGCTACGGGTCACAGAATATGGCGTAAAACGTGCACCACTTTTTTCGGACAAACTTCCGATTTTTTTTAACCCCTTATATAAAAGTAAACCTATACATGTTTGGTGTCTACGAACTCGCACTGACCTGAGGCATCACACCCACACATCAGTTTTACCATATAGTGAACACAGTAAATAAAATATCTCAAAAACCATAGTGCTATCGCACTTTTTTTGCAATTTTTCTGCATTTGGAATTTTTTTGCCGTTTTCGAGTACACTATATGGTAAAACTGATGGTTTCATTTAAAAGTACAGCTCGTTCCGCAAAAAATGAGCTCTCGCATGACCATATTGACTGAAAAATAAAAAAGTTACGTCTCTCAGAAAAAGAATGGCGAAAAAAAAAACGGAAAGCGAAAATTCGGCCGGTCGTGAAGGGGTTAATAGGCTGTAAGCCAGACACTGTGCACTTACATGTGTGAATGGCAGCATATACAAGCTATTTGTGTGCAATTTTAATACTAATCAATCATCCCCTCCATGCATTGTCAGTTTGGGAGTTGTTGCTCCATCAGTGTTGGTAATGCCTATTTATACAATGTAATGAATGCATCATTTTAAAAAGGTTAGAGGATGAAAAATAAGACATTTAAGACATTAGTCTGTTTTATACACAAAGACATGCATCCTCCATTTTATATGTGTACATATAAAATTATATAAATGGGTTAAATAAGACTTCCGCTGAGGGTTCTGGGTACTTTTTTCTATGATGTAGCTATCAAATAATTTAATTTCCTAACTGGATGCTGGTAAATGCTGGAAATGTCATAAAAAAATAAATACGAGACGGACACATCCAAACTTTGTAATTCTTTTCCTTCACATAAATCCTCAAGCTTATAAAAACCATGTCATGTACAGTTCAGAAAAAAACCTGAAATAAAAAGCGCTCTTTAGAAAAGGGATTATATCAAGGCCACCTCTCTCCTCTAAATACATCTATTTTCTATCATTCTTTGTACAGGAAAAATCCGGAATATGGTTTCAAGTGGAGACATTGGACCGCTCACAAGGCTTATTTTGGTCAACGCTATTTATTTCAAAGGAGAATGGGAACACAAGTTTAGTCCAGACGCCACTCATCCAAAAGACTTCACAGTGAAAAGGGGCATTAGTGCCAAGGTCCCGATGATGAACCTACATTTAGCCACAAAGCTTGGTAACCTCATCTCTGTACTGTCTCTTTTCTGTCATTTTAGGATCGTCGTTTTTTTAGCACTATTTTGCTATGTATAAAACAATTATTTGACTATGTATGGATTCTTTGATTAGGTATTACATCACAATCGTAATTGGTTAATCATTATTAGTAAAAAGATTCCATTACCATCATTTACCAAATGTTTAATATTAGATTGCACGATCTGTCACCAGACATGAGAGAATCAATTTAAACCAAATTTGTTCTGAAAAATAATTTGGATTCTTCAGAATCTGAGTATTTCACAATTTCATTAGCTGGAATCCAGATAAATGGTCAAGTAAATGGTCAAACACCATTTTGCTGGATGAATTTTTAAGTCGAGATGAGCAAACCTGAGGTTTGGTGTTTGCTGTTCATACCAAACACAGACTTTTACCAAAAGACAGAGTTCAAGTGCTTTATGTATGAAAACCACTTGCGCAAGCGTCGCTGGGATTGGGTACACTTGGTGCTCAGCCCAGTGTAAGCCGCTTGCAGTGTTTAAACGACTCGTACTGGGGGGTAACAACAATGTGATTGGAAAATCCCCACCAACCAGCCCCCAGAGGTGATCTCTATGTGGCTGACTGCATGTGGGTGGAAACCTGAACTGCCCAAATAGTGACTTCCATTTGGAGTCTGGTCAAGTCCGAGTCACAAACCGAACTCCCACGGGTTCGCTCATTTCTACTTTTAAGGCAAGAATGGGGATAAAAATAAAAAAAAAAACATTATACTCACCTCATCCTTCACCTTTCCTGCCGCAACAGCTCACACCAACCCACTGCCACCTCCTTCTCTTTGGCTCTGGTCATCTTCTCTTCAGTCTTCACATTTTGGTGCCTCCGGCTCTGACTAGGCCTCACACGACATCATGGGATGTGTGAAGTCTAGTAAGCACTGGAAATTGAAAAGAAGAAGCCTGGAGCCGAAGTAAACAAGTCAGTCGTGGACCGGGTGGGGTGGGGAGTGATAGTGGGACAGGTGAGGGATCAGGTGAGAATACTATTTTATTATTTAACCTCTCCGTTTATTATGCTCTGCGGTCTGAAGAGCATCCCATACTAATAAGTCCAAAAAGTTTATTTTTGGACTTATTATTATACATTACTAGACAGATTTACTATGCAGAAGTCTGGGCAAGCTGAATGACCCTCTGTGGTAAACTGTAATGATTGGTACAACTAATTAACTAATGAAATCAGTATCAACTGAAAAAATTCCCAAATATGCGCCATAAATAATATAAATCAAGAGGGCAACAAGACAGTGGAGAACTCAAACAATAATATATGCGATAGAAAACACAGTCCAAACTCCATTATAAGTATGAAAATATATCTAACTTTATTAAACAATTAAAAAATGCTAAAAAAAAGTGATATAACCATACATATGGAGATACAGGTGTGGTATACAAGAGATGAAATACATGACAAAGATACAAAAGTATATCATGGGAAGGGGTAAGCATACGGCCTCTCAGAGCCGGTCTCTACATGTTAAATATAAATAGTGCTGCTACCTATTGAAATGATCCTAATATGGCCACCAAAGCTCAATGGATCTCTTATTACTTCAGGATAGAGTAAAACAGCCTGTAATATATAGTATCAAAAACTTCCATGATTTCCCACGGTGTTCCCTGTACCGGTCAGTGAGTCACCAATCACTAATGATCCTACTGTATATCAATTGGAGAACACCACGCTATCTATCAATCTATCTATCTATCTATTATTATTTTTTTGTACTACTAAATGACTTTCGTAATAAGTTAAGATAATTTACCAGTAGATAATTGTTCATGATTAGAATGACTATATATAGGAAGTCGTTAGTATGACAACCCACTCAACAATCATTTGGAAATATCATCAGCAAAAAATACTTAATCGAAATATCTACTTACATTTTATAAAGGCATAAACTAACCAACTAAGTATAAAAACACCGTCTCTCAATCCTAAAGGGTTGAAGTAAATTTTGATTAATCGCTATTTCACACAGGTCATATTATTACTATGTGTATGTTGTTGTATACAAGACATGTTATGCTTTTCCTGCATTTCCTAAAAAGTAACGTCAAACAGAGATAATTCGGAGTACACTCTGTTCCTTTATGAATGGAGGTCCTAATAGACAAGAGAGGTGCCCTGTAGTCAAGTTCACTGCACACTCCAGAGATGATGCACATAAATTATGTTTATTGTGGTGAATAGTATTTCACATGTTTCAAAAGCAGGCAATGCAATTTTTCCATGCTTAACCTCTTCACCCAGGCAATTTTCTGTTTTTCATTTTCATTTTTTCCTTCCCTTCTTCCAAGAGCCATAACTTTTTTATTTTTCTGTTAATATAGCCAAACGAGGGCTTGTTTTATTCAGGACAAGTCATAATTTTGAATGACTTAAAGGGAACCAAACATCAGGATTTTCATATATAAGGTAAAGCCAGTGCAGTACTGGCACTATCAGGCACAGGCTGTACATACCATTAGTGGGCAGCTCAGATGTTTAGGCTGTGAAATCCAAGTTTATAAAGTTTGAAAAGTCATCCACTTTTTGATTGACGTGTGTACCTCTGCTGATAATATCCGGGTGGGTTATGCACATGACTCCCACCCCCTCCGCCGCCTGTCCTCCCTCTCACTGGCTGTATATAAATTTCTCTATTCAGAAACACGGTGACTGAGTTGGCGCCTGCACATAGCGCTTATCTCCGGCGCCATGTTTCTGAAGCCCGCAGTACCTAGTATTGTGCATGAGAGGGCGGCGCATGCCTTGCTTCTTCAGATCTCGTTGTGACCACGGGAGTGTGCGCGGTCACAACAGGACTGGAGAACAGCTAATCTTACCCCAATTAGCTGCAGCTACGATATCGTCTGCTGCAGCTAATCGGTAAGATCAGCTGTTCTCCAGTCCTGTTGTGACCACGCGCGCTCCCATGGTCACAACAAGATTTGAAGAAGTGAGGGCGCATGTGCCGCCCTCTCATGCACAATACTTTGTAATGTGGGCTTCAGAAACATGGCGCCGGAGATAAGCGCTATGCGCAGGCGCCAACTCCGACTCCGTGTTTCTGAATAGAGAAATTTACATACAGCCAGTGAGAGGGAGGAACAGGCGGCGGAGGGGGCGGGAATCATGTGCATAACCCGCCCGGATATTATCAGCAGAGGTGCACATGTCAATCAAAAAGTGGATGAATTTTCAAACTTTATAAACTTGGATTTCACAGCCTAAACATCCGAGCTGCCCACTAATGGTATCTACAGCCTGTGCATGATAGTGCCAGTACTCCAGTGGCTTTACCTTATACACGAAAATCCTGATGTTTGGTTCCCTTTAATTTACTGTACTGGAAAATGGAAAAAAAATTCAAGTGCGATGAAATTGTAAAAAAAGTGCAATTCCACAATTGTTTTTTTAATTTTTTTTATTTACCATGTTCACTATATGGTAAACTGACCTAGCAATATGATTCCCCAGCTCAGTTCAAGTTTGTAGATACTAAATATGTATTTTTTTTATAATTTAAGTGGTGAAAAAAAATTCAGCAACTTTTTAAAAAAAGAATAGCGCTTTTGTTGCCATTTTCCAAGACCCATAATATTCTCATTTTTAGGGATCTGCGACTCAGTGATGGGTTATTTTATGTGTCCTGAGCTGACGTTTTTAAGTAAACCATCTTTGGGAAGATGCATTGTTTTGATCGCCTGTTATTGCATTTTATTGCAGTGTTGCAGCAACCAAAAAACATAATCTTGTCGTTTTTATATATTTTTCCGTTACGTCGTGTACCGATCAGATTAATTTGTTTTAGATTTTGCTAGATCGGACATTTCTGAAAGCAGGGATACCAAATATGTGTATTTCTGTTTTTTAATTGTTTTATTTTCAATGAGGCAAAAGGGGGGAATGTGAACTTTTTTTTTTTTTTTTCACATATTTTTAAAAATTTTGCGCCCTTAGGGGACTTGAATCCTGCACTGTCCGATCACTTCTACTGCTCAGAGTGATGCTTCAGTATCGCTCTGAACAGCAGAAATGACAATCTCCTGTGAATGCTGGCACTCAGCGGGCGTTCATAGGAACTTCATCATGACAGTGACAAGGCCATTAGCTGACCCCTGGCTGTCATAACAACCCATCGGCACCCCATGATCACATCATGGGGCCGCCGATGGGAGAGGGGAATTGCGTGCTCCCTGGCAGCCATGTTGGATCACGTTTTCAGAGTCTAACTAGAATAAGAGAGCCACCCACGCCTATTAGCTGCACATGTCGGCTGATCAGATCAGTTGACATATGTAGGGAAAGATGCGAACTCAGTTTGTGAGCTCACATCAAAGTCAGGCGCATGATCAAGGACGTATATGTAAGTCCTTGGTGGTGAAGGGGTAAAAGGGGTTGTCCCATGAACAAAGTACATTTTATTAATAGATCTTAACACAAAAATAGGTTTCACTATTGGATGTGTTAAAAAAAATGTTCATGTTCTGAAATAATCTTATAAATATGCCCCTGCTATGTACTGTGTAATGGCTGTGTCTGACCGTACAGGGACATGGCTGATCATAGCACAGAGAAGAGAGTATACAAACATTACAGTAGGGATCACAGCTGCTGCTTTCTCTGAGATAAAATACTGTATGTTTAAAAACAGGCAGGGAAATGTTTTACCAAACAATAAGAATCAGTTACAGTCATAGCTGAAAGTGTTGACACCCTTTAAATTGTTCCAGAAAATGAAGTGTTTCTTCAACAAAATAATCACAATTAAACATCTTTTGTTATAGACATGTTTATTACTTTTGTCTGTATTGGAACAACACAAAAAAGAAAAAAAGAGAAATAGGACATCATTTCACACAACCTCCAAAATGGGTCTCACAAAATTGTTGGTACCCTCAACTTAATATTTGGTTACACACTCTCTGTGACAAATAACTGCAATCAATCACTTCCTATAACCATCAACCAGCTTCTTACATCTCTCCACAGTTCACACTGACACTGATGCACCCTGAGCCTGCAGGACAGCCTGAATTTCTTTGGAACTTGAGTTAGGCTATATGCGCACGTTGCGTCGGTGTACCCGCAGTTTATTCTGCACGTTTTCCTTCCCTTGGTTTTTGACCAAATGGCTTTTGGCAATTTTCTAGCGCTAAAAACGCATGCGTTTTTACCGCGTTTTTAGTGCGTTTTCAGCGCTTTTTACCTGCGTTTTCACCTGCGTTTCTGCAGATCCGTTTTGTAGATCAAGACACTGAGAAATAAAGTTGGAATAGTCAAAAAGAATGAAAAAAGAGACAAAAAAGGATAAAATTAACTTTTAATAAAACTATATGGAAAATATCAATTATAATGAAATAATAGCGGTTATGCACATTATAACAGAAAAATAGGTCAAGTTTATTATTTTTAAGCATTTAAATTTTCGGTTATTGTGTGTGTGTAAAGGAACATTAGAACCCATTAATTTTTGGCCAGAAAAGCATGCGTTTTTGGAGGCAAAAACGCAGTGGAAAAGCAGGTAAAAAGCATGAAAAACGCAGGAATTGTGATTTTGGTTGCTTTTTGCCATTTCTCATTGACTCCAATGTTAAGGAAACGCTGCAGAAATGGCAAAAACAACTGACATGCTGCTTCTTTTTCAGCATGGTTTTTGACCACAAATATGCAAATTAAACGCTGCAGAAAAAAAAGCAAAGTGCAGACAGGATTTCAGCTTTTCCCATAGACTTTGCTGGAAAACAAAAAC
The DNA here is from genome assembly GCF_048569485.1 of Anomaloglossus baeobatrachus. Taxonomy (NCBI): domain Eukaryota; kingdom Metazoa; phylum Chordata; class Amphibia; order Anura; family Aromobatidae; genus Anomaloglossus; species Anomaloglossus baeobatrachus. The sequence goes on from NC_134355.1 coordinate 492,059,765, forward strand.
GCATGCGTTTTGGCACAAAAACGCTGCAGCTAAAAACGCTGCAGAAACGCGGGAAAAAACGCAACGTGCGAACATAGCCTTAGGCTGCTTATCCACTATCCGGACTACCTAGCATTGCAACCTTTCATTAGTTTTTCTCTGGTATTCACATCCACAGAGATTAGCTACAATGCCATGTGTTGTAAACTTCTTGATTATGTTGTGCACAAAGGAAAAGGGAAGATCAAAATCTTTGGAGATGGACTTGTAACCTTCAGATATTTTTCAACATGTATTTTTGGTTCTCAGTTCCTCAGATTGTTCTCTTCTTTTCTTTATGTTCTTTTTGCTTAGTGTGGCGCAAACAGAAACACAATGCAAAGACTAAAGCGGGCTTTACACGCTGCGATATCGCCCGAACGTTCTCGTTGGGGTCACGGTTTTGGTGACGTACTTCCGGAATCATTAGCGAAGTTGCTTTGTGTAACAGCGTTCGGCGATGTGAAATCGTCGCAAAAGCGTGATTTATCGCTAATCGTCGACACGGGTCCTTATTCCCAAAAATCGTTGTTATTCATGTTGAAATATCGTTGCTCGTTCCTTTTTACATACTTTTCATGAGGTGTGACACTACTAAAGCGACTTTAAAAATTGTTGCCTCTTGCGTCATCATCGATACGGGCATGTATGATAGTTGAAATGTTCAATACGCCTACTTGCTTCCTATTTGTGAACGCATCTGCTCCATGATTGGACATTAATATCTTCAAGACGCAAACATCCTTTCTGTGATGTCCCATTTCGTCGGATCATTGTCTAGTTTTTGGACGTGTCCTGCTGGCTCCGTGTACGGCGGATTTTTTGCATCGTTCTTGTGTTATATCAACTTATCATGTGAGTATGTTTTTAATTTTGTTCGAAATAGCCTTTATCAGAAAATAACTAATGTTTGTTGTTTTCATGACTGTTATATATAATAGTAACCTGCATAGTATTTTTTCAAAGATTAGATCCATCCTAATTAATTATTGTTTTAGTGTTATCATTCATGATATGTGTCCATATTTCTTCTAATATTTTTTTCTGGTAATATAAAATGTTACATTTTTTTAAAAAATATATTTTTTTCAAAAAAAAACCCAAAAAACATTAAAGATATTATTCTATGTTCTACAGACCAAATATGCGTAGTGAGCATGAAAATGCCGTCATAGCTGCCATGCTTGTAGCCGGAGGAGCCCTTTCCCTTGCCGAGGATCATAACATGCGATGCAGAACAAGAAACCGACGGATTTGGGCACGCAAATGGCTACTAGAGAGACAACGCTATACACACATGCACCTTGTTAGAGAACTACAAGAGCATAACCCACATGACTTTAGAAACTACCTACGCATGTCTGAAAGCTCATTTACTTACCTTTTAGAGAAAGTCCGCCCTTATATAATGCGCAATAATACAGTAATGCGTCAGACAGTACCTGTAGACGAGCGTTTGGGGGTGACTCTTCGATTTTTGGCTACAGGACGCAGTTTGACTGACCTCCAGTATTCATCTGCAGTGTCACGCTCTCTACTCAGCTCCTTAATTCCGGAGACATGTTTGGCAATAGCACATGCTTTACAAGACTACATGCATTTGCCAAAAACTTCAAGTGATTGGGAAAAAATTTCCCAAACATTCAACCTGTTATGGCAATTCCCTAATTGTGGGGGCGCAATTGACGGGAAGCACATAAGGATAATGCAGCCACATAATTCTGGCTCATATTATTATAACTACAAGGGCTACCACAGCATTATCCTTATGGCTGTTGTCAACGCCACTTATGATTTTCTTTACATTGATATAGGGATGAATGGGCGAGTGTCGGATGGTGGTGTATTTGAACATACGGATTTTGCATATCCTCTCAAACAAAATCAACTACAATTACCCACCAACCAAAATAACATTGGGAATTTAAATTTTGTATTTTTGGCGGACGAGGCCTTTCCATTACAACGTAATTTGTTAAGGCCATATCCACTTACAGGCTTGAATGTTCAAAGGCGCATTTTTGATTACCGTCTATGCAGAGCACGAAGAGTTGTCGAGAATGCTTTTGGCATCTTAAGTAGTAGATTTCGAATTTTTTCCATGCCAATCAACTTAAAAATCGAATCTATAGACAAAGTTGTACTTGCATGCTGTTATTTACATAATTTTCTTAGAAAAAGAGATGGACTTGAATATGTTCCACCTGGCTTTGTGGATATGGAAAATCATAGTAATGGTGTGCTTGAGCTTGGGGCCTGGCATCAGCAACTTAACCCGCTTGATGATCTTTTACCACAGCCAGCCCTTTCACGTAGTATGACGGATGCAATGGCAAATAGAACAAATTATTGTAATTATTTTAATGGCCCTGGGGCTGTTTCATGGCAGCATGTCTATGAATAATTATTGTGTTTGGTTTCCAATTAAACATGATCTTGCCTGTTTATGTGACAAAAATGTTGTTCCTTTTTTTTTTTTTTTTTGGTTTATTTTGTTTGGTTTAAATTTTGTAATTAACATGCATGATAATGTTAAAGTGCGCATTTGTTATGTTTAAAAATGTAAACACATGTATTATTTTTAGTTTCCTTTATTATTTTTATTGGAACTCTTTAGCAATGTCAGAGTTTAATTTTGCAATATTTTAAAAAATAAAAATATGATTGAAAACTAAATCATTCTTCTGACAAACATTATCCCAAAAAAATAAAAAAAACTACATTAATTTGAATCAAGCATTACAAACATTTTCTTATCAATTTATCTCTTTGTAAGAATGTAATGTTTAAATAGTATAAATTTGTTTTTTTTAATAAAATTATAACGAAAAGAAAAGATAAAATTTAATATAAAAAAAACCCCACGCATTAGCGCATATAAATAATGCGCACATAAGTATCATGACTGCACACAATGTCGAAAAACACATGCGGTTTGTTTGGTTTTTTAATAATGAAACGTCATGACGTCCAAACGTCAAATGCACCATGTGACACGCCACACTGGATACCTGCAGATCAAAAGAGAAACTGAAAGCAAAAATGTCTGCAAACAAACGTGCAAAAGTCTGGGGCCAAGGGGAGGTGCAATACTTGGTAAAAAGGATGGATGCGCTGGATTATATATGTGCAAACACATATCCACGTCCTATGGCACATAAAAGAAGTGTTGTTAAAAAAATATGCAGGGGCCTGTACCGTAAATTTACAATCAGCCGCACTCCTACACAAGTACTTAAAAAATGGGCAGATTTAAAGTACCGTGATAAGGAGAGAATGGAAGAAATTAGCAGTAACCTGGATGTGATTGCTGGTAAGTTGTTGGTTATCACTTACATAAGTTGGTGTTTTTCCGTTGTTTTTAATGAAAACAATATAGGTGTTGTGTTGTAAAAAAAACAAAAATTAGGGTTTCTTTTAAATATCCAAAACTATCATCATATCATTTATGTTTTTTTAATTTTTTTTTTACAAATGCAACAGATGTGAATCAATTGCCTAATGAGGCAAGCCTTCCCTCAAACAATAATGGTGATAATGTACAACACCAGCTGCCTCCAAGCATGGATGACACCATCGAAATAAGACAAAATAACTTAAATATTAACGCTGACAACCTTGATTATGATGCTATATCACCATCATCAGGACAAGCTGCAGATGATCCAAATTTGGATGTGAATATTGTGGACAATGGTAATGCTATGTATTGTTGCAATTTTTTAACTTGAAAAATATAAAAAATTGTAAAAATATGTATTACAATATTTACAATCCCCTAAATTAGGTGGCAAAGGATCAGGTTGGGACATGAGCGCATCATCCGGAGATGAGGGTGAAGATGTTTCAAGTAATGGTAAATTTAACTTGTATTAAACATTATGTTACATTCCAAATTTATAAGGGAAAATTATAATTTAAGTATAAAAAAATATGTGTGTTTGTTTATTCAATAAAACAAATGAAAAAAAGAAAAAAAAATTAATGATGAAATTAAATAACCATAAAATTATTTTGTCTGTCTATTTTTCAGATATCATAACCCTATATGATATTTATCTGTCTGCGAAAAGGCTGAATGAAGCATCAGAGGCCCATGAAGCCCTAATCCTGCAATATATTAATCAACGCTCTAAATAATACATGCTTTCTGGAGATGTTTACATATTTTACCTGTATATGACCAAGTTTAAGACAAATGGTTTTGCAAAAATTGATATAAAAATGTTGTTTTTAAAAATTTTAAATATATAAATAAAAAAAAAAAAAAAATTACATTTGTTATAACATACCTTAATTGTCAAGAAAAATAGTCAACCAAACATAAATTTCATAATCCATGTTTATTCACAAGGTTACTTTTTATATGGACATAAATATATGTTTATTTGCACAAATAACACAAAATAAAAATTTGCCAACAAATGGGGAAAAAAACAATATAGATTTTTACTCGAATATACACAAATATATTAGTACACACTACCCTACTTCCTTTTACGTTTGGAAAGAATATTTATGCGTGACCTACGGCCACGCAAAGCACCCTTGGGAACTGGAACTATGGATGGCTCTGCTGCACTTTGTGTATTTTCTGGAACCACAGCTACCTCAACAGGGTCTGAAACCTCACCAATGGCAACAAATGATGACACTGTGAGTTTCTTTGCTCTTGCCAAACGTAAAACATCCTGGATTAGGCACTGGGCAATGTATTTCTGTTCAGGGCTGATTTCTCGCATTTCATCATCCACAAATATCGCAAGACCAGAAAGGGGTGGCCGGTTGTGCTGGTCTAGAATGTTTTGGCCAACACCCATCAGTTTTGTTACAGCTGTTGTTGTGTTTGCTTGAATTGGTTTTTTTTTTCTTAGACAACTTATTGGGTTGAAAACATTGGATGGGCCAGCCTCAATCAAATCCACATTACTGATTTGGCTACCAGATGTTTCAATGAGGTTGTGATCAGATGAGGATTGCTGACTTGTTGTTGGCTCCTGCAATACAAAAATTACATAAGGTTTTATAATTATCCATTTTGACTTAATTTTGTCATTGTAAACATCATTGTCCTTTTTTTTCTATGAAAAGTCTACAAAATATGAAATTTTGTTTAAAACAAAAAGAAAAAAAGATGTTTCACATTTTTAGCAAACTAAAAAAAAACAAAAATTTAAAAAATACCTCTGATATGATAACTTCATTATTAGCTTCGGGGGTTATTTCACCAACAATATTGAGGCTACTGGTGGATGGCCTGTGAAGCTCCTGGTCTCTTGTGAAATTCAGCAATTCAAAATACCATAGAGTAGGCACATAGACATCACCAGTGCCAGCACCAGACCGTTTGGAATCTTCTATTTTGTTTAATTCTTTTTTATACACTGTGCGGATGGCCTGTATTTTTCTTTTCACAAGATCCTCGGTACCTTTTTGATTAGGATGGTATTTATCATATATGGCTATCATTTTAAGGTATGCATCCTTTTTAAGTTGTCTATTGCTGTACTCGGGTGCTTTAATTTTCCATAAAGGTGTTTGTGTCTGGTACACCTCTATGAATTCCCTGAGGAAATCCTCTTTATTCGTACACATCTGAAAAACATTGCATGGGAGATATATCAGTACAAACACTGATTACAAATAAAGGTCTTTTTTAAACAAATAAAACAAAAAAGGAAACTAAAAAAATCTAATGGATTTAAAATAACAACCATTAGCAAAGTGAGGACATAAAAATACACATACCTTGCTGCAATGAATAACAATTCCTGATGGAAGAATTTAACACAAATTCCCTTGTGCGAGTCCAACAGCAAATGGGTAGACAATAGCAGGAACAACGAACACGCATCTGCGCACATTAATACTACCAACATCCAATGAACATCAATTGCGCTGATTATACAAATGACTCGAGTCAAGAAGGGGCGTAGCGAGTTCACAATGATACTACATCAAGATGCACTTTGTGTGGAGGAACAACGCCCATATCGCCATGAGAAAATAAAATCCATGTAGTGAGACCGCTATACAACGACAATTATGTTCCTCATTACATCGTGAAACGATATAACTTTGAAGATGAATATAAACGAGATTGCGACATGTGACCGTAAGCAAACGAGTAAAACATGGACACACAGCGATGAACACACATCACACAAACGAACAGGGCGTGCCGCACATACGACGAGATCGCGGGCGATATCGCAGCGTGTAAAGTAGCCTTAAGTTAACTTAAGTTAACTTCTTCCCTTTTATCTGGTGTCGGTTGTTATTTTCATATTGCCCACACCTGTTGTTTTAGAAACATGCCAATGATTTTGTCAGGACTATTTTGGGTTTTTGTGTGAAATTGTGTCCAAATTGCGTTTTTTTTATGTTTTTTTGTGTTGTTCCAATAAAGACAAAGTAATTAAACAGGTGTATAACAAAACATGTAATTGCAATAATTTTCTGAGAGGAATACTTCATTTTTTGTAACAACTTCAAGGTAACCAACACTATCAGTCATGACTGTATGATCCTGTGCTGTAATGTCTGTATACTCTCAGGTGCACTATGCACCAAGAACCACGAGCAGTTCTGGGTGCAAATTGCTATTCCCTGCCTAACTGACTCTGTATCTAGCAGCATAGATAAAGAGATCTTTAGAAAAAGTATTTCAAAAGATCTTTTATGATATGCTAATGGAGAAGAGTAGAGAGGGGTGATAAATGCCGCGCCAAATGATCACTTGTTAGAATGTCAGATTAACGTGTCTTTATTATTGGCACAGGTCTACGCGTTTCAGGAGCTCTGCTCCCTTCCTCAGGACCATCAAGCACCAAAGAAACATCAAATCCCTGAGGAAGGGAGCAGAGCTTATCAGGGCATTTATCACCCCTCTCTACTCTTCTGTGTTATCTGCCATCGGGTGGCTGCAGCCTGGATCAAAGTTATACACGCGAGTAAAGGAGTTGTGACTTGCACAACTGCATCTGGTGAGTATTTACTACCCCCTCCTCTCCCCACATTTATTGGGGTAACACCCTATCTGCGCTTTTATTTCCACAGCTCTTTTCTATATGATATGCTAATGAGCACAGGGACTAGTTGCCCCACAGGGGTGTGCTAACATGCTAGTCAATGCAGCATCATCAGCGGTGATGAGTGTACCTGTGTCCACTGATCTGAATGCCTGGCACTTCTAGTCATGGGCACTATGAAGCCGGATGTATGAGCCCCGGCTTCAGAGAGATCTAGTGCGCATGACCAAAAGTGCCAGGACTTCTGATCAGCGGTCACAGTGGACACAGGTACGCACATCACCTCTGCTGATGCTGCATTGAATAGCATGTTAATACACCCCTGTGGGTGTTCTAACATGCTAAGAGGGTGGAATGAGCCCAGGAACTAGCACCCTTGTGACTAGTCTCTGTGCTCATTAGCATATGATAAAAGATCTTTATAAATACTTTTTCTAAAGATCACTTTATGTATGCTACTAGATAATGGGATGGTTATGCAGGGATTAGAAATGTGCACCCAGAACTGCTCATGGTTCTTGATGCATATTGGACTTGACAGGTTCCCTTTAAATTCCCCCCGACCCAGGAGATGTGGTATGATCATACCATGTCCCTGTATGGTCAGACATGGCCATTACACAGTACATAGCAGGTCCACATTTATAGGATTATCTCAGCACAGGAAGGAACATTTTTTTGACAAATCCATTTGTGGAAATTATTTTTATTCCAAGATCTATTGATTAAAGTGAACTTTGTTCTTTGGACAACTCCTTTAAGGTCAACTTTACAGCAGGACGTTTTCACTCTCCCCAGTCTTCGTCACAGTGTGCTAAAACAAAATCACTGTCCATAAAAATTTGGTCTGGAACAGAATCATGGCTATAGAGCATAACCAAACAAAGAACTGCACAAGCCAATTTAACATATATACATAAAAAGTAATGTAGTCGACAATCATTAAATTGTACAGATAACCTGAAATGATGCCAGCAGGTGTATCTCTCCTATGTAGACATACAGTAAGATGCTGCAGTTTGGAATGGCTACTGTTTCAGGAGTAGAGAACAATAATAAATACAAGAATATGAGTATAATAATCAATGTTCTATCCCATGATTCTGTTCAAGACCAAATTTTGACAGATAGTGATTTCGTTTAGCGACACCTTGACAAAGACTCCAGAGAGTCAAAACGCCCTGCTGGTAAAGTCGCCAATAAATATTGTAGTACATGCTCTTAAATCATGTGAAGTCGTATTTTCCACAATAAAATACATTTTATGTGCATCATCTCTGGAGTGTACAGTGAACTTGACTACACATTTTCTAAAAAGTGATCATCATATTGTGCACCCTACACCAGATATATTTCCTCCAGTAAGCCAATCTGTATTAATAGAATAAAGCAATAATGTGATGTCATAATCTTTTCTAATAAATATAGTATGACTATTGGATATAGGAATTTATGGCAAGCAATTCCTTAGAGAAGATATAGAACTGTTTTCACATACTCTAATTGAAGGATCGTAGGTAATGGAACTACTACATATGTTATCTATATTTTTTTCATAAACTCAACCAGAATGGACCTTATTTCTAAATAATATACCCAACAGTGTCTAATCAGCTTTCTTTGGTAGTGGATAGTGTTGAGCGAGTAGTTAGCTATTCCTACTCGCTATGCTTTTAGCGAACACTGTCCGCTACTCGCATATTCGTTACAAGTAGTGGGCACAGTGTAAGTTAATGAGAAATACTCTCTAAGTAGCGAGTTACCCGAAAGCCGTAATATTCGGTACTGAACTAAAAGTGAGGCTTTCAGGTTACTCGCTACTTAGCGAGCATTTCCAATTGACTCGTAACGAATATGCGAGTAGCGGACAGTAACAAGAAAAATTTGAATAACAGGGTCCATATTGGCGACTATAGCATGGAGAATCCCCATCTATATATATAATTGCCTTATTCTGTCTGTCTGTCTGTCTGTCTGTCTGTCTGTCTTGCTCCAAAATTGTGTCCTTACAGTGACACAAAGCTGATTGGCCGCTGGGCTCGCCAAGGCCCCGCCCCCCCGCACGGATTGGCCGCTCGCCCAGGCTGCGCCCCCACACGGATTGGCCGGCCGCTCGCCCAGGCTTCGCCCCCCCACAGATTGGCCTCTCGCCCCGGCACCCTGCAGGCATTGGCAACTCGGCCACGCCCCGCCCCCCTCACGCAATGCACGCTAGCTCTGGCCCCGCCCCCCGCACGCCTTCCCCGAACCGACATTGTCACGGAGCCACGACTGCCAGGTGAGTACTGTACCCCCGGGAGCCCACATCAGCGTACGCCGCCAAACCAGCTGACACATACCCTCGCATTGCTGGGGCTGGCCGGCGTATGCTGGTGTGGGCTCCCGTGCGAGCAGGGGACGAGATACGCTGGTAACCATGGTAGCATAGTTACCAGCGCATCAAGGTCCTGCAGCGGCGGAACATACACACACGCACACACATAACAGCACACACACACACATACACACACACACATCAGATCACACTCACTCTCACACACACCTCACACACACATCACATCGCATCCACACACTCACAACATCCTGGGATATCGCTTGCTTCTCGGCGGCGATACTGTGCTGTGAGCTTCCAGGACCTGCCGGAGGATCACATGGCCAGAAGCATGTGGTATCTCCGGGTGTTGTGAGTGTGAGCGCGTATGTGCGATATCGTCAGTGAGTGTATGCGTGAGTGTATGCGATCGGGTGTGTGTGAGTGTATGCGATCGTGTGTGTGTGAGTGTATGCGATCATGTGTGTGTGAGTATGCGATCGGGTGTGTGTGAGTGTATGCGATCGGGTGTGTATGCGATCGGGTGTGTGTGAGTGTATGCGATCGTGTGTGTGTGTGTGTGAGTGTATGCGATCGGATCTGTGAGTGTCGGCAGAGGAGCACGGCGTGCTGGAGGAGGCTGGGAGGAGAGAGGCTGATCCTGGGGAAGGCTGGGAGGGGGAGGGGGGAGGCTGAGAGAAGAGAGGCTGATGCTGGGGGAGGCTGAGGCTGGGGTAGGCTAGGCTGATCCTGGGGAAGGCTGGGAGGGGGAGGCTGAGAGAAGAGAAGCTGGGGGAGGCTGAGGCTGGGGTAGGCTGGAAGGAGAGAGGCTGATGCTGGGGACAGAAAAGGCTGATGCTGGGAGGAGAGAGGCTGATCCTGGGGAAGGCTGGGAGGGGGAGGGGGGAGGCTGAGAGAAGAGAGGCTGATGCTGGGGGAGGCTGAGCTGGGGTAGGCTAGGCTGATCCTGGGGAAGGCTGGGAGGGGGAGGCTGGGAGGGGGGGAGGCTGAGAGAAGAGAGGCTGGGGGAGGCTGGAAGGAGAGAGGCTGATGCTGGGGACAGAAAAGGCTGATGCTGGGAGGAGAGAGGCTGATGCTGGGAGGAGAGAGGCTGATGCTGGGAGGAGAGAGGCTGATGCTGCGGGCAGAGAGGCTGATGCTGCGGGCAGAGAGGATGATGCTGGTGCAGCATGGGGGATGGAGCACGATGGGGGTGCGCAGCATGGGGGATGGAGCACGATGGGGGGTGCGCAGCATGGGGGATGGAGCACGATGGGGGGTACGCAGCATGGGGGATGGAGCACGATGGGGGGTGCGCAGCATGGGGGATGGAGCACGATGGTGAGTGCGCAGCATGGGGGATGGACCACGTTTGGGAGTGCGCAGCATGGGGCATGGAGCACATTTAGGAGTGTGCAGCATGGCGGATGGACCACGTTTGGGAGTGCGCAGCATGGGGGATGGAGCACGTTTGGGAGTGCGCAGCATGGCGGATGGAGCACGTTTGGGAGTGCGCAGCATAGCGGATGGAGCATGTTTGGGAGTGCGCAGCATGGCGGATGGAGCACGTTTGGTAGTGCGCAGCATGACGGATGGAGCACGTTTAGGAGTGCGCAGCATGGCGGATGGAGCATGTTTGGGAGTGCGCAGCATGGCGGATGGACCATGTTTGGAAGTGCGCAGCATGGCGGATGGAGCACGTTTGGGAGTGCGCAGCATGGCGGATGGAGCACGTTTGGGAGTGTGCAGCATGGCGGATGGAGCACGTTTGGGAGTGCGCAGCATGGCGGATGGAGCATGATGGGGGGTGCGCAGCATGGCGGATGGAGCACGTTTGGGAGTGCGCAGCATGGGAGATGGAGCACGATCGGGAATGCGCAGCATAGGGGATGGAGCACGATGGGGAGTGCGCAGCATGGGGGATGGAGCACGATGGGGGGTGCGCAGCATGGGGGATAGAGCACGATGGGAGGTGCAGACCTCCCCCCAACACACACACACACACACACACGCACGCACTGAACAACACACCACACACACACACTGGGAACCACAAACACCGCCCTACACAGACACCCACACACACAGACAACGCCGCACACACACAACACCCAACACACAAACACCGCGGCATACATAAATATACGCACATACCGCACAACACACACATTGCACAAAACATACCTCCCCCCAAAACACACCACACACACACAAACCGCGCAACACACACACACACACACACAACGCTACAGACACACAGCGCTCCACAAACAACGCAACACACATACAACACCGCTCTCACCCCCCGCCACACCCAGACAACACCCAGAACATGTACAGCCCCTACACAAACACTTGGCAACTACACACAACAACATCTAATATATATAACAAAAATTATACATTAATTACACAATAAATTCTAGAATACCCGATGCTTTAGAATCGGGCCACCTTCTAGTTAACAATATAAGAACCTACATAGAATCTCCATAATCAATGACCATAAGATCATATTTGAATTAAATACCAAGAAAATTGTTTCTTTATAGAAATATTAAAAAGTTTATTAATATATTATTTTTTTGTATAAAAGTTTTATACTCAATGGACACAAAAAGTGCAACTAGTGCAAGTAGCGGACAGTACTCGCTAACAGCATAGTGAGTACAAATAGCTAACTACTCGCTCAAGACTAGTAGTGGAGAAAGAATAAAAGTAGAGGTGGTTATGTTGCATTGGTCTTTTCTGAGGCCTTTCCCACTAGCAGTGTCATGGTCGTCTCTCTGCTACATGAGATGAGTGACAGGTTCTGGGTCTGAGTCTCACTTTTCCTGGTGAGACTCTGCAGATTTAAATGTAGTTTCCTTTCTTTCAGCTGTCAGAGGGTTAATGTCTGTGTTCCTTGACAGTAAGCATGCAATTACCTTCCCCAGGTCTTTCTGGTTTGTGACCACACCAGTCCCTTTATATACCCTTTGCTACAATCAGAGGGTGCTGGTTTTTCTCATTGCCATTGGGATGCTGACCTTGGAGGTGGAAGGAGCTGTTTGAAACCCTGTGCTGAAGTTGCTGTGTTGGCTGCAGTCTTGATGCTGACTGCAGCAGTCTGTTGTTGTGTTCCCCCATGCTTGTCTTCTATCCTTGGTATGTTGTTTTAGTGCAGTGGTTGGGCTAGCATCCTTCACTTGCCCACACTTTAGCCAGGGACCATTGTAGGGTCTTCCCAGGGCTCCAGGTTCCTGCTCAGCAATAGGTGAGGAACCTGTATAGGGAGTGAATAGGAGTGCAGGGTACAGTGGCAGGTAAGTGGAGGAGGCATCCATCTTCCCTCTCATTAGTGCTAGGGACCAATGTTGTTAAAGTGTCCCCAGTGTACCCCTTATTTGTCTTGGTGTCACCCCTGTTGTGTGTTTTGGATCACGCCGGACTAACCCCCCAGTCCGCGCCGTGACAAACAGGTTTTGTGCTTCATAACTAATCCAGGACTAACAAATGTTTTGGCTTCTATGTTTTTTGATGTTTGACTTGGGATATTCTTTTTTCAGCACATTGAGTTCAATCATTTTTAGCAACACTTCTGTCTCCTACATAGAATTTGTACCTGCGTATGAATGTTTTACTGAAAAGAAAAGGTAGATCATGTGCTTGTGATTGTCATGTCTTGTTAAATATCAATAGCTGCACTAACATCCTTCATGACATCCTTCAAGACTGTACTTGGAAGTGCTAGCATTTACTTTTATGGGTTGAGTATTAAATGTTTTGTTTGAGGTCTATGATTTTCTTTTAGATGATTAAGGGCTTTTGAGAAATCCGGAGAAAAAAATCTCTGAGCAAATACATAAACTGTCATTCTTTTTTGCTTCTAAAAGTTTCCTTGCAAAACTGTCAATGTCTTCAAAGTTCTGCCCAGCTTCAGGAAGCCAGCATTAAATTCTCAACAAGCTGTTAGGAAATAAATGTGCAACGATCTAATTTTACAGATTTTTCTTGTTTGCTCTGTAATTTCAGCAGAGACAATGCATATACTTGTAATTTCAAACATAAAAATTGGCTTTACTTTAGTCCAAAATAAATAGTGAAGCCACTTTAAGCATGTAACACATGCAAACAGAACAAAAATGAATACATTCCCATCTGGGCTCTAACTAATCAGATCCCTTGCCTAAACAAAAACTCAATAAAGCTCAGTGTCCAGATGGTCAGACTTTTCACATCAGACTTGCGTGGCTTTTTGAGTTCTGACATTGGAACGGACTGTAAAATACCTGAATCTGCACTTGTGCCAGTGTCCATCCATGTCGAGGCGGCCAAGCTATTCCTGGGGGTAGTACTGACAGTAGATGAATTATTGGCAGTTCCCACATAGGGTGGGGGAGCGGTGCGTGAGATGTCCCATCAGGGGCGTGCTAACTTGCTAAGTGTACCGACTAGCCAAGGGAACTAACGACCTTGCAACTAGCTCTTGGCCTCATTAGCATATATAAAAAATCTTTACAAATACTTTTTTTATTCTCTTTATGTATGCTACTAAATACATAGACAGTTAGGCAGGGATAAGAAATATGCACCCAAAACTGCTTGTGGTTCTGGGTGCATATTGCACCTGACAGGTTCCCTTTAACCCCTGAACACTTTACATAAATTGTCCCTTAGACTTCCTGAACATTTCTTTGCCTAATGTAGCTGCCTGACCTCTCTGACTTAGCTACATCTTAACTATATACAGTATTTAGTTATGATTTTGTTATTGTCCCTTCTTTTCTAGTTTTCACCAGACTTATACTTCCTTCTTTTGTGCAGCCCCTGCAAATCTCTGTATATGGATAAAATGGTGAACAGGGCCCTCATGGACATGCTAAGCAGAGTAGCTTAGGCAAAGTTTGTCTTGAAATGTCAGTTTGAAATGAGAGCCCAATACACGACTTTTATTTCTGCTAATGAGCTGAGCAATAATAGTGAACCGGTCTAAGGACTAATACTAAGGGGTACTTTACATGCTGCGACATCACTAGCCGATGCTAGCGATGCCGAGCGCGATAGTACCCGCCCCCGTCACATATGCGATATGTGGTGATTGCTGCCGTAGCGAAAATTATCGCTACGGCAGCTTCACACGCACATACCTGCTCGGCGATGTCGCTGTGACTGCCGAACTATCCCTCCTTCAAGGGGAAGGTGCGTTCGGCGTCACAGCGATGTCACCGCGACGTCACTAATCGGCCGGCCAATAGAAGCGGAGGGGCGGAGATGAGCTGGACATAATATCCCGCCCACCTTCTCTCTTCCGCATTACCGTCGGGACGCAGGTAAGGAGATGTTTGTCGCTCCTGCGGGTTACACACAGCGATGCGTGCTGCCGCAGGAGCGACAAACAACATCGTACCTGCGGTCGACCCGACATTACGAAAATGACCGACGCTACACAGATCATCGATTTACGACGCTTTTGCGATCGTTTATCGGTGCATCTAGGATTTACACGTTGCGATGTCGTTACCGGCGCTGGATGTGCGTCACTAACGACGTGACCCTGACGATATTTCGGATGCGATGTCGCAACGTGTAAAGTACCCCTAAGACCAAGTATGGAAAGGAAGAAATGGCATTTCCCACTATCATCATACCCACCCACCATTTCATAAAGATTCAGGCCCATAAAAAAAATCATCAGAAAATCAGTTTTCACTGATAGCTTTCATTGATAGAAAGAAAATTCACAAAAATATCACATACTATATAAAATATTACTTTATTAGTTTGATAAAAACGTATTGGTCTGTCATAAACCTCAAGAAATAAAAAGATACTGATATATCAAAGTAAAGTATCAGCAAGGATCAATATATTTTTTTAGGTTAATACCTGAATAGAGGAAATATTACTAGGAAATTGTTGAGATACGGAACTATTCATTATCTTCGTAAATACTCGTGGTGCAGCCGAGATTTGAAAATGCATGTCAATAATTGGTAGTGCAGTATCTGTTGACCCTGGGTGACAGCATATCTTAAGAATTTTCTGGGGGACATAATAATAAGCATCCTGTAGATCGATAATTGCCATGACAAAATTTTGTTCTATTTGGGGATGGTCGATCTTATGGACTCCATTTTTAATCATTTGTAAATGATGTGCTGATTTAGTTGTTTTCAGTTGATTAGTCAGAATAATGACCCCCTTCCACATCCTATCTCTGAAACTGGAGAGATCAATCCTACAGCCTTTAAATCCGGAAGGCCAGATAATAGAGCGTTACATAACCTCTGGGATACTAGGTGGCTTACACTCATACATTGTGGATAATAGGAGGATAATTCCATCTTTACTAGAGATGAGCGAACCTCTAGAGGCTCGAGTTCGGTTCGGTTCGTCGAATGGAGGCCGCGCTCGAGTTCGGTTCGGCGAGACGTTCAACGCACCTCTCGAACTCCATTGAATCCAATGGGAGACAAACACAAACACATAAAAACACATTATAAATGTACACATACAGATAATAAACATTGCCATAACACTTACCTGTCCCTGCGATGCATCCTGCACTCTGTCTCCCGCCGCTTTTCCTTCCGATAATCGCTGCGTCCTCCCAGTAACCAGCACCAGCATAGGACCTATCGTGACGTCAAAATAGCCATGTGACCAGTCACGTGTCTATTATCTCATTGGCTACAGACTGGTCACATGGCTTTGACGTCATGCTAGGACCTGTCAGTGCATCACTCCAGTACACGGGGATCGTTTGTGTATCTCCGTGTACCGGCGACATGCTCTGGCACACGGTCGACTCCCCGTTCTGCTTCCCCGTTTTGTTATTCACCGGCTGCCACAGCCGGTCAATAACGGAGATCACCGTTGCTATAGCAACGCGCCTGTCAGCAGTGACACCACCGCTTACAGGCAGCAGCTTCTGGTCACTCACGGAGTGAAAAGACTACACGGGAACAACAGCATCTTCCTCCCATGCAGCGCTGCTGATGTAGCAGAGCTGCATGGGTTGAAGGAGAAAGAAGACAGAAGAGCAGGATCATGGAGGGATAAGAGGGAGTAATAAACATGGAGTCTCTAAGTGTGTCTGTGTATTTATTTCTATTAAAGTATTTTTTCTCTGTGTGGTGTCTTTTTTTAACCCTTTATTGGAGATTCTTAATGGCTGGGTCAAACTTGCCTGACATTAAGATTCTCTGGCTTAATACTAGCTAGTAAAACAAAGCTAGTATTAAATCATTATTACCCAGCAAGCCACCCGGCTCCAGGGCTGTTGGAAGAGTTGGATACAGCGCCAGATGATGGCGATTCTATGAAAGCACCATTTTCTGGGGCGGCTGCAGACTGCAATTCGAAGCAGAGGGACCCAGAAAGCTCAAGCCAACCTGTGCTGTGGATTCCAATCCCCAGCTGCCTAGTTGTACCTGGCTGGACACAAAAATGGGGTGAACCTCGTGTCGATTTTTTTTTTAATTATTTCATGAAATTCATGAAATAATTAAAAAAAGGGCTTCCCTATTTTCTTTGTTCCCAGACGGGTACAAATAGGCAGCTGGGGGTTGTGGGCAGCCGTACCTGCTTGCTATACCTGGCTAGCATACAAAAATATGGCGAAGCTCATGTCATTTTTTTGGTGGGCAAAAAACTCCTGCATACAGTCCTGGATGGAGTATGCTGAGCCTTGTAGTTCTGCAGCCGCTGTCTGCTCTCCTGCATACACTAGTGAATGGAGCATGCTGAGCCTTGTCGTTCTGCAGCTGCTGTCTGCTCTCCTCCATACAGACAGCAGCTGCAGAACTACAAGGCTCAGCATACTCCAGGACTGTATGCAGGAGTTTTTTGCCCCCCCAAAAAATTGTGGGCTTCGCCATGTTTTTGTATGCTAGCCAGGTAAAGCAGGCAGCTACGGGATGCCCCCAACCCCCAGCTGCCTATTTGTACCCGGCTGGGAACAAAAAATATAGGGAAGCCCTTTTCTATTATTTCATGAATTTCATGAATTAATTAAAAAGCAAATGACGTGGGCTTCGCCATATTTTTGTATGCTAGCCAGGTACAGCAGGCAACTACGGGCTACCCCCAACCCCCAGCTGCCTATTTGTACCCGGCTGGGAACCAAAAATATAGGGAAGCCCTTTTTTATTATTTTATGAATTTCATGAAATAATTAAAAAACAAATGACGTGGGCTTCGCCATATTTTTGTATGCTAGCCAGGTACAGCAGGCACCTACGGGCTGCCCCCAACCCCCAGCTGCCTATTTGTACCCGGCTGGGAACCAAAAATGTAAGGAAGCCCTTTTTTTATTAATTATTTCATGAATTTCACAAATGACGTGGGCTTCTCCATGTTTTTGTATGCTAGCCAGGTACAGCAGGCACCTACGGGCTGCCCCCAACCCCCAGCTGCCTATTTGTACCCGGCTGGGAACCAAAAATATAGGGAAGCCCTTTTTTTATTATTTCATGAATTTCATGAAATAATTAAAAAACAAATGACGTGGGCTTTGCCATATTTTTGTGTGCTAGCCAGGTACAACAGGCACCTACGGGCTACCCCCAACCCCCAGCTGCCTATTTGTACCCGGCTGGGAACCAAAAATATAGGGAAGCCCTTTTTTTATTATTTCATGAATTTCATGAAATAATTAAAAAACAAATGACGTGGGCTTCGCCATGTTTTTGTATGCTAGCCAGGTACAGCAGGCACCTACGGGCTGCCCCCAACCCCCAGCTGCCTATTTGTACCCGGCTGGGAACCAAAAATATAGGGAAGCCCTTTTTTTATTATTTCATGAATTTCATGAAATAATTAAAAAACAAATGACGTGGGCTTCGCCATATTTTTGTGTGCTAGCCAGGTACAACAGGCACCTACGGGCTACCCCCAACTCCCAGCTGCCTATTTGTACCCGGCTGGAAACCAAAAATATAGGGAAACCCTCTTTTATTAATTATTTCATGAATTTCATGAAAAAATTAAAAAACAAATGACGTGGGCTTCTCCATGTTTTTGTATGCTAGCCAGGTACAGCAGTCACCTACAGGCTGCCCCCAACCCCCAGCTGCCTATTTGTACCCGGCTGTGAACCAAAAATATGGTGAAGCCCGTTTTTCTTTAATTATTTCACTTATTACATGAAATAATTAAAAAACAAATGACGTGGGTTTCACCATATTTTTGTGTCCAGCCAGGTACAACTAGGCAGCTGGGGATTGGAATCCACAGCACAGGTTGGCCTGAGCTTTCTGGGCCCCTCTGCTGCGAATTGCAGTCTGCAGCCCCCCAGAAAAGGGCGCTTTCACAGAAGCGCCATCTTCTGGCGCTGAATCCAACTCTTCCAGCTGCCCTGGTGACGGGTGGCTCGCTGGGTAATAATGGGGTTGGGGATAGCTGTATACTATCAACTGGCCTTA
Organism: Anomaloglossus baeobatrachus; assembly: GCF_048569485.1. Taxonomy (NCBI): domain Eukaryota; kingdom Metazoa; phylum Chordata; class Amphibia; order Anura; family Aromobatidae; genus Anomaloglossus; species Anomaloglossus baeobatrachus. Next base: position 492,078,532 of record NC_134355.1, read on the forward strand.
AGGACGAAATTAATGGTGTCACACCAATATTAGACATAGCCACCATGAATTTCTAGTACCGATAAAAAAACCACAACACACAGAAAAATATTTTTATTATAGATAAAACACAACACAATTAGTGACTCCATCTTTATTGAAATAAAGAACCCCCCTCCGCAGTAATCCTGAAGCAAGGGTCCCGCGCTGTCCAATTCGGATCCCATATCATCTGATCGGTTTGCTGGAAGGCAAAGCGATCAGATAATGTGTCAGGTTCAAGGGCCTGAATCACATGACACAGCAGCTGATTGTATAAACGGCTTTTATACAATCAGCTGATGCATCAGTGCAAAAAAACCCAAAAAACTACACACTTCAGTGCAGACTCCTGTCCGACGGCATCAGCTGATAGTTTAGCCGGCCGGGCGGTAAAAAGCCGGCCTTACCGCTCGACTTATAGTGTCAGCTGATTCTGTCAGGTGACCACATCAGCTGTTCATCGCCAGGTCTGGGAAAGAGAGAGAGAGAGAAAGAAGAGAGAGAAAGAGAGAGAGAGAAAGAAGAGAGAGAAAGAGAGAAAGAAGAGAGAGAGAAAGAGAGAAAGAAGAGAGAGAGAGAAAGAAGAGAGAGAGAGAAAGAGAGAAAGAAGAGAGAGAGAAAGAGAGAAAGAAGAGAGAGAAAGAGAGAAAGAAGAGAGAGAATGGAGAGAAAGAAGAGAGAGAGAAAGGAGAGAAATAAAGGAGAGAGAGAAAGGAGAGAGAGAAAGGAGAGAGAGAAAGGAGAGAGAGAAAAAGGAGAGAGAAAAAGGAGAGAGAAAGGAGAGAGAGAAAGGAGAGAGAGAAAGAAAGGAGAGAGAGAAGATAAGAAAGAGATACAGAAGAAAGAGAGAAAGAAGAGAGAGAGAAAGAGAGAAAGAAGAGAGAGAAAGAGAGAAAGAAGAGAGAGAAAGAAGAGAGAGAGAGAAAGAGAGAAAGAAGAGAGAGAGAAAGAGAAAAAGAGAGAAAGAAGAGAAAGAGGAGAAAGAGAAAAGGAAGAGAGAGAAAATGAAAAAGAAGAGAGAGAGAAAGAGAGAAAGAAGAGAGAGAGAAAGAGAGAAAGAAGAGAGAAAGAGAGAAAGAAAAGAGAGAGAAAGAGGAGAAAGAAGAGAAAGAGAGAAGGAAGAGAGAGAAAGAGGGAAAGAAGAGAAAGAGAATGAAGAGAAAGAGGAGAAAGAAGAGAAAGAAAGGAGAGAGAAAGGAGAGAGAGAAAGCAGAGAGAGAAAGCAGAGAGAGAAAGGAGAGAGAGAAAGGAGAGAGAGAGAGCTCACAGCTGATTTCCGGCTCCTCCTGTCAGTGCATAATTAAATTATAATTATAAATATATTATAAATATATTATAAATATAATTAAAATTAAAAAAAAAAAAAGAAATTCTTTACCGGGACTAGAATTCACGACCTCATGCTTCATAAGTGAGCACTCTGTCCACTCAGCTACTGCCTCTTATGATAACAGTAGGCAGTAATTTGGTAATCCTGAAGTCTGGATTGCTGAAGTCTCAGCTGATCACGCGATTCACTTGATTGCTACGTGGAGCTGATAGAGCACTTTTGTTCTGTAGCAGAGCTGACAGTGTTGTGTGGATTACGTCGGACCTGGAGGGGTATTTGTGGGTTAATAAAGGGGTGAAAGAGGGTGATTTTTTGTCTTTTATTTCAAATAAAGGATTTTTCGGTGTGTGTGTTTCTTTACTTTCACTTTAAGTTTAATCATGGACGGTATCTCGGGGAGACGCCTGGCATGATTAAACTCATTATTACCCCGATTGCCACCTCACCAGGGCAATTCGGGATGAGCTTGGTGGAGTCCCCCAGGACAGTCGCATCTAATGGGTTCGTCTATTCCGGACAGCTGCTGGATGATATTGTTAGGCTGGAGGGCTCCCCATACCGTGGTGCTCTCCATCCTGACAATACCAGCCTCCAGCCATGTGGCTTTATCCTGGCTGGTATCAAATATGGGGGGAACTGCATTTTTTTCTTTTATTATTTATTTATTTTACTGCACGATATAGACCCGCCCGCCAGCGGGTGTGATTGGTTGCAGTGACAAAGCTGTCACTAGCTTGGGGACGTGTCTGACTGCAACCAATCATAGGCGCCGGTTGGCGGGGAAAGCACGGAATAACTAATTGACTAATGAAGCGGCAGCCATTTTCTAAAGAGGAAAAGACACCGCAGATTTGTGACAGACGTGGAGCGAGGCGCCCGGGATCGGTGAGTAGGAAAGAGAGAGGGATTGTGCTGGGGACGAAGGACACATGCAGATAGCAACATGTGCATATAGCCTTACTGTGAAAATCCATGTTTATGGTGATCGAACAGTTCTCAAACGTAACTCGAAGTGTCAAGCTTTTAGCAAAAAGCTCGAGTTCGAGTTCGATCTCGAACACCCCCCAAAATCACTCGAACATGAAATTGGCGAACCTCGAACATCGCTCATCTCTAATCTTTACTCCTGCTTAGACAGCTTCCAAGACCCGCCGCTCTGAAGAAATTATTTGAAACTTGTCACTGATTCTGACCAACATGTATTTTTCTTCCTCTTCTCCCTGTTGGGTAACTCCAGGGACCTGTCTTCCCCATCCCTCTTCATTGAGGGGTCTATCTCTTTGATGGACGAAAGAATCTTCTCCTTAATTTCTTTGGTTCTGGTAATTTCATCTTACCCGTTGCCTTCTCCAAGAAATCATCCAATACTAGACCAAACAGAGTTTGATCTTAGAACCACATCCCCATTCCATGACTTCAGCCAAATAGCTAAACTAGTTGAATTTGACAATACCAATGACCTGGCTGTCATCCTTCTTGCATTTGTGGAGTCATCCGCTAGGAGACCCATAGCCTTCTGGGGAACAGGAAGGGATGAAAAAACATCCTCTCTGGGACTGCCCTTGGAAGGATGGTCCTCCATTTGGTTCAGCCACCAGAACATGGATCTTGCGACACACATAAAAGCCACTTTCGTCTTCAGTAATGATGCCAAAGTATCCCATGATTTCCTCAGCAGGCTGTCCATCTTTCGGTCTATGGGTTGCTTAAGCTGAGATGAATCATCAAATGGTTATGATGTATTTTTTGCTACTCTAGCCACCTGGATGTTAACCTTTGGTATTTTGGACCAACATCTAGCTGTTTCTTTCCCTAATGGGAATCTATCTTTCAGTTCAGTAGGGACCATAAGTCATCTCTCCGCAAACTCCCTTTCATAATTGGATATTTTCATGAACAGGAAACACCATTTTCTTTTCAGACTTAAGTCCTCCAAACATCTTGTCTTAGATATTCTGAGTAGTTTTCTCTTTTTCTACCTCCATAATACTTCTTACAGCTGTAAGGAGTTCCTCCATATCTTCATATGAAAAGTAATAGTAGGTCTGGAATGGAACCTAGTTTACCTTCTGGAATCATGAAGATTGAATTTCCTAGTGCATCATCCCATTAGTCTCCATCATTAAGAATGGTTGGTCAACTTTGATAATCTTTTCTGTACAGGTCTGTCATAGTTGTGTTTTACAGGAAGAAGAGAGTCTTTTAACACCAAAGGCACATTTATGACCTCCGATCTTAGCTTTACTATTTGGTGCAGAATCCTTGTCCACTAAATAAAAGGGGGAGAAGGTAAAAGTATAAAATATCCTGCTTCAAAAAGAAAGTCCTACCCATGATAGGTATATTTACTGGGATTAGGATAGTCCTGGGCTCTGCAGATGTGGAGCAGGAAGAAGCTACATCCTTCATAATCAAGATAGGTCCTACCTTAGGATGACTTCTGTCTGGGTAACATAGTCAAGTGACCTGGACCAAGCACTGTTTCCCCCCATGGATGAGTCTCCTCCCCAGGTCTTATGTCTTGTGGGTACTCCTGATGCACTGGTAAGTGTCCTGTATCAGATGTTGCCACCCTAAAATGCAATCAGAAGTGACATCAAAATCTAGTGTACTATGTCTGAAGTCACTTCAGATCATGGCACGCCAGAGAGGGGAGGGCAAGGGAGATGCAGGAGGCTCCTAGCCTGGCAAACATTCCGATTTACCACAAGAGTACAGAAGAAATGGGATAGTCTCAAGTCCCGAAGGAGACAGAAACAGCGCAAGGAGGGGAAAAGCAAGGTGATCACCCTCATCTATTTGGCAGCAATAGTATAGGGAGAGGTGTCTGTCACTACAGAGTGCCATAGGATGACCTCTTTGTGCAATATAGGGACAGGAGATAGATGGTGGGTGGGCTGTTTGACCTCTTTTGTGTTTCCTGTCCCTATTAGGCAACGTAAAGCAACCTCTTCCTGTGGTATTGTCCTGGATGGGGACTAGGGAACTAGTAGATGTAGCTACCTTTGATGTGTATTCATTTTTGCATCATCCAATTTGAGTGAAACTGAAGATTTTATAATGAAAGTTATATTAACTTACTTTCACATTATGGATTCAAAAAATGTTCTATGAAAGTCATTCTTGTCAAAAAATGTGAAATTATTCTTGTGTTCAGTGAGATATTGATTGCATTGTATCTTATACTGAACCTTTTTCCTCTCCTCGTCACATTACTGTTGGGGGTCCTCAGAGTTCAGTATTAAGTCTCCACCTCTTTTCTCTTTACATCACCTCTATTGGACCAACCATCAGTAGATTTGGTTAAGCGTATAATCTCTATGCTGATAGGTTGGGATGTATTAGCAGGAATAAAGGAGTGTGCTGTCAACATCCATGGAAAATTAATTACACAAGTCTACCCCCAAAATTTATTTTTCAGGTGCCAAGGTTTTTTGAATAGATTTGGGGTATTTTGAGGGTACAGTGACGTGCCCACACCGGGTCCTGGGGGTTACTCATTACTGGGCTGTGGCTTCTGTTCTTTGGGGAATGTCACGGCGGCGGGACCCGGCTCTTTGACCCCAGTGGTGGTCATAAAATGGGGGGTTATTTACAGAGGAATAAAGTAGTAGTCTCTCGTGACGCCACCTGTAGTACTCGGCCAGAGATAGCCGACGCTGCGATATGAGGATCTCTGGGGCAGATGGTGATGCAGCTTGGTTGGTATAGCTCTCCAAAGGTAGAGCTTGGTCCCAGGGCTGTTGGGAGTAGTTTTAGGTGATGTCGGGGGTGCAGGACCGGAGGCGCAGGTGTGACGCCCTGGCCTATCAGGGCGTCACAGGACATTGTGCAATCTGCCCTTCTTCATGGTGTCCGTCTCCTCCTTGGTTACGGGTCCCTGGCCTTTGGTGTTGCTAAGAACAAGCTAAACAAAATCCTAGAAACACTCTGCACCACACCCACCAGACACACCAATGGGTAGCCTAAGGGAATAGGGCCGCCCACTTGGGTCAGAAGTGTCAGGAGCAGTTCAGTTTTGTGGTGACTCTCGAGAGGAGAGGTCACATGTTATTTGGAGGAGGTTAGGAGCTGGGCTCCTCAGTTATTAGGTGGCAAACGTTGGTCTGGGCCTGGTAGGAGCTGGAACCCCAGTCGCAGGGGATCATGTCAAGGGGTATGGAACTGCCGGGCAGGGCAGTTGGCGGCCTTGAGCCATCTCTGGGCAGGGGCCAGGGCATGGCGGGGTACGTGGACCCTAGGCCGGGAAGTAGCTTCAAGCGTCCTGATAATTTACCCGACGAGGGCGAAGACTTCACGATTCGTCCTCCACCTGCTCCAAAATCGGGGTACTAGCGCAATGAGGGGGCTAGGACTTTCTCAATACATAGTTCATAAAATTCCAAGTGTGAACCCTGAGAGCAAGCTCACTCCGTTAGCCATACGGGTCAGCGGGACCCGACTAGTTCTATAATACAGGGGCCAACCAGTAAAGAAAGTGCCAAGGAAAAGGTCACAGGCTAACAAGCAACACCATCAGGCACAGGGTCCCAGTGTTCTCCGTCCCTGCTACAGCGGTGCTAAGAATTCCGGTTTACAAGTTGTCGGTGTCAGCGTTATTGGACTGAGTAAGTACGCAGTGACCCTTTTCTCCCCAACGGTGCTCCCCACTCACCATCACTAAGCCCCGGGGCACTTCCGACTACCCATGGAGGGGTTGAACACCTGGCTGCCATTCCATCGCCACCGGGCGCTCCCAACAGCAGCAGTGGTATTCCACCTTACCACACACCGTAGGTGGCGTCACGAACTCTAACCACAAAATCTCCTGTAAATACCCCCCTTTTATTTCGGGTGACCGCGCGACCCCTCCCTGGTCCGTAGACCCCTCGAGCCACCGAGGATCCGGATCCGAGCAGCAGCCTGGCTACTGGCGCTGGGGCAGTACACAGGCAAATAACGACACAGGGATGTAGTCTCAAGGTTTTTACTCACTGTAGCAGGTTCCAAGGTAACACGACTAGTCAGTGACCACCTTTGGAGTGCTGGGTTCCACTGTGATGGGCTCCAGTCGATCCAGGTAGTTCGGAGGTCAAGACCGATGCACCTTTCCAGTATTCCTTTCCTGATCGTCTTCCTGCACAGACTTCTCAGTCATGGGCCATTTATATTCATATGCTTTCAACCTCCTTGTAAAATGTAGAATAAAACTGTATTTACAAGATGCACATTAGTATAATATGGTAAAATATTAAATTTTGTTTTAGTTATAAAACAAACAAACTTAATAACTAAGACTTTATAAACCTTCATGCTGTTTTGCTCGCTGCATGTCTAAATATAAATCGAGACACATACAAGTGGAAATGTGTCAACACTAATTAAAAGTTGAGACAAACATGCAATGGCACCAATCATTAAAACTGTCCTGTTAGGAGGATTCTTTGTATAAAGTGTCAGGAGAAATGCTTAATTTTCTTAATTTTTTTTACAGTTTTCTGTATTTTTTACTATATTTCTATTGTATGTAGGTGTCAAAATGATAAGGTGTGACAATGACAGGGCTATATGTGTGTTTTTCAGGCTCATGCGTCACTCAAATAGTTTGGAAAGAAAAATAAAGTTACATTTTATTGTATACAAAGGATGTCACAGTACTTTTAAATAACATGACATTGATACTGTGATGTGCATATTATTGTACTGGTATATAACCAGTGAAACAAATATAAAAACCGATAATTCTATATAAAATCTGCTAAATATGATGTGACAGAACACCTACACCTACAGTATGTCTTTCTTTTTGGTATATTTGTTTTGTTTTGACTCTCTTAGACACTGCTTTTTCAATTCTAAACTTTTTCTTCATTTTCACCACTTTTTTAAATCTGTCAAAATCATAGTTATCTTGGCATATCAAGAAGCAATAGAGCTGTCATTAAGTTATTTCAACCCGGCACACCTACTTTTATAATGAAATTACTTGCAGCAGTTGGTAAATGGTCCTACCATTCATGTCTCTGCCCTAGCGTTCCGAAGTTAGCCCTACTCTTCAGGAATCTGCTCTACCAATCAGAAATCTGTCCTACATTCAGAAGTCTATCCTACCATTTAGAAATTATCCCAATAATTTGGGATTCTTCACTACCATTCAGGAGTCTGCTCTACCCTTCTATTCAAAAATGTGTAATTCAGGAATATATCCAGCCATTTAGAAATTGGTCCAATAATTCGGGATTCTTCTCTACCATGCAGAAGTCTGCCCTACAATTTAGAAACGTATCCTACTATTCAGGAATCTGCTCTAACTACCATTTAGAAGTCTACCCTGCTATTCAGAAGTCTGTCCTGCATTTCAGAAGTCTTCCCTACCATTTAGAAGTCTGCCTTACCATTCAGGAGTCTACCCTACCATTCAGAAGTCTGGCCTACTATTCAGAAGTCTGCCCTACTGTGCCACACCCGTGCCAGGAGCCGGGCTGCTCGGATCCGGATCCGGACCCCGGGGGTCATGCGACCACTCGACTAAAGGGGGGGCTATTTATAGGAGATGGTGTGGAAAGTTCGTGACGCCACCCATGGTGCGTGGTAAGGTGGAGTACCACCGCTGCAGTTGGGAGTACCCGGTGGCGATGGTGTGGGCAGCCAGGTGTTTAACGCCTCCACGGGTAGGGGGAATGCCCCGGGACTCGGAAATGAGGACAGGGATTTGCCATTGAGGTGGTAAGGGTCACTTGTGTACTCAGTCCAATAATGCGGACACTGACAACTGTGGTAAACCAAAGTTCTGGAGACCGCTGCCGCTGGGAGGGAGCACGCCTGGATCCCGTGCCTGTTGGTGTTGCCTATTAGTCTGTGACCTTTGCCGAGGCACCTTGTCTTCTAATTGGTCCCTATAGTGTGAAACTAATCGGGTCCCGCTCACCAGTATGGCTAACTGGGTGAGCTTGCTCTCAGAGTTCATGCTTGGGATTTTCTGGACCGTGTGTGGGGAAAGTTCTATCTCCCTCATTGCGCTACTACCCCAATTTTGGAGCAGGTGGAGAACGAATCTTGACGGCTCCATCCTTGTCGGGTAAATTGTCAGGATGCCTGAAGCTTCTTCCTGACCTAGGGTCCACGTACCCCGTCGTGCCCTTGCCCCTGCCCGGTGATGGCACAAGGCCGTCGGCTGTCCTCCTTGACAGTCCGTACCCCTTGTCACGATCCCCTGCGACCGGGGTCCAGCTCCTACCAGGCCCAGACCAACGTCTGCCACCTAGTAATTCCAAGGAGCCCAGCTCCTGACCTCGTCTCACTTTCACCTCCAACACTTCTCTGTCCTCCTCCTGACACTCCTGACCCCCCTAAAACCAACCCCCCAAGTGGGCGACCCTATTCCACTCAGGCCGTCCACTGGTGTGTCCGGTGGGTGTGGTGCACAGTGTTCCTAGGATTTTGATTAGCTTGTTCTTGGCAACACCAAAGGTGAGGGACCCGTAACCAAGGAGGAGATGGATATTGCACAAAGGGCAGATTGCACAATACCCTGTGATGACCTGATAGGCCAGGGCGTCACACTACCATTCAGAAATCTGCCGTACCATTCAGAAATCTGCCCTACCATTCAGAAATCTGCTCTACCATTCATACGTCTATCATTCATGACTCTGCACAACTATTCAGAAGTCTGCTTTATCATTCAGGACTCTGCCCTAATACTGTATTCAGAAGTCTGCTTTATCATTCAGGACTCTGCCTTAATATTTAGAGGTCCTTTTATCATTCAGTACTCTGATCTACCATTCAGGCATCTGCCTTACCTATCAGAAGTCTGCCTTACCATTCTATTCAAAAGTCTGTAATTCAGCAGTCTATCCTATCATTTAGAAATCAATCCAATTATTTGGGATTGTTCCCTACCAATCAGAAGTATACCCTACTATTCAGGAGTCTGACCTCCCATTCCTGAGTCTGTCTTACCATTCAGGAGTCTGCCCTACATTTCAGAAATCTTCCCTACCATTCAGAAGTCTGCCGTACCATTTACAAGCGTATCCTACTGTGACGACATGGACACTCGGCGTCTAGCATGGGTTAACTTTTCTCAAATTCAGCCAGACATGAAGACAGTTTGTTTATAGATGGGGATAATCCCTTATTGTTCTACAAGACTCTTGGGAGTTTAGTATTGAAGTTTTTGTTGACTCATGTAATTGTTTTGACACCCATTGAATTACGATATGTTTGCTGGATGCGATTTAACTTAGCTGTTTCTGCCATTGACCATTATTACTGGGATATTCTGTATACAGCTTGAAATTCATCCAATAAGAGAAGCAACCTTGCACAACCAATCTGATAAGGGCGCAGTATATCCTAAGGGAAGGCTATGGCTATAAAAGGGGACTTCTTGGAGTCACCAGGTGTTGATGGATGTTGCATGATCCAGTCTAAGCTCTTAGGAGCTGGCTAGGGGATCAGAACCAGGATGCCTTGTGGACTTGGTCTAGGGACTTTGGCTCCAACTAGAGGATCGATTGGCTACATGGCTTCAATCTAGGGACTCCGATTCCGATTGGAGACCATAACCGCAGTCTAGGGATTTCGACTCTGGCTGCCATGATTATATCATATCATCATACCAGAGACTACGTAAGGAAGAAACCCAGGTTGGGACAATCTAGTCACCTGACTACAGACGTTGCTGACCTCAGTTAGCTTCCTAAATCTGGCATTATTCCATTCTCGATGGGTGCCCGCCGAAAGCGGGGTGCTGCTGGTTTGGAGTAAGTAGCCCTGGAAGCTCTAAGGCACAGACATTCTAAATCCCTGGTGAGCCAGCAGAAGGGTGAGACTCTGTTGCCTGTTACATTTGTGTGTTTTGCTGGTTATGTGCTATGTGCTGTTAATTGTTTGGGGATCCAGTAAAGTCTTAATATTGTGATTCCCTCACCCTGTGTTGTCTCAGTAGTGTTCCGCCCACGGTTAAGGAGGTCGGGCGTTCAGTTGGGATGAGCCCTGGGCCATGCTGTCTTTCTAAAGGCGGCCGGGCTAGCGGACGAGAGCACCCACTGACCCCCGTGTCTCCATAGCTGCTATTCAGGAATTTTCCCTACCATTCAGAAGTCTTCCCTACCTTTTATAAGTATACCCTCCTATTCAGGAGTCAGCCCCATCATTCAGAAGTCTGCTCTACCATTCAGAAGTCTTCTCTACCATTCAGAAGTCTGCTCTACCATTCAGAAGTCTGCTCTACCATTCAGAAGTTTGCTCTACCATTCAGATGTTTGCTCTACCATTCAGAAGTTTGCTCTACCATTCAGAAATCTGCCTTACCATTCATGAGTCTGTTATACCATGTAGAAGTCAGCCTTACTATTCAGAAGTCTGCCTTATCATTCAGGACTCAACACTACCATTCAGGAATCTGTCCTAGCATTCAGGACTCTGTTTTAACGTTAACTAGACTGTCCATTTAGAAATTTCCACTACCATTCAGGAGTCTACTTTACCATTCAGGAGTGTGCCCTACCTATGAGAAGTCAGCCTTACCATTTAGAAGTCTGCCAAATATTCAGAAAACAGCTTTATCATTCAGGACTCTGCCTTACCATTCAGAGGTCTGCCTTTCCTATTGGAAGAGTGCATTATCATTAAGTACTCTGACCTACTACTCAGGAGTCTGGCATACCTATAAGAAGTCTTCCCTACCTTTCAGAAGTCTGCCTTACCTATAAGAAGTCTTCCCTACCTTTCCAAAGTCTTCCCTACTTATCAGAAGACTGCTCTACGCTAAAGAACTCTGCCCTACCTATCACAAGCCTACCTAAAGGTCCAGTCACACTAAGCAACTTACCAGCGATCCCAACAACGATAGGGATCGCTGGTAAGTTGCTAGGAGGTTGCTGGTGAGATGTCACACTGCGACGCTCCAGCGATCCCACCAGCAACCTGACCTGGCAGGGATCGCTGGAGCGTCGCTACACAAGTTGCTGGTGAGCTCACCAGCAACCAGTGACAAGCCCCCAGCGCCGCGTGGAAGATGCTGCGCTTGGTAACTAAGGTAAATATCGGGTAACCAACCCGATATTTACCTTGGTTACCACCGCACGGAGCTACACGTGCAGAGAGCAGGGAGCAGCGCACACTGAGCACTGGCTCCCTGCTCTCCTAGTTACAGCACACATCGGGTTAATTACCCGATGTGTGCTGCAGCTAAATGTGCACAGAGCAGGGAGCAGCGCACAATGCTTAGCGCTGGCTCCTTGCTCTCCTAGTTACAGCACACATCGGGTTAATTAACCCGATGTGTGCTGCAGCTACATGTGCACAGAGCAGGGAGCAGCGCACAATGCTTAGCGCTGGCTCCTTGCTCTCCTAGCTACAGCACACATTGGGTTAATTAACCCGATGTGTGCTGCAGCTACATGTGCACAGAGCAGGGAGCAGCGCACAATGCTTAGCGCTGGCTCCTTGCTCTCCTAGTTACAGCACACATCGGGTTAATTAACCCGATGTGTGCTGCAGCTACATGTGCACAGAGCAGGAGCCGGCACTGACAGTGAGAGCGGCGGAGGCTGGTAACAAAGGTAAATATCGGGTAACCAAGGACAGGGCTTCTTGGTTACCCGATGTTTACATTGGTTACCAGCCTCCGCAGAAGCCGGCTCCTGCTGCCTGCACATTTAGTTGTTGCTGTCTCGCTGTCACACACAGCGATCTGTGCTTCACAGCGGGACAGCAACAACTAAAAAATGGCCCAGGACATTCATCAACAACCAACGACCTCACAGCAGGGGCCAGGTTGTTGCTGGATGTCACACACAGCAACATCGCTAGCAACGTCACAAAAGTTGTTCGTTAGCAGCGATGTTGCTAGCGATGTTGCTTAGTGTGACGGGGCCTTTACCTTTCAGAAGTCTTCCCTATGTATCAGAAGTCTTCCCTACTTTTCAGAGGTCTGCCCTACCTATCAGAAGTCTACCCTGCCTTTCAGAAGTCTGCCCTACCTTTCAGAAGTCTGCCCTACCTTTCAGACGTCTACCCTACCTTTCAGAAGTCTGCCCTACCTTTCAGAAGTCTGCCCTACCTTTCAGAAGTCTGCCCTACCTTTCAGAAGTCTACTTTATCTTTCAGAAGTCTGCCTTACCTTTCAGAAGTCTGCCTCACCTTTCAGAAGTCTATCCTACCTTTCAGAAGTCTGCCCTACCCATCAGACGTCTGTCCTACCTATCAAAAGTCTGCCCTACCTATCAGAAGTCTGTCTTACCTATCAGAATTCTGCCTTACCTATCAGAAGTCTGTCTTACCTATCAGAAGTCTGTCCTACCTATCAGAAGTCTGCCTTACCGATCAAAAGTGTGTCCTACCTATCAGAAGTCTGTCCTACCTATCAGAATTCTGCCTTACCTATCAGAAGTCTGTCCTACCTATCAGAAGTCTGTCCTACCTATCAGAAGTCTGTCCTACCTATCAGAAGTCTGTCCTACCTATCAGAAGTCTGCCTTACCTATCAGAAGTCTGCCTTACCTATCAGAAGTTTGCCTTACCTATCAGAAGTCTGTCCTACCTATCAGAATTCTGCCTTACCTATCAGAAGTCTGTCCTACCTATCAGAAGTCGGTCCTACCTATCAGAAGTCTGTCCTACCTATCAGAAGTCTGTCCTACCTATCAGAAGTCTGCCTTACCTATCAGAAGTCTGCCTTACTTATCAGAAGTCTGCCCTACCTTTCAGAAGTCTGTCGTGCCTTTCAGAAGTCTGCCCTACCGATCAGAAGTCTACCCTACCTTTCAGAAGTCTGTCCTGCCTTTCAGAAGTCTGTCCTGCCTTTCAGAAGTCTGCCCTACCGATCAGAAGTCTGCCCTACCTTTCAGAAGTCTGCAGTACCACTGGAGAGTTTTAACGCTTTGTGCTAACTACTAAAAACTACATAGTACTTTTGTCATTAAAAAAATAAACAAACAAAAGAAATAAAAAATAAAAAGGCCAAACATTCTTAAAAATAGTTTTCTATGAGTATTGATAAAAAAATATCCATCTCTTGCAGTGTTTATACAGAAGGAGTGTATGTGAACAATGGTGTGTCTGTGAACAATGGAGGTGGGTGTGTAGGGTGCTGGAAGCTATTTCTTGTGATTTAGGCTGGCTCCACAATGCAGTTTTATCCTCACACAAAACATGTCTAGAGGGGACCATTAGTCAAACAGGGGCCAAAAGAGTATCTTCCAGTTTCTTGTCAGGATACTTAAGTACACTGATAAAAATGAAGTATGGAATAGCGTAGTAGACTGTGCTATTTTCATAGATGGGATCCTGTAAAAAATATTTCCATTAAATGGATTCAAAATTATTAGCCTATGGGTTACAGATGTAACTGTATGGCATCCATCACAGATATCCATTCAACAGATACGTCATGAGATTTGTAATAGCTTTTCATGAAATATCTATTAAACGGATACCATTATAGCTTAGGTGTGACAGACGCCTAATAGTGGCATCTGTTACCCATAGGCAGCATCATCCCGGAACGAAAGTCCTTAAAGACCATTATAATAGCGCTATTCTTCATAAAATGGTGCATCTTATGTATTTTCCATCTGCTAATTTCTCCTTATATTTGTTTATTTCTAGGATATTTTTCAGAGAATAATCTTAAATATAAAGTACTGGAACTTCCCTACAAAGGAGGTAAACTCAGTTTATTACTAGCCCTCCCTGCAGAAAATGCCGAAATAGAAGACTTGGAAAAAACTCTGACAGGAGCAAGACTTAAAGAATGGAGCAACAATATGAAGGAAGAACGTGTTGAAATCAGTCTGCCCAGGTAACGCCTTATATTTTACATGAGTGATGCCAATATTAGACTTTATTTTCCGAATCCAATATCTTCAGGAGGGAATGAAAAGAACTGGCTCATATTAGGAGAAATAAGTATATTTCTCTGAATATACTGTATATATTGCAAACTTTATTATATGTGTTTGTACTATTGATTTATACAAAGCTTGTGAAACAAAAATAGCCCTTTAAAATAAGTATATTTGAAAAAACAAAATGGGCAAAGGGGTATACTTTGATACTTTGATATATATATATATATATATATATATATATATATATATGGTAAATCAATTTAATTTATCCCTAATCCTGTTACAAGGAACCCTATCAAACAGGTGACGACAACTATGATTAGTTTAAAGGGAATAAACCACCAGGTTTTTGGCCTATAAACTAGAGGCAGTGCCATAATGGCACTAGGATGCTGATTAGAATGATACCTTTAGCTGATAAATCCAAGTCTTGACTGGATTGTAAAGGTTGCTTTACACCAGACAATCTATCGTGCGATAGATCGTCGGGGTCACGGTTTTTGTGACGCACATCCGGCATCGCTGGCGATGCCGGCCTGTGTGACACCGCCTAGCGACGCAGTATCGCTCACAAATCGTGAGTCATGTACTGGTCGCTAGGTTCCATAATATCGTTTAATTTAGTTGTTCATCGTTTCCGTGGTAGCACACGCCGCTCCGTGTGACACCACAGGAACAATGAGCAGCTCACCTGCCCCCCGCCGGCTCTATGTGGAAGGAAGGAGGTGGGCGGGATGTTTACATCCTGCTCATCTCCGCCCCTCCTCTTCTATTGGCCGGCGGCCGTGTGACGTCGCTGTGACGCCGAACGTCCTTCCCACTCCAGGAAGTGGACGTTCGCCGCCCACAGCGTGGTCGCACGAGAGGTAAGTATGTGTGACGGGGGTTACCGACTTTGTGCGCCACGGGCAGTGATTTGCCCGTGACGCAAAAAGGACGGGGGCGGGTATGATCGATTGTGAAATTGCACAATCGGTCGTACCGTGTAAAGCAGCCTTAAGAGTGTGAGATTGTGAGTAATGTTTGTTTAAAGATCTGAAAATGACGTCTTTTGTGCAGTGCCTTGAGCTTTCTGGCTCGGGTCTTCTGTAATCATTCCTCCCCCAGTTGCCGGGCTTTTTTCTGTTTAAATTTCTCCCCTCCCCATAGCCATTAGCGCTATGTCCAATGTGTGCGCAGTACTATTTACAAGTTCTTCTCCAAGTAGTCATTAAAATGCTGCCAGAATCCGCGCATGCGTGTACAGCTGTCTAAAGCTGCATTTTACTGAGGACTCTGTGGAGATTACTATGAGCGATGGTGCATGCGCTGATAAAAAAAAATAAAATCTGCACATGTCCCACTGCCGCCGCTCATATTCATCTTTACAATGTCTTCAATAAAATGGCGCCGGAGATTGTGGTAAGCACATGTGCTGACTCCAGCATCATTTTATTGAAGACTTGGAGAAAAATGTGAAAATAGTACTGCACATGCGCCGGACGTAGCGCTAATCGTGATGGCAGAGGGGAGAAATTTAAACAGAGGGAGGCTGGCAGCCAGGGGAGGATTCATTACAGAAGACCTGACTCACAAAGTCCCACCCCAAAGCTCAAGGCACTGCACGAATCACGTCCTTTTCAGATGTTTGGACAAAGATTATTCTGCAATTAAGACTTAGATTTATCAGCCAAACATGTCATTTTAATCAGCATCCTAGCTGGTGTCATCAATGTTTTACATCAATGTGCCATCAACATTTGGTCTATGCATACGTTAGTACAATGAGTGTGCCATCAACACTTAAGGGGGCTTTACACGGTAGCGATATCGCTCGCAATTTCTAGTAAGTACCCGCCCCCGTCGCGCATGCGATTGTTTGTGATCGCTGCCGTAGCGAACATTATCGCTACGGCAACGTCACACGTACTTACCTGGTCGTCGTCGTCGCTGTGACTGCCGAACAATCCCTCCTTCAAGGGGGAGGGACGTTCGGCATCACAGCGACGTCACCGCAACGTCACTAAGCGGCCAGCCAATCAAAGCGGAGGGGCGGAGATGAGCAGGATGTAACATCCCGCCCACCTCCTTCCTTCCGCATTAGGGCTGGCAGCAGGTAAGGAGACGGTACTCGCTCCTGCGGTGTCACACATAGCGATGTGTGCTGCCGCATGAGCGATGAACAACATGGATAAACAACCCTTACCGATTTTTGAGTTTGGGACGACCTCTCCATGTTGAACGATTTTCACCATTTTTGAGGTCGCTTAAGGTCACTGGTCAGTGTCACACGCTGCGATATCGTTAATGATGCCGGATGTGCGTCACTAACAACGTGACCCCGACGATAAAACATTAACAATATCGTAGCGTGTAAAGCCCCCTTTAGTCTATGAATACATTTTTACAATGAGTGTCATCAAAATTTTTCACAGATGAAAAAATAAATAAATTCCAAAGCTTTATCTATCCATTACTATGTTAAATATATTCAGCACAAGAGGCCATCTGTGTGCTATACAGTGGAACGTTGGATTACGAGTATAAATGGTTCCGGGAGTGTGCTCTTAAACCAAGTTACTCTTATATCAAAGCAAATTTTCCCATAGGAAATAATTGAAACGCAGACAATTCGTTCCACAACCCAAAAATATTTACTGTATTTATGCAAACTTATTACAGTAATACAAAATAATGTACTGAATTCATATAAAATTATTACAGCACACTAATACAAAATACTATACAATACAAAACATAGAAAGCAAATTAAACTGCACTTTAGCTTACAATAAAATTGTTGGTGTGTGAGAGATACAGCACCAACACAGAATGGTCGTGCACTACTGCGCGTCACTAGCGGTACCGCATATGCCCAGGGTATTTTACTTGCCGGTGATTCAATCAAGAGCGGGGTGCGTGTCACAAAACAAAGTCCAGAGATGATGATGAAAGAAGAGAGGGAACCGCACTCCTTCGCTGTGCTGGAAATTTTTTATTTAAACAGGTGCAAGGTAAAAAGCTGGAGGCAACCTGTATGCCTGCTCCTGTAATGGACTCTTTCATCATCATCGTGTGAGAGATACAGTATAAGCAATGTGCTGTATTGGTTAGCAGAAAGAAAGTACAATAATATAATATAACATGCTATATAGTATATACTGTACTGTACAATGGTATACTGTATACAATATACAGTACATATGTACAGAAAGTTACCCCCAGTACGGGTTAGAGCATGGTGAAAGGATGGAACTGGAAGTGTGCACAGTGAGCATTTGCTCTTCTTGCAAATCATTGCTCTTAAACCAAGTTACAAATTTGTTAAAAGCTTTGCTTGTCTTGCAAAATGCTCTCAAACCAAATTACTCTTAATCCAAGGTTCCACTGTATGTGTTTTTCACCAACCCATAGACGTTGTTTGGTACTTTTCATCCATGTGTGACGCCCTGGGAAAACCAGGTAGTCACAGATGACTTTACCCCCCACCAAGCGTACAGGAATAGCCTCCTCCTTGGGAATTAACACCACACATCCCACACTCAGGAACATCAGCCACAAATCCTAGTCGCCCCCCCATGACAGCCAGGACATACCAGTGGGCGGAACCAAGCATATGGGAATGCTCACCTAGGGGTGAGGTGACAAGGGGTGGGAACCAGAGAGTTTAGTTCAGTCTGTTGGAGTTTGAGGGTGGAGTTGAGGAGCAGCGGTGACAGGAACTGAAGTGCAGTGTGGTTAGGGTTGGAGCCCTTGGACCATGGGAGGACCGACTAGGTGGCAGATGGCATTGTAGGGCCACAGGCAACGAGATCCGGTCGCAGGAGACCTGAAGTGGACCGGAGCAGGGTTGTAGCCCGCCGGTACTGACGACGGGAATCCGGTTCGGAGGCCGTGCACAGGCGGAGTACCTGGACCCTAGGACGAGGCAAGCTTCAAGCCCCTTGTTACTTGATCAGCGGGACAAGGTACCAGGCCTTGTTCCCGAGAAGAGAAGCCCAGATAGAGCAGACTGGGAACCCAACGTGGGGGATAGGGTGTCCGCCAAGAACCCATTGAGATCCCACGGGTCAGTGTTTGCGGGCAACGGCTCCCTCTGCTTACAAAGCTGCACGGGAGCGGATTTCTCTAATTCCAAGCGGGTTTAATCAACACACAGCAAGACACAAGTGCAGGAGGAAGGGCCCCTACCTTACCAACCCGTGTGCGGGACCAGCACACCCCTCCAGAGGCAACCGGCATCCGGCCTTGGTTTACAATACGGACTCTGTGTGAATTCTTCCTAAGTGTGAGTACACTAGTGTCATCCGGTCCAACCTACCGACGGCGCCCCAGCACTGCTCCCAACCTACACCTTGGTCCTGGGACTACACTTCCCCTACTGTGGAGGGGATACCACCTTGCTGCCCCCCCACACCATTGGTCCCAGACGCCGGCCCCGAGAGGCAGCGGTGGTGCCACCATCCCATCACCGCAACCCACGGGTGGCGTCACAGACAATCTCCCCTGTAAATACCCCCCCTCTTTCACTGTGTGCGTGGACGGGCGGTTGCACGAGCCCCGGGTCCGGTCACCACTCGAGCCCCAGACACGATCCCGGACCCGAGCGTCACTTGAGCAGCCCCGGTTGCAGCAGCGGAGGCGGCTTCCATCCGCGACACATGCTGATGGAGGAAAACAAACTTTTGAACAGACACATGGCCACGGAAAAAAAACAGACATGTAAACAGCACCAAAGTCTATAATGGATATGTGCCGTATCCATAAAAAACAAGGATAAAACACTTATGTGTATCAAGGACGTCTGACTGAGGCCTCACACTCACTTTTGGCTGACTGTTACATATTTGAAGGGTATTTTTGTGGAATGTGATGGAGCGCCTTCTACAGAGAGGTGTAATGGGATGCTGTCTCATTAAAAAGGTTTGCATGGTTTGATGATGATGGTAGGACATTGTCAGTCATGGGTCTCCTGTGTTTGCCCTTTGGAGGCTGTCCACCCGGGGCAGGAATGCTGGGCGAATGAAGGAAGACGAGACTGTCTCTCAAAGAGGGACAAAGATCACGGGTATATGAACGCCACTGCTAGCAGTCCCACCTGTCCAGTGTCAGATTGGGGAGCCAAGGGTCCATCAGTAACAGTGATAATGGGTCCCACTGGACAGCTGCATGTAAATGTACATTACCCTCATTCACAAATATACTTTTGCTTCAATATAACACTATTCTTGGTAGTGTATTAAATTAATGATTAAATTCCATCTCTGTCGGTACATGGTGAATCAAGTGCATTGTGCCAACTACTGCTCATTTAGGGTGATGGGAGGCCCACTTTTGAATAGGGGATGTACCTGTTCCCCTGGGGGCCAGTCCAAGCTTGCACCTGTCTGAAAAGTAGAAGAAGCAGAATTTAAATTCCAAACATGGAGCTAAATGGAGTCATGTGAGACTAAATCCTGTCCCTGCTACGATACTGTATATCAGCTCCGGCAATGCCTGTGAGCAAGGATAGTCTAAAGGCCTCCTCCAAATGTCCATATAACACGTACGTGGCATCAGTGTGTCCATTTTACCAAGATAGAATCAAATTAGAATGCATCACACATACGTGTCCATATTACACATATACAGCACACGTAAGGCATGTGGATGAAAAACGGACATACCTCCACATGGTTTGCACTGACATATGGTCCATGTAAAAATATGGACATATGAGCAGCCCCCTTGTTTATAATGGGTACATGTGGTATCTGTGAAAACAAACAAAACGGAAAATTACATTCAAAAGAAGAAGAGGACATCCAGTGGACAAAGGCAAGGATATGTATAAGTCCGTCTGTATTTAATTCATTAAAAATTGCCACTGTGGTACAAGCACCAACCGATCTCACGGGATGAATGATCCATCACGTTTCAAAAAAAGGTAGTTATGTCTTATCCATGGATAAGACATAACTACCTTTTGTTGAAACGTGATGGATCATTCATCCCGTGAGATCTGTTGGTGCTTGTGCCACAGTGGCAATTTTTAATGAATTAAATAAAGACGGACTTACACTTATCCTTGCCTTTGTCCTCTGGATGTCCTCTTCATCTTTGGAGTTTATGCAGCCCCAGCCTTTATGTTTCCTTGCGGACAGCGTGATACACTCCGGATCATTTGGATATGGTTATCTGGCTATTTATGTGTTTGGTTTTCAGAAATGGAATCTATATTTACTGGACATAAGGACAGGTGAAGGAGGTCTAACAGAGAGTAGGACATGTCCAGAGTGGAGTTTCGTCTAAATAGAAAATTAGATAACAGATTAGTTCTTGTAGTAGCCCGGAGCTGCATTCATAGTTCTGCTGATTGTTGGAAACAGTGACGTCTACCATGCCATACATGGCTGGCTTACAAACCTGCCGAAAGAAAGACAACTGTGGCTAATATCTGATTATACAGGATAAATGTAAGGGAAATATGCTAATCTATTTGTAAAGTTGCTCAGGTCTTCATCTCTATGTAAATTGTGTTCAAAAGTGTGAATAAGCGCTTAAGACTGGTAGGAAAATAAGAAAATTCATGACCTTTTGGCAACGTCTTGTAAACTATTTTTTTTTTGGGTAGGTTCAAGATAGAACATAAAGTTGATTTAAAGCAATCTCTGCTTCATCTGAATGTAACGGATGTCTTCAATCCAAAGTGCGATCTCTCTGGAATAACAGGTGCCATAAATAATTCTGCTACTGTACTAATCTGCATCATGCAACAATTAAATGTAATTACACATCACACTTAGCAAATACAGTATATTAAAAAAGCTGAATGGCAGAAGAGAAAATCCTAATAAGACTGGATATAAAGTGGCAGGAACGTTAGTGTGAAGAAGTCCATAAATACACTTTCTACACTACAGTCCTGACATGAGTTATAGACTCTGCATTCTCTCCCTGTAACAGAAATGGTTTTAATCGGATGCTTGGGCCTTTGCCACAGCTCCTAGCAATTAAGCTGAAAATACCAAATATCTAACAGCTCGTATACAATGCAATCTTCCAGTAAAATTGAAATAATAGTTTAAAGCGTTAACATCACTAATAGTAAAAAGGATACAGTGTTTCTAAAAACAAGCGACTTTGCAATTAAATGTACTTGTTCTTAAAGAGTATCTGTCAGCAGGTTTTTGTTACCTCCTCTGAAGGCAGCATTATGTAGGGATAGAGACTCTAAATCCAATGGTGTATCACTTAGATTACTCGGTGCAGCCATTCTGACACAATCAAAGCTTTTTGATATAGTAAAGCAGCAGAGCTGAGATAGTGTCCTGCCCACGCTAAGCTCTCAATAGAGGTTGCACATTGACAGTGAGGTGTCAGTCAGAAGGGGGGGCGTGCCAAACTGCAGTGTGTGTGACATTGCAGTGCACCAATGATAATCACTAGGTCATACAGTAAATCCTTTAATATAAGAAAACAGCACACAGGGTGATAAGAGAGATAGAGCTGATTTTTGTTTTTTAGCCCCTACAGCATGCTGTCCTCAGATTACATAGAAAAAATCTGCTAACAGATTCCTTTTAAAAATCTCAAGAACAGATTTTATTTTAATTTAATATTTAATGCTCGTTGTCCAGGTCACTAGCCACTACCATAGTCTCTCAGTGGCGCCCACCACAGTGCTTTTAAGCTCTTAATAACAGAGTTTGTAAGTGCTATTTTATACTGTAACATGATTGTCGTGTCACCATAAGTCCTGGAACAATATGATTATCGCTTATTACAATGATAACGCAGAACTACTATTATCAATGCAGTTTCTGGTGTGATTTTCACACCTCCGTGTTTTCACATGCACTCAGTATCGGTTTAACCCACACATGTGTCTGTGTGATCCACACAGAAATATATCTATTTTTTAGTGTCAGCATGGATGAAAAGGGCTAATAGTAGCCTATGGGTCTGTGAAAACCACATAAAGCACACATATGTCATCCATGTGACATCCGTGTGCAGTCTGTGTGACACGGACCAGAATTAAATACATTCAACAAATAAAGGATTTTTATGTTAAGGCCCCGTTAACGATGTATCGCCGGGGTCATGGATTCCGTGACGCATATCCGGCATCGCTAGTGACGTCGTTGCGTGTGACACCAACGAACGGCCGTTAACGATCAAAAATACTCACCTTATCGTTGATCGTTGACACGTCGTTTATTTTCAAAAAATTGTTGATTGTTGCAGGACGGCGGTTGTTCGTCATTCCCGAGGCAGCACACATTGCTACATGTGACACCTCGGGAACGACGAACTACAGCCTACCTGCGGCCGCCGGCAATGAGGAAGGGAGGAAGTGGGCGGGATGTTACGACCGCTCATCTCCGCCCCTTAGCTTCTATTGGGGGGCCGCTTAGTGACGCCGCTGTGACGCCGCACGAACCGCCATCTTAGAAAGGAGGCGGTTCGCTGGCAACAGCGATGTCGCTAGGCAGGTAAGTCCGTGTGACGGCTCCTAACGATTTTGTGCGCCATGGGCAGCGATTTGCCCGTGACGCACAAACAACGGGGGCGGGTGCTTTCACCAGCGATATTGTTAATGATATCGTTGCATGTAAAGCCCCTTTTAAAGATGTGGAAAGACGATAGACAGATAGATGGAAGGATAGGTAGATGGATAGAGAAAGAGAGAGCGATAAATAATAGTTAATAGATATATTTTACAGCTATTAGCTAAAAAATGATTGAGAAAAATGACATGGGTTCCCCCCAATTTTTGATAACCAGCAAAGGTAAAGTAGACAGCTGTGGCCTTATATTATCAGGCATATTACGCTAATTATGATGGCTATTTGGCCTTTCTCACCCTAAAAATACCAGGGCGCAGCTACCGCAGTATTTGGTGCATACACTAGATGTGCCCAATTCTGCTTCGCCTTGGCTCTTCCCAATTGCCGTGGTGTGGTTGTAGTAGGGGTAATGGTTTTGTGGAGCCCTGGACTAGCCAGGTCGTCACAGGTACTACAACACGACACCCCCACCCCGAGATAGGCACATCAGTCAGACACAAAATCCTTGTTGCCTCCCTCCAGGGGCTGATGTCCACACCAGGTGGGGTGGAGCCAGGCGGTTGGCCCCACCCACTGAGGAGTTCACAGTCCTGGAGGCGGGAAAAGGAAGTCAGTTAGAGTGGAGAGAGTGAGAGTTGAGTTAGGGAAGTGAAGGAGAAGGAGTGAAGGAGTAGTGGAGGAGCAAACTGACAGTGTTCGGGTACGTGGCCCGGGCACTTAGAGCAAGGTTGGCAGATGGTGGTGGCCGTCTGCAGGAGAGGAAGATCAACGCGGAACCGTAGGACCGGGGACGGGCGGTGGCCCGCCGGTACCGAACCGGGGAGCGAAGTGAAGCCAGCACAAACCGGCAGGGCCTGCGGACCCCGACCAGGCTTGGAGTCGCTGTTAATAAGGTCAAATCAGTCAGTGACCGGAACCCCAGGGGTTTCCTAGCAGCCAAGACCCGATTGAAGGCAACCGTCCAACCAACAAAAGGAAATACAGCTACCGCCACAGCTAGAGTTCCAAGGGCCAGAGCCTGCGGGCAAAAGGGCTCCTCCGGCACATACATACGCTGGGGAGTGGGTTACCGGTGGGAAGCCATCGGGACTGAACATCCACAAAAGGTGCAGGGAAAGGCAGCCACCACCAACCGTCCGGGAGAAGCCACAGCAGCCGGCTGCGGGACCCGTCCATCCAGCCGTTTGGTTTACCAGAGACTACATTTGTGGCTGAGTGAGTATAACCGTGCCTTCCGGCACCATGCTGCGCAGTCCCCGCGACTCTGCACCTTGCCAGCCCTGCCTTCCCGTCACCTCACCGGGCCCCGGGACCACCAACCCCTACCCACGGAGGGGGAAAACAACATCCCAGCTGCTCCCTACCATCGCTCCCAGGATCCCCGTCAATAGCAGCGGTGGTGCCCAACCTCACCACAACCCGTGGGTGGCGTCACGGACCAAATCCCCAAACCAAACTACCCCCTTTCACTCACGGGCGAGGAGCGCCGCTCGAGTCCCCAGATCCGGCCCACCGCTCGAGCCACCGAGCAGCAGCGGCAGTAGCGCTGGACCCGAGCGTGGTGAGCGCAGCGCCCCGCCGCCCGCGACAACTTGGCGTCACGAACAGGATTTTACCGTTCTGCCGGCTGGTAGAAGTGCGCCTTGTGTCTCGTCGGCGGTGTCCGGACGAAAAATTTCAGAATCCGATATCTTGGGCGCGAAGATTTTCCCGCTCGAGCGTCTTCTCGAGCAGTGGAGGCGCGAAAGACGAAGCCCCGCCCCTGAAGAGGAGGTGCTGAGAAAAGACCAAGGGAGGGTGGATGGCGTCTGGCCGCATGTACACCGAGGCCGTAAATACAGGGACGCCAGGACTCTGTCAACAACCCGGTTCCTGGAACTCTGAAGCTGCGGTACCATGTCAACCCCGCCTGCACCGCCCGCGGCCCAGCAGCCCGCGCCCGGGACCATGGCGTGGATGAGGGCCCGAGTAACTGAGTCTAACCAACGTCATCGGAATCATATACGTCTCCTGGCGGAGCAGTGGACCACCGAGGTGGAAGCTCTAGTTGCGATTGCCCAGATGCACGAGATGGGAGCCGACGTGATGGAGCTGGTGAGTGACCCACGCCTCCATGTCCCACAGGGACCGGCCGCTGCGGCTGGGAGACCCGGTCCGATCCTGACCCTTGTACCGTCCCTGCCACCACCCATGGGGCTCCCCGGCGCTAACCTGCCTGACCTGCTGCCCCGTGCTATGGCGGTGGGGCCCGAGATGCTGAGTGCTGAGGGCCCGGAGGTCGGAGAGCTGAAGGAGGCTGCGGGCTCGGATGCCGCTGCAACTGGTAACGATCCACCTGGCGCGGAGGAGGTGCCTGACCGTGAGGGAGTTAAGAGTGATGATTCCGGGCCCGACACAGAGCCAGTTTCGGAGTCCGAAGAAGCGGGTGGGAGTCCTCGCCGTGGCGGTGGGCCGGTAGCTTTCTATATCCCGCACGCCGGTGGAAATGGATACCGGGCGCCCCTTTCCCAACAGGCCTGCCACCGCATGTTTGAAATATTGACAGCGGAGGGTGAGGCCACCTCGGAGGAAGAGTCGGAGTAAGGCAGCGGTCCCCCCATTGCACCATTGTCCCCATTGGGACCACCAGTACCGTTAACCTGTAAGTGAATGACTGTGAATCAACCGAGTAAATCATCTGATTATCCGTCCGAAGAGAACCGTCCCCGTTGGGACAGGAGTTGTTGTCCCCTGATTAACCGATGATTACTCCCCACCGTGCATAAAAAACTGCTTATGGACATGCCTGAGAACTCGCAGGAAACCCACGAACTTGTGGGATTGTAAATAGGTTGGGGCATGTTTCCATTGCCGCCTCCGGAGAGGCTGATTTGGAGGATGTGCCTGGAGGAAAGAGATGGCCCAGGCCCGCCACTACCGTAACCGGTGGCGATCCTCCAGGGGTCAGGGGTCCCCCATGGATGTGGGGTCCCCTGAAGTGGCAGTCGGGTGCGAGACACCATACCCGTTCCCGCTCGGGCAGCCTGGATCTGGACTGGGGTCAAGGGGTGCTGCCCATTTTCTTAGGGGCAGCATCAGGGCCAGGTTGCTTGGGTGGAAGAGCGGAATCCGTCCGTTGTTATTAAACTGTATACATATGTTTTGCAACGTTAAAGTACCATGCCTCCCGTTAAAGGAAGATTTATAAATATGCTTTTGTTGAATGTTTTCACATGTTTTATATATTTTGCAGTTGAAAAATAAAACCGGTGATGGACGGGCAGCCCGCGGACGGTCTGCATTTAACCAAGGGGGAATGTGGCGCCCTGGACTAGCCAGGTCGTCACAGGTACTACAACACGACACCCACACCCAGAGATAGGCACATCAGTCAGACACAAAATCCTTGTTGCCTCCCTCCAGGGGCTGATGTCCACACCAGGTGGGGTGGAGCCAGGCGGTTGGCTCCACCCACTGAGGAGTTCACAGTCCTGGAGGCAGGAAAAGGAAGTCAGTTAGAGTGGAGAGAGTGAGAGTTGAGTTAGGGAAGTAAAGGAGAAGGAGTGAAGGAGTAGTGGAGGAGCAAACTGACAGTGTCCGGGTACGTGGCCCGGGCACTTAGAGCAAGGTTGGCAGACGGTGGTGGCCGTCTGCAGGAGAGGCAGATCAACGCGGAACCGTAGGACCGGGGACGGGCGGTGGCCCGCCGGTACCGAACTGGGGAGCGAAGTGAAGCCAGCACAAACCGGCAGGGCCTGCGGACCCCGACCAGGCTTGGAGTCGCTGTTAATAAGGTCAAATCCGTCAGTGACCGGAACCCCAGGGGTTTCCTAGCAGCCAAGACCCGATTGAAGGCAACCGTCCAACCAACAAAAGGAAATACAGCTACCGCCATAGCTAGAGTTCCAAGGGCCAAAGCCTGCGGGCAAAAGGGCTCCTCCGGCACATACACACGCTGGGAAGCGGGTTACCGGTGGGAAGCCATCGGGACCGAACATCCACAAAAGGTGCAGGGAAAGGCAGCCACCACCAACCATCCGGGAGAAGCCACAGCAGCCAGCTGGAGGATCCGTTCATCCAGCCGTTTGGTTTACTAGAGACTTTGCATACATTTGTGGCTGAGTGAGTACAATCGTGCCTTCCGGCACCGCGCTGCGCAGTCCCCGCGACCCTGCACCTTGCCAGGCCTACCTTCCCGTCACCTCACCGGACCCCGGAACCACCAACCCCTACCCACGGAGGGGGAAAACAACATCCCAGCTGCTCCCTACCATCGCTCCCGGGATCCCCGTCAATAGCATCGGTGGTGCCCAACCTCACCACAACTCGTGGGTGGCGTCACGGACCAAATCCCCAAACCAAACTACCTTCTTTCACTCATGGGCGAGGAGCGCCGCTCGAGTCCCCGGATCCGTTCCACCGCTCGAGCCACCGAGCAGCAGCAGCGCCGGACCCGAGCGTGGTGAGCGCAGCGCCCCGCCGCCCGCGACAGTTTATGGGGTTGATGTCAGCTGTGTAGTGTCAGCTGGCATCAAGGCCTAGTGTTAGTAAGGGAGAGGCGTCTATCATACACCCCTATTACTAATCCAGTAATCCAAAAAGACACACACAAGAAAATAATTTGTTTTACTATACAGTCCCCGAAATTTCCCTCGTTTATCATTTTATTAAAAACAAAAGCCTATGCAGCTCCGCTGTAGTCCAGGGAATCAACTGTACTCCACCAAATTTGTTGTAGTCCGAAAATGGATATCTGAAAAAAACACAAACATACAGAAATAAAACAAGACACTTACCATCATTCACCACTTTATTCAAAAGAAAAAAAAATCCAGCTGATCCAACATAGTCCAGGGATTCTCACAAACAAATCAGAGCATCGTTCTGACACTCCATCGACTCTGCTTACAGGCAATTCTGTGTCTCTGATGAGTGGTAACATCTTACAACCTGTAGATTTGTAATGCATTATAAAAAATAATTTATGTAATATTCTATTTTATCAATTATCCCAAAATCGTTTTCAGATACTTCCGACTTGTACATTTCAAAAGTGGTTCAGAAGGTTTCTATTGAAGTAAATGAAGCTGGAAGTGAAGCTGCTGCATCAACAGGTTATAAACAACATAAAATACACTATTAAATGTATATAAAGATAAATACACCACCATTCTGATATAACACATTAAAAACTGTCTTTCGTAACTTACAGTATACTTATGATGTGTTTTAGACACTTGTCTCACTTTGTTTGGCAAGTGGGTGTGGTCTCTCTGGCTTACTTGGTATAGGTATAGGTATAGGTATGCAAGATCATGCATCAGAAGACGGGTGCACACTTCTGGCACAAAGTAATAGGTGGTGTAAATTAGACAGATTTATTAATCAGCATGAACTATTTTGATAAAATTGGTGTATTTTAAGACTGTTGAGATTACAGGGCATCTGTCAGACCCGCAACACACATCCGTGTAATTTGTACGTGTGTGGTACGTATTTGCACGTACCGGAGACACGTACACACGGAGACCCATGTTAATCAATGATAGATGGCACACACACGTAAAATCGCACGGAACGTGTGTCCGTGAGGTAAGTACGTGTGTGCGCTTTTCTACACGGACAACATGTCCATTTTTGGCCGGCAGCACGCAGGCACGGACCCGCTTTAGTCTATGGGTCCGTGCCTGCACGTACCGCACACGGAGTTTGTCCGTGTTCAGCACGTTTCGTGCTTGTGCATTTTTACACTAGCGATCTTATTATTTTTTTTTTTTTAAATTAAAGTCAGTATACTTACCTTTTTTTCTGCTGTTCTCAGTCATACATTGGCGCTCGGTTTTTTTCTTCCCCCGGCTCATACCGCTCCCCGATCACCAGCGCGGCGAGGAACAGCTGTGCAGAGAATACGCGGCAACAATTACTTTGAAAATGCCGGCCGCTCATTAATCAATCTCGTATTCCCTGCTTTCCCCACCCACCGGCGCCTATGATTGCTTGCAGTCAGACACGCCCCCCACGCTGAGTGACAGCTGTCTCACTGCACCCAATCACAGCAGCTGGTGGGCATGTCTATACTGTGCAGTAAAATAAATAAATAAATAATTTAAAAAAATGGCGTGCGGTCCCCCCCCATTTTAATACCAGCCAGATAAAGCCATACGGCTGAAGGCTGGTATTCTCAAGATGGGGAGCCCCACGTTATGGGGAGCCCCCCAGCCTAACAATATCAGTCAGCAGCCACCCAGAATTGCCGCATACATTAGATGCGACAGTTCTGGGACTGTACCCGGCTCTTCCCGATTTACCCTGGTGCGTTGGCAAATCGGGGTAATAAGGAGTTATTGGCAGCCCATAGCTGCCAATAAGTCCTAGATTAATCATGTCAGGCGTCTCCCCGAGATTCCTTCCATGATTAATCTGTAAATTACAGTAAATAAACACACACACACGAAAAAATCCTTTATTAGAAATAAAAAACACAAACATATACCCTGGTTCACCACTTTAATAAGCCCGAAAAAGCCCTCCATGTCCGGCGAACTCCAGGATGGTCCAGCGTCGCTTCCAGCTCTGCTGCATGGAGGTGACCGGAGCTGCAGAAGACACCGCCACTCCTGTTACCTCCACACAGCTAATGAAGGCAATAGCGCGATCAGCGTTATCAGGGGCGTGTCTGACTGCAACCAATCATAGGCGCCGGTGGGTGGGGAAAGCAGGGAATACGAGATTGTTTAATGAGCGGCTCACATTTTCAAAGTAATTGTTGCCGCGTATTCTCTGCACAGCTGTTCCTCGCCGCGCTGGTGATCGGGGAGCGGTAAGTATGAGAGAGGGCTGCTAACTTCAGTCACTCGGGGGATTAGCGGTCACTGGTGAATCTTTCACAGGGGACCGCTAATCAGTACGCGGCACACAGACAGAGCCGCGGCATGACGATGAAGTCGGGTGAAGTTCACCCGAGTTCATTCTCATCGCGCAACTCTGTCTGCTGTCAGCCGACATGTATCAACGACATTGTGCAACACACAAACGGACATTCCACACGGACATTCCACGTACACATACACGGGCATTTTACACACAAACACGGACATTTTACACGTACACACGGCTCGCATACGCCATCGCACGGATGCCATACGTACCGGAGAAACGCCCCAAAAAAACGGAGCACGGACCCGAAAAATGGACCATAAGACACGTACGTTTTTTGCGGAAGTGTGTTTTAGGCCTCAGCAGGTTTTTGCTATGGTCAATGAGGACAGGCAATGAGGCACTTGGGAGTTTGCCCTCTATTGATAATTTACTGCTGATAAAACACTGATTTAATTGAAACAAAAACAGACAGCCTAGTAAGTGACACATTGCCGTAAAAAGCGTCACAACCCCTGCACCATGCTGCTCTCAGATTACATAGCAAAAAACTGTTGACAGATTCCCTTTAAGTAGGCATTATTGATAAATATGCCCCGAAATAATTATGTTACATCCACATTTCTATATATGTAAAACAATTAAGAGGAGGCCTTATAAACTTCTTCTGTAAAGACAGCCTGTTATTTCTTTTTGACAAGGGATATAACATTTTCCTTTTTAGGATACAGCCGGTCATATTCAGTGAATTATCTCGCTGAGACATACAGTCGGCGAGATATTTCTGTATTCTTAGACATTCCCAGTGCAGACAGTGGGAAAAGCGTGAAACAATTTAATGATATTTTCTGTTATGAGAAGTTGAGTGCTTCTGATCTGTTCCCCATGTTGCAATTCTCAATACCTATGTGCTGCGGCACAGCGCCTAGAAATGATTTTATTTTCTGTACTAGTGGTGTCACAAAGAAGGGTGCCCTAATGTAGGAGAGTCTGAGTTCCCCCCTTCTGCATACTGTAAGAGGCCATATTGGATAAAGGGGCAGGACAATGGCGCCTTCCATGGTCTTATTTACAAATAAGCATTTCGATGTACCGTTATATATCATGAGCAGCGTGCAACACAGATGAGCTCGGACACAGGTTTTCAATTAACCCAGCCAATAGGTTCACAATAATCTGTATTCTGCTCCACTGCATGGCACCATCTAGCCTGGAGACATGGAAGCTGGAATTCATTACACAGAGAAGGAGAATAAGAACACAGACCGGAGGAATATGGGATTTGTAACTAAATAATAGTTCTTACTAAAATGATCGGACACAATTACCTAGTAGAAAATAAAAAGTGTAAAAATGAAGACAAATTCCTTTTCTGTCTCTTGTAGGCATGCATGTGGCTGCAATGAGCATGACAAACCACAGCTTTGTGGCAGATCGACCATTCTTGTTCTTCATCAGACACAATCCATCAGGTAAGCTGATTTTAGGCACAGAAGAGCGCTGTGAAGGTCATTTAACTCTTTGGCGATACGTATGCTGAAAAAGAAGAGAGAACAAACGATCGAAGCCCAATAAATTTTATACAAAAATAATTTTTTATTTTGCAAGTGATGATATAAGTGTTACAGTGGGCACAATTTATGCATCATTTATGCTGTAGATACTGAGCACAATAAACGTACCCATTTATTTTATGTGCACAAGCCGCTCTGTATAACATAAAAAACAACTTTATAATACTCTCCTATGGTCCAATGGTCTCAGTCCAGTGCCTCCTATCTTCTTGCAATTGCCGTCCTTCCCTGAAGGGTAGATTAGTATCTCCTCTTGAGGCAATTCAGCTGAAACATGTCATTTGTACAGACCCAGATGTCCTGCACGATCTTAGTCCTCCATTGCGCTCCTCTGCAGGTGCACTTCTCTCTGCCCTGGTGAGGGCAGATCAAAGTATTCAAAGTATTGTAGTGCACATGCGCAGGTGGTCGTTCACCTTTTCCTGTGCCTGTGCATTACAGTACTTTGTTCTGCCCACAACAGAGGTCTCTGTGTGGATGACGTAGGTTGCATCATCCACATGGAGCAGGGAAAGAGGATGGCAATCAAAAGAAGATAGGAGGCAGCGAAGTGAGACCAGCAACGTCCATTGGATCCAACCACACCGCAGGTGAATAGAATAATAATCAGTTTTTATGGCATACCGAGTAGCCTATTCACCTATATACAGTATTCTAGAGTGCTGTATATAAGAGCTCACTGGTGGTGGCCGCAGCTTATGAGGGAAAAATCTGATGACAGGCTCCCTTTAAATATACTTTAAAGTTCTGATCGGGGACCATAGCCAGAAATGAGACTAGTCCAGCTCCACCTCTAGCTGGCTCTTCTCAGTGCTGTTAGAGGTTTCTTCCTATGTACACAGAAGAGAGAGACCTGTCAACCTCCTTTGGTAGCACTGGAAAAAGAAGGCTGCGTGCGTAGCCGGACTAGTCTCATATATGGCTATGCTACTCAGCTGTATTTTTTATGTATATTTTCTCTGAAACCAAAGTGAGCAGCATGAATCAGTTGACAGATCCCCTTTGAAAAAAAAATGTATTTGTAAATAGCTGCTGGTGCCGCCCTAGGCGTTGGCCCTTGCCTATTGAACAACAGAACTCTGACTGTATTGTAAGTAGTCACGGTGTATAGATATTTGTACTTTGTGTGACAATATAATTTGGTCACCATATAATAGACTATTCCTGGATACAGAATTGCTATGAAACATTGCTTTTATGAATGTTCTTCCTCTTTTTTTTTCCTGTTACAATATGGTAATTTAATATATAAAATACATTTACTGAATAAAGCGAGGCAAAGTCTGTTACATTCTACATATGCTGTGAGCTATTTTGACAGCAGTTTTTGTTAATGGCTCAGTGGATGACAACAGCAAATAAAATGGTTTACCTCAAGGTTGACAGGCCATACTATTCTCATGTCCTTCACAGTCACACATCACATTTCCTTCTAACCCAATACACAGCTCTCTGTGCATGAATAACAAGGCCTGTACTGGCCTTTATACCATCTCCGGAAGATATTCAAGCCTACGTACTTATCCATCAGACTAGTACGCACTTGTGTCTGCATTTAGTCTCAGACGGCGTATTTAGGACAAGGCTTGTAGACCCTTCTACACATTCCTGCTACTGAGGCAGAACGCTGAGATTAAGACGTGGCAAGAGGTTGATGCTGGGAATGTTATTCTGCTGTTCAGGCGATTACATACAATTAGCGTGCCTGTGCTCTGTGTCTGAGATGTATCTGTATGACAGAAAATCACGCCAAACCAAGCATGAAGCGCACTGGATTAGTGATTGTATTACTATCGGAAAGCGGCAATATCTAAGGATCAGCTTCTTGCTTAAATGGTGGATAGATAACCACGCTCCTAGAATCGTTGCATATAAAGTCATTTTAACACATCTATGTTTCGCAAAGTATGGACTGCAGGGCTCCGACTGGCCATGGGTCTCGTGACCCAAATTCAACACCTCCATAGATTAGGCTGTTGAGATGATTTGTGGTCAGTCAGTTCTTTGTGGTTCTTACTTGCTCCATGATATGTGGATATCAGTTTACATCATGTGTTGTGAAAACGGCTAAGTTCATATCACCGTATTTTCAATCCAAGTGCTGTTCATGGAAAAAAAAAGCACCTGGACCAATGTTATTCAATAGGACTGTCAAGCTGACAGCTTTTTCTTCTTGGACAACAAGGGTGTTTGCAGAACCTATGGTAGAATCCTCTTTCAAAGGAATAGGGAAGCAAGTCTAGGTCCAAGGGAGCAACTTATCATCTATAATGTATCCAAAACAATGGATGGCATCCCAGGGGTATTTTCCATATTCTTTATTCTATCAAAACGTATGTAACGTTTCACCCTACAAATGGGCTTTCATAAGTGTACCGCCCCGGGGCTCGGCCGGCTGCCGAGCCGCTCGGATCCGTGCTCGTCGGTGGGTGGCTCGAGCTCCTCGCGGACCCGGGGGTCACGTTGCTCTGAAAGGGGTTTGGCGCTACACGTAGGGACTTTGGTGGGAAGGTCCACGGCCGAAGCCGCGGTTGTTTGTAGGGGATTTGAGTTCGTGAGACCACCCACGGGTTGTTGTGAATGGATGGACACCACCGCTGCCGTTGACTAGGCTCCCGGGTACGGTGTTGCGCAGCTTGGTGTTGACCCCTCCGTGTGTAGGGGGAATGATGGTCCCGGGGGCCCGAGGGAGGTGCTGAGGCGGGGGGATGGATGGTGCTGGCGTGTCGGTGCAGTGCGGCGCGGTGCACGGCCCGAAGGCACTGTTGTACTCACTGTTACAAACACGCTAGAGTCTCTGGTAAACGAAACAAGATGGTGGATGGTGCCCGCAGCCGGCTGCGCTTTTCCCCTTTTCAGGTTGGTGGTTTCCGCCTTTCTCCTGCACCTCACTTGTGTAGAAATGATGACTCCTATGCCTGAGCAATGGTAGTCCGCTCCCCAGCCTGGTGTGTGCCGGGAAAGCCCTTTTTGCCCGCAGACGCTGGCCCGTCAGGTATCTATGCC
Source organism: Anomaloglossus baeobatrachus (assembly GCF_048569485.1). Classification (NCBI taxonomy): domain Eukaryota; kingdom Metazoa; phylum Chordata; class Amphibia; order Anura; family Aromobatidae; genus Anomaloglossus; species Anomaloglossus baeobatrachus. The sequence continues at coordinate 492,112,691 of NC_134355.1, forward strand.
TGGGCGGTGACTTTCTACACTTGAGGGTTGGGCTGTTGTCTTCAGTCGGATCTTAGGTGGGAAAGTGCCTAAAGTCCAGTCCTCAATCAGTTGATTTGACTCAGCCCTGTTGTTTCTGGGCCTCGTACTGGGTCTGAGTACCCCTCCTAGTGCTCCAGTTTCCAATCGGTTCCCTGGTTCGGTATCGGCGAGCCACCGCCCGTCCCCGGTCCCTACGGTTCCACCGGCTGTAATCCCAGCTCCTGCAGGTGGCCACCACCGTCTGCCTCCTTGCCAAAGGTGACTGGGCTCCAACCCAGACACCTGTTGTAGACTATGGGAGACCTGGATGCAGGTCTGCCCTTGAACTTCACTCCACTCCACTCCACAGACTAGACTAGACTACTGTTTTTCCCGCCTCCGGGCCTGTGAACTCCTCGGTGGGCGTGGCCATCCACCTGGCTCCGTCCCCCTGGTGTGAACATCAAACTCGGAGGGAGGTGACAAGGTTTTTGTAGTTTCGCTGATGTCACCTTATTAAGAGAGGGAGGAAGGTGTTTGTGTAACGGCCTACCTTTGACAACTTGGCTAGTCCAGGGCGTCACATAAGCATAAACATCTTCTCCCAAAGCACAGGTTTAAATACACCAGTAATCCGTATAACACCAATCAGATTAATATTATACTGATTACTGGTGTATTTAAACCTGTGCTTTGGGGAAGATGTTTATGCTTGAAAAAGTCCATTTGTAGGGCGAAACGTTGCATATGTTTTGATGGAATAAAGGATATGGAAAATACTCATGGGATGCTGTCGGTTATTTTGGAAGCTTTTTCTTCTTGATTTGAATGTCCACATGAAGCATATTGCAGGATGCATTAGTCTTTTCCATATTGCATATGAGACTCATCTATTTTTGGATTTGCCCTAAAAATCAAATCCTATATAAATCATCCGTGTAACATCTGATTTTTACAGACACATTGCAATTTTTAAAGTAGAAAACTGCACTGGATCTTGAAAACTTTAAGGAGGAGTCCTGGGGTGAGAGGAGTATAATAGGAGTAGTCCTGGGGGGAGAGGAGTATAATAGGAGTAGTCCTGGGGGGAGAGGAGTCTAATAGGAGGAGTAGTCCTGGGGGGAGAGGAGTATAATAGTAGGAATAGTCCTGGGGGGAGAGGAGGATAATAGGAGGAGTAGTCCTGGGGGGAGAGGAGTATAATAGGGGGAGTAGTCCTGGGGGGAGAGGAGGATAATAGGAGGAGTAGTCCTGGGGGGAGAGGAGTATAATAGGGGGAGTAGTCCTGGGGGGAGAGGAGGATAATAGGAGGAGTAGTCCTGGGGGTGAGGAGTATAATAGGAGGAGTAGTCCTGGGGGGAGAGGAGGATAATAGGAGGAGTACTCCTGGGGGGAGAGGAGGATAATAGGAGGAGTAGTCATGGGGGAGAGAAGAATAATAGGAGGAGTAGTCCTGGGGAGAGAGGAGTCTAATAGGAGGAGTAGTCATGGGGGAGAGGAGGATAATAGGAGGAGTAGTCCTGGGGTGAGAGGAGTATAATAGGAGAAGTAGTCCTGGGGGAGAGGAGGATAATAGGTGGAGTAGTCCTGGGGGGAGATGAGGATAATAGGAGGAGTAGTCCTGGGGGAGAGGAGGATAATAGGTGGAGTAGTCCTGGGGGGAGAGGAGGATAATAGGAGCAGTAGTCCTGGGGGGAGAGGAGTCTAATAGGAGGAGTATTCCTGGGGGGACAGTAGAATAATAGGAGGAGTAGTCCTGGGGGGAGAGGAGGATAATAGGAGTAGTCCTGTGGGGAGAGGAGGATAATTGGAGGAGTAGTCCTGGGGTGAGAGGAGTATAATAGAAGTAGTCTTGGGGGGAGAGGAGTATAATAGGAGGAGTATTCCTGGCGGGGAGAGAAGAATAATAGGTGGAGTAGTCCTGGGGTGAGAGGAGGATAATAAGAGGAGTAGTCCTGGGGTGAGAGGAGGATAATAAGAGGAGGAGTAGTCCTGGGGGGAGAGGAGGATAATAAGAGGAGGAGTCCTGGGGGGAGAGGAGTATTATAGCAGGAGTAGTCCTGGAGGTGAGGAGTATAATAGAAGTAGTCCTGGGGGTGAGGAGTCTAATAGGAGGAGTAGTCCTGGAGGTGAGGAATATAATAGGAGGAGTAGTCCTAGGGGGAGAGGAGGATAATAGGAGGAGTAGTCCTGGAGGTGAGGAGTATAATAGGAGGAGTAGACCTGGGGGGAGAGGAGGATAATAGGAGGAGTAGTCCTGGGGGGAGAGGAGTATAATAGGAGGAGTAGTCCTGGGGGGAGAGGAGTATAATAGGGGGAGTAGTCCTGGAGGTGAGGAGTATAATAGGAGGAGTAGTCCTGGAGGTGAGGAGTATAATAGGAGGAGTAGTCCTGTAGTGAAAGGAGGATAATAGGAGAAGTAGTCCTGGAGGTGAGGAGTATAATAGGAGGAGTAGTCCTTGGGGAGAGAGGAGGATAATAGGAGGAGTAGTCCTGGGGAAGGGGAGTATAATAGGAGGAGTAGTCCTGGAGGAGAGGTGTCTGATAGGTGGAGTAGTCCTGGGGGGAGGTGTTTAGGTGCCTAATGTGTGTGGGGGGCGTGGCCGAGCGGGGCAGACGTGGCCGAGCGGGGAGGCGTGGCCGAGCGTGTTGGGGCGTGGCCGAGCATGTGGGGGCGTGGACGAGGGGTAGAGTGTGGGGGGGCGTGGCCGAGGGGAGGCAGAGTGTGGGGGGCGTGGCGGAGGGGTAGAGTGTGGGGAGCATGGCCGAGGGGGGCAGAGTGTGGGGGCGTGGCCGAGCGGGGAGGCGTGGCTTAGTGTGGGGGGCGTGACCGAGCGGGGGCGTGGCCGAGCGGGGCAGAGTGTAAGGGGCGTGGCCGAGGGGGCAGAGTGTGGGGGTGTGGCCGAGGGGGCAGAGTGTGGGGGCGTGGCCGAGGGGGCAGAGTGTGGGGGGCGTGGCCGAGGGGGCAGAGTGTGGGTCGTGGCCGAGCGGGGAGCATGGCCGAGCGTGGGGGCATGGCCGAGCGTGGGGGCGTGGCCGAGGGGGCAACTATGCAAAGCGGTTTCCATAGTTACCTGATGTGTATCATTGTTATCAGCGTACGTGTGTCAGGAGTCGGGGTATGCTAGTAAGCATGGTACACATCAGGTAAGTATTCAAAGAGACAGTGCTGGGTCACTTGTTGGTCTCCTGCTGTGCAGCACACATCAGCGTGTGACAGCGGGAGACCAACGATCAGAATGGGCAGGGAGCTGGCATACGCTGGTAACCATGCTACACAATATTACCCGATGTGTACCAAGGTTACCAGCGTACCCTGCACCCCGCACGCACGGGAGCCCACACCAGCGTACGGCGGCAACCCCAGCAATGCGAGGGTATGTGCCGGCTGGGTTGCCAGCGTACGCTGGTGTGGGCTCCCGGGGGTACAGCACTCACCTGGGAGTCGGGGCTCCGTGTCGGTTCGAGGAATGAGTGCGGGGGGCGGGGCCAGAGCGAGCGTGCAATGCGTGAGGGGGGCGGGGTGTGGCCGAGTTGCCAATGCGTGCAGGGGGCCGGGGCGAGAGGCCAATACGTGTGGGGGGCGGAGCCTGGGCGAGCGGCCAATCCGTGCGGGGGGGCGGAGCCAAGGTGAGGCGAGCGGCCAATTAGATGCTTGTCACGGTAACGACAGAATTTTGGAACAAGACAGACAGACAGACAGACAGACAGAATAAGGCAATTATATATATATAATGTATAACAGTGGCCGTCATTTATAGTTATATGTATATAACTATAAATGATGGCCACTGTCCTTATAGATCTCTCCATTATATTACAACCATTGTACTTATATTTAGTATCTATATATATAATTGCCTTATTCTGTCTGTCTGTCTGTCTGTCTGTCTGTCTTGCTCCAAAATTGTGTCCTTACGGTGACACAAAGCTGATTGGCCGCTGGGCTCGCCATGGCCCCGCCCCCCGCACGGATTGGCCGCTCGCCCAGGCTGCGCCCCCACACGGATTGGCCGGCCGCTCGCCCAGGCTCCGCCCCCCCACAGATTGGCCTCTCGCCCCGGCACCCTGCAGGCATTGGCAACTCGGCCACGCCCCGCCCCCCTCACGCAATGCACGCTAGCTCTGGCCCCGCCCCCCCACGCATTCCCCAAACCGACACGGTCACGGAGCCACGACTACCAGGTGAGTACAGTACCCCTGGGAGCCCACATCAGCATACGCCGCCAAACCAGCCGACACATACCCTCGCATTGCTGGGGCTGGCCGGCGTATGCTGGTGTGGGCTCCCGTGCGAGCGGGGGACGAGATACGCTGGTAACCATGGTAGCATATTTACCAGCGCATCAAGGTCCTGCAGCGGCGGAAAATACACACACACATGCACATAACAGCACACACACACACACACACATCAGATCACACTCACTCTCACACACACCTCACACACACATCGCATCCACACATCAAGGTCCTGCAGCGGTGGTACATACACACATGCACACACATAACAGCACACACACACACATACACACACACATCAGATCACACTCACTCTCACACACACATCACACACACACATCACACACACATCACACACACACATCACACACACACATCACACACACATCACACACACACATCACACACACATCACATCGCATCCACATACTCACAACATCCTGGGATATCGCTTGCTTCTCGGCGGCGATACTGTGCTGTGAGCTTCCAGGACCTGCCGGAGGATCACATGGCCAGAAGCATGTGGTATCTCCGGATGTTGTGAGTATGAGCGCGTATGTGCAATATCGTCAATGTGTGTGTGTGTGAGTGTATGCGATCGGGTGTGTGTGAGTGTATGCGATCGGGTGTGTGTGAGTGTATGCGATCAGGTGTGTGTGAGTGTTTGCGATCGGGTGTGTGTGAGTGTATGCGATCGGGTGTGTGTGAGTGTATGCGATCGGGTGTGTGTGAGTGTATGCGATCGGGTGTGTGTGAGTGTATGCGATCGGGTGTGTGTGGGTGTGTGAGTGTCGGCAGAGGAGCACGGCATGCTGGAGGAGGCTGGGAGGAGAGAGGCTGATCCTGGGGAAGGCTGGGATGGGGAGGCTTAGAGAAGAGAGGCTGATGCTGGGGGAGGCTGAGGCTGGGGTAGGCTGGGAGGAGAGAGGCTGATGCTGGGGACCGAAAAGGCTGATGCTGGGGGAGGCTGAGGCTGGGGTAGGCTGGGAGGAGAGAGGCTGATGCTGGGAGGAGAGAGGCTGATGCTGGGAGGAGAGAGGCTGATGCTGGGGGAGGCTGAGGCTGGGGTAGGCTGGGAGGAGAGAGGCTGATGCTGGGAGGAGAGAGGCTGATGCTGGAAGGAGAGAGGCTGATGCTAGGGACAGAAAAGGCTGATGCTGGGAGGAGAGAGGCTGATGCTGGGGACAGAAAAGGCTGATGCTGGGAGGAGAGAGGCTGATGCTGGGATGAGAGAGGCTGATGCTGGGGACAGAGAGGCTGATGCTGGGATGAGAGAGGCTGATGCTGGGGACAGAGAGGCTGATGCTGGGGACAGAGAGGCTGATGCTGGGAGGAGAGAGGCTGATGCTGCGGGTAGAGAGGCTGATGCTGGGAGGAGAGAGGCTGATGCTGCGGGCAGAGAGGCTGATGCTGCGGGTAGAGAGGCTGATGCTGGTGCAGCATGGGGGATGGAGCACGATGGGGGGTGCGCAGCATGGGGGATGGAGCACGTTTGGGAGAGCGCAGCATGGCGGATGGAGCACGTTTGGGAGTGCACAGCATGGCGGATGGAGCATGTTTGGGAATGCGCAGCATGGCGGATGGAGCACGTTTGGGAGTGCGCAGCATGGCGGATGGACCACGTTTGGGAGTGCGCAGCATGGCGGATGGAGCACGTTTGGGAGTGCGCAGCATGGCGGATGGAGCACGTTTGGGAGTGCGCAGCATGGCGGATGGAGCACGTTTGGGAGTGGGCAGCATGGCGGATGGAGCACGTTTGGGAGTGCGCATCATGGCGGATGGAGCACGTTTGGGAGAGCGCAGCATGGCGGATGGAGCACGTTTGGGAGTGCGCAGCATGGCGGATGGAGCATGTTGGGGAGTGCGCAGCATGGGGGATGCAGCATGATGGGGAGTGCGGAGTATGGCGGATGGAGCACGTTTGGGAGTGCGCAGCATGGCGGATGGACCACGTTTGGGCGTGCGCAGCATGGCGGATGGAGCACGTTTGGGAGTGCGCAGCATGGCGGATGGAGCACGTTTGGGAGTGCGCAGCATGGGAGATGGAGCACGATGGGGGGTGCGCAGCATAGGGGATGGAGCACGATGGGGAGTGCGCTGCATGGGGGATGGAGCACGATGGGGAGTGCGGAGTATGGCGGATGGAGCACGTTTGGGAGTGCGCAGCATAGCGGATGGAGCACGTTTGGGAGTGCGCAGCATGGTGGATGGAGCACGTTTGGGAGTGCGCAGCATGGCGGATGGAGCACGTTTGGGAGTGCACAGCATGGGAGATGGAGCACGATGGGGGGTGCGCAGCATAGGGGATGGAGCACGATGGGGAGTGCGGTGCATGGGGGATGGAGCACGATGGGGGGTGCGCTGCATGGGGGATGGAGCACGATGGGAAGTGCACACCTCCCCCCAACACACACACACACGCGCGCACACTGCACAACTCACCACACACACACTGGGAACCACAAACAACTGCCCTACACAGACACCCACACACACACAAACAACGCTGCACACACACAACACCCAACACACAAACACCGCGGCACACACAAATATACGCACATACCGCACAACACACACATTGCACAAAACATGACCTCCCCCCAAAACACACCACACACACACAAACCGCGCAACACACACACACACAACGCGACAGACACACAGCGCTCCACAAGCAACGCAACACACGCAACACACATACAACACCGCTCTCACCCCCCGTCACACCCAGACAACACCCAGAACATGTACAGCGCCCTACACAAACACTTGGTAACTACACACAACATCTATATATATATATATAACAAAAATCATACATTAACTACACAATACGTAAATTCTAGAATACCCGATGCGTAGAATCGGGCCACCTTCTAGTTAATTATATATACTTTACATTTCATGCGTTTTTTGTCTTTCCCACAGTAGTGAATCTATTTCTGCCATAACCTGACATGGCTCAAATGTGACATGTTCATGAATTTTTCAATTGACAGTTGAAGATCTATGAAAATGTCACTTGCAACTTTCACTGCCAAAATAATCCACAGGAGCTGATTTATTGTCTGTAAGGGGCACTGGCTATCATAACCATGGCTAATATCTCATGCTTTCTGCTGCAGAATGTGACGACAGGGTGAGCAGGTTAATGTATTATTTCATGGAAAATCCAGTAGTGCATAGCCTTTTAAATATGTGAAATTAATTGAAGATCTATATCTTCCCCGCACATACTGCATATATCAGACAAAGCTGAAAGTCCTATAACTCAAAGTACTTGATAAGTGTGAAATATGAACCTCAAGGATGGAGTGAACGTGCTGGTTATAATACCACTGGAAGGAGCCACCATCCATTGCGATGCTGACACTCTTCAGCGCAGTGATTATCTGTAATAGTAAAACCATGGAAGCCTATTGATTACCATTGTTTCTTGGTCATCTGGAGAGATATTGCTGGTCTCTAATGTATTGTTTACTCTCCTAGGATCAATTCTGTTTATGGGAAAAGTGACAAATCCAGATCAAAGCGACGCAAGAGGACGAGATGTTGAATCGCTATAAATGCCATCAATGCCCCGATTCGGAGGACGTGTGAGACATGGCCTCGTCTGTTACCAGCCCATGTCTGGCATAAGTGCTCTTTTTAATCATGGAAGTTATTGTTGGCTCTGATGTAAAGAAAGAAAATATGAAATTATCAACATCTATCCACTTGACGTTTGCGGTTTTGTTTTTCCGTTTTGTCAAGTTAAATGTTTTTTCTCCAGGTATTGTCAATGATTTTCGTGTAGTGGTCATATTCTGGTTAATAGTGCAGAAAATAGTCTGGCGGCACACCGCTGTATTTCACCACTAAGTTAAAGGTGTTTTCTATTCCTTTTCTTTTATAATAAACTTTTAAAAAGAATAAATAAAATACACACTCACCTATAAAGCCTGTAGGAACATATGCCCAATCAGCCAATAATAAGATATATTAGTCTTTATGAAAATGTTAAAAACAAAGTGGGATGGCGGCAGAATGGGCAGCGTCAGGATACAAATATAGCAATATCAATCTAGCATCCTGAAAAGCGCAAAGATCAAACATACAAGTGTTTAAATTAATGTAAAGTAATATTCAAGTAGTCCTGAGCTAAATGGAAGTTAAACTATATGCACAGTGTACAAAAAGCTCAAGATATATGTAAGTAATGCATTTGTAATCTGTTCACATATTGGCATAAACCCACCCCTATGCACGTTTCGGCTTTTGGCTTCTTCTGGCGTATTCATGTGTCCCTCGACGCTCTTCCATGCCACTGAGTGGGTCCCCACCAGTCTTCTTTTACTGCTGATTGGCTTCAGTCGTATGGTGCTGACCAATCAGTAGCTGAGGGGGAGACTCCTTATATATAAAACAGCTTGGAAAACTAGTAAACAATAGTATGGGTCACCAGGGAACACATTTATAGGATTCCATGTTTACAGAAAACATGGCCAGATACATTGAGAATATGGACCCTATTCGTCACAGGGTTTACGCCAGAATCCTGTCACAAAAAGCTTTGAAAAGTTACAAGATTTAGGTGTAAAATGAGGCTGTGCTAAATCGTTGTAACTCATACCGTTCTCAAGCCATTTTCGACCAGCTCTAAAAAAGTGGGAAAAGCTTGTCGGGAAGGGAGCGTGCCAACCCTCAGTTGTCAAATTCAGAATGAGCTGCAGCGTTTATTACACCACAAATCTCACATTTCACTCCAATCCTTGACTAGAATAAGATTTGTGGGGAGGCTCACAAGGAGGCTCCCGCCACTCTTCAGATGACCCCAATTCATTAACAGACATGTACCTCTTAATGAATCATGGGCACACACCCCCATGAATAAAGAACAGATTTGGACTTTTACTATGAGTGCCATGGTTCTTGTCTTTCTTGTGGACTACTTGGATCGTCTGTCTGTTACCATGAGCACCCAGGACCAGCACAGTGGCTTGTTGACCAGATTAGGCTCACTGCTCCCCGGCACCAGCATTCGGAACAAGGCGGTGGTGCACACCCATGTCTCTTTTGCTTTATTCAAATCATTTTGCCCTCACACCTGGTTTTTGTCTAGGTTTGTATGTTGTGCTTTTTTTCTTTTGCACCCAATTCATTATCCTATTTGTGCCTCTTTTAAAGTCTACTTTATATCTACACGCCTGTGTTAAGTTTTTTTTGTTTTATGGCCAGAGTTTAACTATTCCAGATGTTTTCAGAAGGTTCAACTATTGCGACTTTTTAAAAAGATGCAAAATTTGGCTCAGCTCTAGCCGACCCTTGGTGTAATTTTAATCATGTTTTTGTGACTTTTTGATAAAAAAGTTGCAAAAATGGTTAATGGGAGGAAAGAAGCCCTTTTTTGACTTTGTGCAAAATTCATGAACTAGGTGAACTATTTTGATGAATATTAGTAAACGCAAGACTAAAAAGAAAAATTACTTAAGAAAAGAGCAAATCATAATTTAGGGCCATTGTGTTGTGCCTAATGCAGGACAACAGGGGGAAAAGTATAGAATTCAAAGAAGATGTTGTCCTTGGGAGATTTGAACCCAGGACCTTAGCCCTGCAAGACTGCAATGTTAACCAAATGAGCAGCCATGCCTCCCCAATTTTCCAAGAGTTTTCTTTTAAAGTGTATCAACTCTTCCTTGCGACCTGTTCCCTCCACCTGTCTCCATAGACTTTTATAGGCAGCCAAGGTAATTTGATCCCTCACTGATGTTCTGTGCAAAAGACCTGTAGTTCAGAATGTAAACATTAGCAAAGGAGTCTGTTCCCTAGTTTTCCTGGTGTAGCAGTTTGTTAGGTCGGAATGGTCCAGTGGTCAAAAAAAATATTTATTCTCCTATTTGTTTGAGCTGAGAAGTAGTGATGAGGGAACACCATCATGCTCAGGTTCTCGTAATGACCAGATGGTGCTTAAATTGGCGCTACTTGAGTACCAGAGTATAATGGACGTCAATGGGGGACTTGAGCATTTTTTCTGAGAAATCTTCCGGAAAAACACTCAAGTCCTCCATTGACTTCCATTAAACTCTGGTACTCAAGTCAAGCCCACCCGAGCATCCAACTGCTCCGAGTACCGAGCACTTGAGCATTGTAGTGCTCGCTCATTACTATTGCGAATAAAGTAGCGGTGATGCACCAACAAGTAAAATCATACAATGCATTCCCCTTATGCTATAAACTATAGCAAGTCCATGGTAAGAAAAGAAAAAGATCATTTCTCTTATCTGCACTATAGTAATTCAGATGTGTTTATTCATCCAAAGCAGATTCTTTAAATGGCAGCATAAGAACCCAGAGAGTCAGCACACCCAAATCCTAATCAAAAGCTACTCCGCATGAATGAGCACGCTTTGTCAGGGGACATAGTGTTAAACCTGACCTTGGCTGGGTTTGGGTGTGTAAACTACCACTGCTCCTCTGCTGTCTCTTTAATAATACATGCTTTGAAGCCTGTTAAGGAAACAGTGTTCAATATATGTACAGAGTCCAAGACAAATGAGGAAATTTTGAATAGATACAAATCTTTTTCGCCTCCTTATATTTTCACAGTTTTCACTGACATGACTTGAGACTGGGGCTAGATTTCTGATTCAGATAATATAACTCATTTCTATCTTGAAATGTTTAAAGAGCACCATTGAATGTGGCTATTTAAAGCGACGCTCTATCCTAGCAATCAAAGCAAGTATACATTTGTTATATACAGTTATGGCCAAAAGTGTTTTTTGACACCCTTGAAATTGTTCCAGAAAATGAAGTATTTCTACCAAAAAATTATTGCAATTACACATGTTTACTTATACACATGTTTATTTATTTTGATTGTGTGTTTTCGAACACAAAAAAAACCTGTGAAAAAAGGCAAATTGGACATAATTTCTTACAAAACCTCCAAAATAGTCAGGACAAAATTGTTGGTACCTTTCCAAAATTATGGATAAACAACTATGTTTTAAGTATGTGATGCTCATTCAAACTCCCCTGTGGCAAGTAACAGGTGTGGGCAATATGAAAATCACACCTTAAACCAGATTAAAAGGGAGAAGTTAACTCAATCTTTGCATTGCGTGTCTATGTGTGCTACACTAAGAATAGAGAACAGAAAGAGGAGGAGAGAGCTGTCTGAGGAGTTGAGAACCAAAATTTTTAAAATGAGCAACAATTTCAAGGTCACAAGTCCATCTCCAGAGATCTTGATGGTCCACAGTGCACTACTGTAACACCTGCCACAGACTCAAACTGGCTGTAATAGACAGGCTAGAGGAAAGCCACTCACAAAGCAGGACCCCAAGAACCTGAAACCCTTTAACCTCTATACAGGGATTTGGAATTACACAGGGCCCTGGAGATCACTACCAGTGGTAGGCTGCAGTGTGATGAGAGTAGTAGCCAGGCAGAGTCGAACCGGGAAATGCAAAATAGGGACAGAATTGGCAGGCAAGGGCGTAATCAGAAAACAAAGCAGAGGTCAATTCCAGATCGGGCAACGAGGTACAAAAACAGCAGACAGAAGGGTAGTCAGGAAACAAGCAGAAGTCAGAACACCAGAATCACTAAACAAAACAGGGTGGGACAGGAACCAAGAATGCAGAACTATCTCTGGCAGTGGTCAACAGACAGGAGGGAAAATAAGAAGGGTGTGGTGTCTTCCCATTGGTTGTAGCTGAATGATGGTAACTTCAGCTGGAAGACACACGCTACCTACAGTCAACCAGTGGTACCGCAGATCCCAAGGAAACCCAGCACAGTGGATGAGCGGAGCCTGCGCCCACCAACACCGCTGGCATCGACTCCTCTCCCATCACCAGCACTATCCACTGCAGGAACCCGGCAGTACCTGGTGATCAAAGCAGAAGTCGCTTGAGCCAACCCTGGTGGGGACGTAACAACAACATAATGAAGACATTTACAAAAAAAGGCACTGTAGCTAATCTCTCTGGACGTGGACGGCTGAGAAAAATGCTGAAAGTTGCAATGCAGGATAGTCTGGATGGTGGATAAGCAGTCCCAATCTACTTCCAAAGAAATAAGCTATCCTGCAGTCTTAGGATGCATCAGTGTCAACGCGAACTATCTGTTGACATATAAATGAAATGAAACGCTAAGTAGACGCAGGAGGACCCCTGCCGACACATAAAAAGCTAGGCTGAAGTTTGCCAAAATGTACGTGAGTAAGCCAAAATTCTTCTGGGAAAGCATCTTGTGAAACAGATGAGACCGAGATAGAGCTTTTTAATAAAGCACATCATAATACTGTTTAGCAAAATAAAATGAAGCCAACAAAGAAAATAACACAGCACCTACAGTCAAATATGGTGGTGGTTCAAAGATGTTTTGGGGTTGTTTTGCTGCCTTTGGTACTGGGTACCTTGACTGTGTACAAGGCATCGTGAAATCCGAAGATCACCAAAGGATTTTGGGTCACAACATATTGCAAAGTGTCAGACAGCTGGGTTTGTGTCCTAGGTCATGTATTTTCCAGCAACACAATTACTTCAAACATACTTCAAGAAGCCCCCAGAAATGGATGGAAACAAGCTCTGAAGTGTTAAACAATGAGTCCAGATCTAAATCCCAATGAACATTTATTGAGAGATCTTAAAATTGCTGTTGGGAGAAGGAACCCTTCATATATGTGATACCTGGAGCAGAATGAAAAAGAAGAGAAGTCCACAATTCCAGTTGAGAAGTGTAAGGGGTACTTTGCATGCTGCGACATCGCTAGCCGATTGTAGCGATGCCGAGCGCAATAGTCCCTGCCCCCGTCGCAGATGCAATATCTTGTGATAGCTGCAGTAGCGAACATTATCGCTACGGCAGCTTCACACGTACATACCTGCCCTGCGACGTCGCTCTAGCCGGCGACCCGCCTCCTTCCTAAGGGGGCGGGTCGTACGGTGTCCCAGTGACGTCACACGGCAGGCGGCCGATAGAAACGGAGGGGCGGAGATGAGCGGGACGTAAACATCCCGCCCACCTCCTTCCTTCCTCATTGCCGGTGAATGCAGGTAAGGAGATGTTCCTCTCTCCTGCGGCTTCATACACATCGATGTGTGCTGCCACAGGAACGAGGAACAACATCGTACCTGTCGATGCGGCGAAATTATGGAAATGACCGACACTACACAGATCACCGATTTTCGACGCTTTTGCGATCATTTATTGGTGCATCTAGGCTTTACACGTTGCGACGTCGTTACCGGCGCCGTATGTGCATCACTTTCGATTTGACCCCGACGATATCGCAGTAGCGATGTCGCAACATGCAAAGTACCCCTAAGAAGCTTGGTGATGGTTATAGATAGCGATTGATTGCAGTTATTTATTTAAAGGATGTGCAAACAAATATTAAGCTGAGGGTGCCAACTAGAGATGAGCGAACCGGTCCCGGTTCGGCTCGAGGCCGGTTCGCCGAACGGGGGTCCCGTTCGAGTTCAGCTCGTCGAACGTTCGACGAACCGAACTCGAACGTATAGGCTATAATGGGAGGCAATCACAAACACATAAAAATGCATTATAAATGTACACAAACAGTTAATAAACATTGCCATAACACTTACCGGTCCCCGCGATCCCTTCTGCACTCTGTCTCCTGCCGCTATTCCATCCGATGATCGCTTAATCCTCCCGGTGACCTGCACTGCCAGCAGAGATGCAGGACCTATCGTGATGTCAAAATAGCCATGTGACCAGTCACGTGGCTATTATCTCATTGGCTACAGACTGGTCACATGACTATGACACGTCATGTAGGACCTGCGAGTGCATCTCTCCGGTACACGGTGCACATATGTGTATCGCCATGTACCGGCGACATGCTCTAGCACACGGTCGACTCCCCGTTCCGTTAGGGACCGGCTGACACAGCCATAGCAACGCAGTTAGCGGTGACGTCACCGCTAACCGCGGCTCCGAGAGCACCGTTGCTATGGTAACGCGTCTGTCAGCGTTACCGCTGTTACCGCTGGCAGCCAGCACTGATCACTCACAGAGTGAAGGCTGCACGCTGCTTCCCGATTGTAGTGAGGATTGTAGTGAGGATGAGGTTCCCCAGCCCCAAGTGATGAGCTGGTGAACCTCATCCTCACTACAATCGTCACTACTACTACACTAGTGAGGATTGTAGTGAGGATGAGATGCCCCAGCCCCAAGTGATGAGCTGGTGAACCTCATCCTCACTACAATCGTCACTACTACTACACTAGTGAGGATTGTAGTGAGGATGAGATGCCCCAGCCCCAAGTGATGGGCTGGTGAACCTCATCCTCACTACAATCGTCACTACTACTACACTAGAAAGAAAGAAGACAGAAGAGCAGGATCGTGGAGGGCTGACAGGGGGTAATAAAGATGGAGTCTCTAATGTGTCTGTGTATTTATTTCTATTAAAGTATTTTTTCTCTGTGTGGTGTCTTTTTTTTAACCCTTTATTGGAGATTCTTAATGGCCGGGTCAAACGTGCCTGACATTAAGAATCTCTGGCTTAATACTGGCTAGTAAAACAAAGCCAGTATTAACTCATGATTACCCAACAAGCCACCCCGCTCCAGGGCTGTTGGAAGAGTTGGATACAGCGCCAGATGATGGCGCTTCTATGAGAGCGCCATTTTCTGGGGCGGCTGCGGACTGCAATTCGCAGCAGAGGCGCCCAGAAACCTCGGGCTAACCTGTGCTGCAGATTCCAATCCCCAGCTTCCTAGTTGTACCCGGCTGGACACAAAAATGGGGCGAAGCCCACGTCATTTGTTTTTTAATTATTTCATGAAATAAGTGAAATAATTAAAAAAAACGGGCTTCCCTATATTTTTGGTTCCCAGCCGGGTACAAATAGGCAACTGGGGGTTGGAGGCA
This sequence comes from Anomaloglossus baeobatrachus, assembly GCF_048569485.1. Lineage (NCBI taxonomy): Eukaryota > Metazoa > Chordata > Amphibia > Anura > Aromobatidae > Anomaloglossus > Anomaloglossus baeobatrachus. The sequence goes on from NC_134355.1 coordinate 492,127,823, forward strand.
GCCCGTGGCTGCCTGCTGTACCTGGCTAGCATACAAAAATATGGCGAAGCCCACGTCATTTTTTTGGTGGGCAAAAAAATTCTGCATACAGTCCTGGATGGAGTATGCTGAGCCTTGTAGTTCTGCAGCTGCTGTCTGCTCTTCTCCATACAGATAGACAGCAGCTGCAGAACTACAAGGCTCAGCATGCTCCATCCAGGACTGTATGCAGAAGTTTTTTGCCCCCTGAAAAAATTATGTGGGCTTCGCCATATTTTTGTATGCTAGCCAGGTACAGCAGGCAGGTACGGCTGCCCCCAACCCCCAGTTGCCTATTTGTACCCGGCTGGGAACCAAAAATAAAGGGAAGACCTTTTTTTATTATTTCATGAATTTCATGAAATAATTAGAAAACAAATGACGTAGGCTTCGCCCCATTTTTGTGTCCAGCCAGGTACAACTAGGCAGCTGGGGATTGGAATCCGCAGCACAGGTTGGCCTGAGCTTTCTGGGCCCCACTTCTGCGAATTGCAGTCTGCAGCCGCCTCAGAAAATGGCATTTTCATAGAAGCGCCATATTCTGGCGCTGTATCCAACTCTTCCAGCACCTGCCTGCTATACCTGGCTAGCATACAAAAATATGGCGAAGCTCACGTCCTTTTTTTGTAGTTTTTTGGCAAAAAAAATAAAAAATGCTTCCCTGGATTTTCCATTGCCAGTGAAGGTAACACCAAGCAGTGGGGGTTAGCAGCCAGTAGCTGCTTGGATTACCCTTAGCTAGCAATACAAAAAATGCAGCGGGAGCCCATATATATTTTTTTAATTATTTATTTAAATAACTAAAAATAAAATGGGCTTCCCTGTATTTTGATTGCTGGACATCACAGTGCTGTAAAAATAAATCTTTAAAAAAATGACGTAGCGCTCCGCGGTATTTTTGATTCTCAGTGCAGATAAAGCAGACAGCTATGGGTTGCCACCCCCATCTGCCTGCCGTTACCTTGGTTGGCAATCAAAATACAGGGAAGCCCATTAATTTTTTCTATTTAAAAAATAGTTAAAAAAAAAATGACGTTGGGTCCCCCCATTTTTGATAGCCAGCTAGGGTAAAGCAGACGGCTGTAGCCTGAAAACCACAGCTGGCAGCTTTACCGTGGTTGGGGATCCAATGTGGAGGTCCCCTCAGGCTCTTTTTTATAATTATTGTATAAATATTAATAATTACACAATAAAAGTAGGGTCCCCCCCAAATTGGATCACCAGCCAAGGTAAAGCGGACAGCTGTGGTCTGGTATTCTCAGGGTGGGAAGGTCCATAGTTATTGGGCCTTCACAGCCTAAAAATAGCAGGCCGCAGGCACCCCAGACGTGGCGCATCCACTAGATGCGCCAATCCTGGCGCTTCACCCTAGCTCATCCCGTGCCCTGGTGCAGTGGCAAACGGGGTAATAAATCGGGTTGATACTAGCTGTAAAGTAACCTGAGATCAAGCCCAGCAGTTTGTGATGTCATGGCGTCTATTAGATACTCAACATCATAAACTGTCAGTACTAACAAAAAAAAAAAAAATCGACAAAAGAAATTTATTTGAAAAAACAGTCCCCAAAACATTTCCTCTTTCACCAATTTATTGTAAGAAAAAAAATAAAGGGGTCCCACGACGACTCTGGACCGTCTAGAATATGGGGGGGAGACACTTAGGGAACGTATCCCCCATTTTCTAGGAGTGCGGACCCTTCATGTGAGGAGTGTGGGTGCAATTAATCTGCACTCACTCTTCTCGGGTCCACAGCAGCAGAGTCCATGTCGTAATGGTTGCTACCAAAGCTGCAATGCCCTGCTCATGAGGTAAGGGCATGCCTAATCAGGAGAACTACTGTAGAGGAAGCTCTGCTCACTGGTATATAGGTGCTCAGAGGTAATAATAGATAAAATTAGTGAGTAACCTCGGCACTCTAAATCTCCCAGACTAAGTCAGTAAGTCACAACGGATAGTAATGCAAAATCACTCTTTATTGGTCCGTATTAAGAAAAAAATTTTTTTCATAAGCATATATGTTTTTGTCCAAAACAAGTTACAAATGACGTTTCGGCCTGAGCCTTCGTCAGATTGGACTTATCTGCATGTAATCATGAAAAATGACAATAATCAGTATCACATAAGAGTGAGAGAACAATAACATAAACTCGAACAATGTAGAGGTACAATTGGGATGCAGCAAAAAAATTGCAACACAGCAAGAAATGAAACACATGATACAAATGTCATAATACAGTACAAGGACAATATAGTAATGACAAATATGGGGTCAGAGTAGACTTAGACAGCTCTGGTACGAAAGAGATGTCAATCATAAAGTAACATGTGCAGTAGGTGTAGAGCTACAGTGTGCATGGCAGAGCTAATGGGTAGACCGACCATAGAAAAAGAACGGAGAAAAAGTGGAGAAAAAGTGGAGAAAAAGTGGAGAATAAGTGGAGAAAAAGTGGAGAAAAAGTGGAGAAAAAGTGGAGAAAAAGTGGAGAAAAAGTGGAGAAAAAGTGGAGAATAAGTGGAGAATAAGTGGAGAATAAGTGGAGAATAAGTGGAGAAAAAGTGGAGAAAAAGTGGAGAAAAAGTGGAGAAAAAGTGGAGAAAAAGTGGAGAAAAAGTGGAGAAAAAAATGGAGAAAAAATGGAGAAAAAGTGGAGAAAAAGTGGAGAATAAGTGGAGAATAAGTGGAGAAAAAGTGGAGAAAAAGTGGAGAATAAGTGGAGAAAAAGTGGAGAAAAAGTGGAGAATAAGTGGAGAATAAGTGGAGAATAAGTGGAGAATAAGTGGAGAATAAGTGGAGAAAAAGTGGAGAAAAAGTGGAGAAAAAGTGGAGAAAAAGTGGAGAAAAAGTGGAGAAAAAGTGGAAAAAAAAGTGGAGAATAAGTGGAGAAAAAGTGGAGAAAAAGTGGAGAAAAAGTGGAGAAAAAGTGGAGAAAAAGTGGAGAAAAAAATGGAGAAAAAATGGAGAAAAAGTGGAGAAAAAGTGGAGAAAAAGTGGAGAATAAGTGGAGAATAAGTGGAGAAAAAGTGGAGAAAAAGTGGAGAAAAAGTGGAGAAAAAGTGGAGAATAAGTGGAGAATAAGTGGAGAATAAGTGGAGAATAAGTGGAGAAAAAGTGGAGAAAAAGTGGAAAAAAAAGTGGAGAATAAGTGGAGAATAAGTGGAGAAAAAGTGGAGAAAAAGTGGAGAATAAGTGGAGAAAAAGTGGAGAAAAAGTGGAGAAAAAGTGGAAAAAAATGGAGAAAAAGTGGAGAATAAGTGGAGAATAAGTGGAGAATAAGTGGAGAATAAGTGGAGAAAAAGTGGAGAAAAAGTGGAGAAAAAGTGGAGAAAAAGTGGAGCACCCTTTGGTGCCTTTCATGTGGCACTAAGGGGTGCTTAGCTTTGTATTTAGCCAAAAAAATGAAAAAAAAAATGACATAGGGTTCCCCCTAGTTTTGTAGCCAGCTAGGGTAAAGCAGACGGCTGCAGCCTGCAGACCACAGCTGGCAACCTCACCTTGGCTGGTAATCCAAAACTGAGGGCACCCCACGCTGTTATTTTAAATTAAATAAATAATTTTAAAAAAAAACACGTAGGGGTCCCCCAAAATTGGATCACCAGCCTAGGTAAAGCAGACAGCTGGGGCCTGATATTCTCAGACTAGGGAGGTCCATGGTTATTGGACTCTCCCCAGCCTAAAAATAGCAGGCCGCAGCCGCCCCAGAAGTGGCGCATACATTAGATGCGCCAATCCTGGTGCTTCGCCCCAGCTCATCCCGCGCCCTGGTGCGGTGGCAAACGGGGTAATATATGGGGTTAATACCAGATGTGTAAGTCACCTGGCATCAAGCCCTGGGGTTGGTGATCTCAGGTGTCTATCAGATACCCGACATCACCAACCCAGTCAGTAATAAAAAAAAATAGACGACAAACACATTTTTATTTGAAAAAACACTCCCCAAAACATTCCCTCTTTAACCAATTTATTAGAATGAAAAACAAATCCAGGTCTGGTGTAATCCAAGGGGTTGCCATGACGATCCGCACTGTCCCAGTCAATGAAGAGCAGGATGTTCCCCATTGGCTGGGAGAGCAGTGCAGTGACCTGAGCTAACATCAATGGGTCAGCCCAGGTCACTGCAGGGGATGACAAGTGCTGCTGTCAGCGAGGTACATTACCTGCGCTGATCTCCAGCACTGCCGACAGCCCCTGTCACTGAGCTCAATGACTGGCTTCACACCAAGTATCGCGAGAGGTCCGTGACGTCACCGCTAGTCAGTCTCGGGTCGGAAGTGAGAGGTGATGTGACAAGCGGCGGCCATGGAGGACAGTGACAGCGCTGAGGTCGGGATGGCGGGACTTCATCACCGCAGGTAAGCCGAGCGGGGTGTGTGTGTGTGTGTGTGTGTGTGTGTGTGTGTGTGTGTATGTATGTGTACATGCCGCGGGCAGGAGGGGGCGGAGCGAGCTGAGCGGGGAAGTGTGGGCTTCCTGCACGTAACTGAGATAAACATCGGGTTACTAACCAAAGCGCTTTGCTTGGATACCCGATGTTTATCTTGGTTACCAGCTTCTGGCAGGCTGCCAGCGATGGCTCCTGCACACTGTAGCTGTAAAAAGCCCTGCTTTTTGCTGCTAGAACCGTTCTCGAACATATCTAGAACTATCGAGCTTTTGCAAAAAGCTCGAGTTCTAGTTCGATCTCGAACAGCCCCCAAAATCACTCGAGCCCCGAACTGGAGAACCTCGAACCACGAACCGCGCTCAACTCTAGTGCCAACAATTTTGCTTAGGCCATTTTTGGAGTTTTGTGTGAAATTATGTCCAGTTTACCATGATTTTTTTGTGTTATTCGAAAACACACAAAGGAAAAAAACGTGTATAACAAAACGTGTAATTGCAATAATTTTCTTAGAGACATACCGAACTTCACTTTCTAGAACGATTAGGGATGAGTGAGTATATTTGATACTACTCGGTGCTTGCCAAGTAGTACGGTATTCGGGCTACTCGTTACTCCGCAAGTATCCTTGTAATTACTCATTAGGAGTAGCAAGTAGGGATGGGCGATCCTCAGCTATAAAGATAGTGTTAGGGCCAGGTGGACGGGCAGACCCAGGAGGTGGATCCACTGGGCCGAACTCCTTGATGAAGGCAAGGGGTCCGGTAGCCGGAGCACTACGGGTAGCAGGACAGTCTATATACAAGAGTAGAATGGAGAAGTCCCTGGGACCACGGAGTCACTGATGGTAGTCCGGGTGACGGAGCTCAGGTTCGGAGGCCGAGATGTTGTCAGGCGGAGTCCGGAACCGATGGAGCGAGAGGACGGGTCACCTCAGGGATCAGAGATGGTACGGACTGACAGGATGGCAGATAGTCAGCATTCTGGGTTCGGGAATCGGCAGGACCGGATGGCGAGGCAGGAGCGGCTCTAGAAGAGAGATAGGTAAGTATGGCACAGAGACACAAGGAGACCTGACTCCTAGCTTGGGAAACACGAAGAACAGGCCCCGCCCACTTGGACACTAAACCCCTTTATACCCTGTACCTGTGTGCTCAATTTCCTGTCACTGGACGCTGGCCCTTTAAGAAAGGGTCAATGACCGCGCGCGCGCCCTAATGCGCATGCGCGAGGCCCGGGTGCCAGAAGCCAGGGCAGGGAGCGGTGAGCAGGAAGCAGGAGAGCCGGGCTGGGGCTGAGCAGCCGACGGGCGCCGGGAGCGGGGACCGGACCGCCTGGAGACCGCAGGCAATGGAGGCTGGAGACCGGGGAGAGAAGCAGGGAAGCCGGGGAGCGTGGCAGGTGAGCCGGGGAGCAGAGCAGGGGAGCCGGAGAGCGTGACAGTACCCCACCCCCACGCCCGCCTCCCCGCAACCGGGACAGGAAGGCACGGATCAGAGGAGTACCCACATTCTCCCGGGGCTCCCAGGACCTATCCTCAGGACCATACCCTGCCCAGTCCACCAAGAAGAACTGCCGGCCCCGTACGGTTTTCATGGCCACGATATCCCTTACCGCATAGATGTCGTCATCGGCAATAGGAGGAGGAGCCGGACTGGCAGCAGCGGAGAAGGGACCAAGGACAACCGGCTTGAGCAGGGAGACGTGGAAGGAGTTGGGTATCCTCATCGTGGCCGGGAGCTGCAGCTTGTAGGAGACCTCATTGATCTTGCTGAGGACTTTAAACGGCCCGATGTAGCGGGGACCCAGCTTGTAGGATGGTAGCTTCAATCGGACGTACTTGGAAGCAAGCCAGACGAGGTCTCCTGGAGAGAAACACGGAGGATCCAGACGCCTCTTGTCTGCGTGTCTCTTCATCCGCAGGGAAGCGCGTCCAAGGGACGCCTTGACAGAGTCCCAAATCGTTGCAAAGTCGCGGGCTACAGCATCAGCAGCAGGGACATCCGAGGAAGCGGATAAAGGCAATGGGACGGAAGGCTGAAGTCCGTAAACGACATGGAAGGGAGAGCTGGAGGAGGACTCACTGACGTGGTGGTTATGGGAGAATTCAGCCCAAGGAAGAAGCGTGGACCAGTCGTCATGATGGGCGTTGACATAGTGACGTAAGAAGGAGGTCAAGATTTGATTGACTCGTTCCACTTGGCCATTCGACTGAGGATGGTAGGCTGAAGAAAAGTCCAGAGTCACTCCCAGATGTTTGCAGAGGGCCCTCCAGAAGCGGGAGGTGAACTGAGTTCCTCTGTCGGACACAATGTGTGATGGAAAGCCATGCAAGCGGAAGATGTGCTGTATGTAGGCGTCAGCGAGTTCCTGGGCAGAGGGCAGTCCAGCCATAGGGACAAAATGAGCCATTTTGGAGAACCGATCCACCACGACCCATATGACTGTGTGTCCGGAGGACAGGGGCAAGTCCATAATAAAGTCCATCGCAATGTGTTGCCACGGAACTGAGGGTATAGGCAGAGGCAGAAGACGGCCATATGGCAGATGTTTGGGCATCTTGTTCCTGGCACAAGAGGAGCAGGCTGAGACAAAAGAAGCGACGTCCGTGCGAAGGGATGGCCACCAGTAATGACGTACAATCGTACTCCATGTTCTCTTCTGACCAGCATGGCCGGCTGTTTTCGAGGCATGGCCCCAGTGCAACACTTTTTGCCTGTCAGTCTCAGAGACATAGGTCTTCCCGGGCGGTATCTGGGCCAGGGTGACAGGAGCCACCGGAATGATTTTACTAGGGCAGATGATGGGCTGGGATGTCTCCTCCTCCTGTTCCATGGGCAGGAATGACCTGGACAAGGCATCTGCGCGTACATTCTTGTCCGCAGGTCGGAAATGGAGCTGGAAGTCGAACCTGGCAAAGAACAAGGACCACCTGGCTTGCCGTGGGTTCAGTCGCTGAGCGGACCGCAGGTATTCCAGGTTCTTGTGGTCCGTGTAAATGATCACGGGGTACACTGCTCCCTCTAGAAGGTAGCGCCATTCCTCCAGAGCCAGTTTGACTGCCAATAGCTCTCGGTCACCGATGGTGTAGTTGCGTTCAGGCGCTGAGAAGCTCTTGGAGAAGAAACCGCAAGTCACCATCTTCCCGGAGGAGGACTTCTGCATGAGCACTGCTCCGGCTCCCGAGGAGGAGGCATCCACCTCCAAGGTGAACTGTCGGTTTAACTCAGGACGGTGGAGCACAGGGGAGGAGGCAAATGCCCGCTTCAGAGAGCCAAACGCGGCGTCGGCCGCAGGTGACCAGTCCTTTGGATTAGCCCCCTTCTTGGTCAAGGCGGAGAGAGGAGCAGTCAGAGCCGAGAAGTGAGGGATGAACTGGCGGTAATAGTTTGCGAATCCCAGAAAGCGTTGGATTGCCTTCAGTCCAGAAGGAGGAGGCCAGTTGAGAATGGAAGAGACCTTCTTCGGATCCATCTGCAGTCCGGTATCGGAGATGACGTAACCCAGGAAGGGAAGAGAAGACTGCTCGAAGACACACTTCTCGTACTTGGCGTACAGACGATTCTCCCTCAGTCGTTGTAGTACCAGCTGCACGTTCTCTCTGTGGGTCTGGAGGTCCGGAGAAAAGACCAGGATGTCATCAAGATACACCACCACACAGATGTAGAGAAGGTCCCGGAACACGTCGTTCACCAATTCCTGAAAGACTGCTGGTGCGTTACACAGGCCGAAGGGCATCACACAGTATTCATAGTGCCCATCGCGAGTATTGAACGCGGTCTTCCATTCGTCCCCAGAGCGGATGCAGACCAGATTGTAGGCACCCCGAAGATCCAACTTGGTGAACACACGAGCTCCTCTAAGCCAATCAAACAATTCGGGGATGAGCGGCAGGGGGTACTTATTTTTCACGGTGATTTGGTTCAATCCCCGGTAGTCAATGCATGGGCGTAGGTCGCCCTCTTTCTTCTTAACGAAGAAGAAGCCTGCTCCAGCAGGAGAGGAGGATCTCCGAATGAATCCCCTTGCCAGGTTCTCTGTGATGTAGGTAGACATGGCCCTTGTTTCGGCAGGAGACAGCGGATATATCCGTCCTCGAGGTGGTGTAGTTCCCGGGAGCAGGTCGATGGCACAATCGTAAGGACGATGTGGCGGAAGTACCTCAGATTCCTTTTTGTCAAAGACGTCCGCGAAGGACCAATAGGCCGAGGGCAGTCCCGGTAGGGACTCTGGAACCGGAGGTCGTCGGATGGGTTGTATGCTCTTCAGACAGTTCTCGTGGCAAGAGGAGCCCCATCGGGTGATTTCACCAGTGCACCAGCTGACTGACGGTTCATGTGTCCGTAACCAGGGGAGTCCCAGCAGGATTTGATGGGACATGTGTGGGAGGACGTAGAGAGCGATGTTCTCGGTGTGCAGGGCACCGATACGCAGTTCGACCGGCCTGGTGATCCACGAGATGGTGTCAGAGAGGGGTCTCCCATCCACAGAGGCAATCACGAGGGGTTTGTCGAGTGGAGTAACAGGCACCTGGTACTTGTCCACCGTGGCCTGCTGGATGAAATTGCCTGCTGCCCCAGAATCGAGGTATGCCTCGGCCGTGAACCGCGTCTCTCCTGCTGTCACTTGCACAGTCCACGTAACCGGGTCTGAGAGAGTCCCAGCACCTAGGGTGGCCTCTCCTACCAACCCTAGGCTTTGGAGTTTCCCGGCCTTTCTGGACAGGAGCGTAGAAGGTGTGTGCCCTCTCCGCAGTAGAAGCAGAGGCCCTTGGCGAGCCGCTCTGCTCGGCGTTGTTCAGACTGCCGCACACGGTCGATCTGCATGGGCTCGTGGACGGAGACACCAGATGCCATTGACTGAAGTACGGCGGGCTTCTGCGGAGGAGAGGAATGCCGTATCGGACGTCTCTCACGGGACACCTCTTTGGATCGTTCCTGAAAGCGAATGTCCACTCGAGTCGCTAGGGTAATCAGGGCATCCAGGGTGGACGGTATGTCACGACCAGCCAGCTCATCTTTAATTCGACCCGAAAGTCCTTCCCAGAAGGCGGCGGTTAGAGCCTCATTGTTCCACCCGAGTTCCGAAGCCAAGGTGCGAAAACGGATGGCATATTGACCCACCGTCAGAGTCCCCTGACGTAACCGGAGAAGAGATGAGGCAGACGCGGAGGCACGTCCGGGCTCGTCAAAGGTGCCACGAAATGCCTGCAGGAACTCCTGGATGTTCGTGGTCACAGGGTCCTCCTTCTCCCACAAGGGGTTCATCCACGCCAGTGCCTCACCCTCTAGATGGGACATCATGAACGCGACCTTGGCTTGGTCGGAGGCAAACAAATGCGGCAGCTGCGTGAAATGGAGGGAGCATTGGTTTATGAATCCCCTGCAGGTCTTGGGATCTCCGGCGTACCGGGGTGGTGAGGCCAAACGAAGTCTGGAAGCATCCGAAGAGGCTGCCACGGGAGCTGGAGCCGTGGATTGTCTAGTGGAAGCCCGAGATGCTGAAGATGTAACCGACGCTTGTAGCGTGTTCAGGCGGGCGTCCACAGAAGACATGAAGTTCAGCATGCGGGTCTGAGTCTCACGCTGGCGTGTGAGTTCCTCCTGTAAGGCCGCTAGTGCTTCGGCGGGATCCATGGCCTGTTCTTACTGTTAGGGCCAGGTGGACGGGCAGACCCAGGAGGTGGATCCACTGGGCCGAACTCCTTGATGAAGGCAAGGGGTCCGGTAGCCGGAGCACTACGGGTAGCAGGACAGTCCGTATACAAGAGTAGAATGGAGAAGTCCCTGGGACCACGGAGTCACTGATGGTAGTCCGGGTGACGGAGCTCAGGTTCGGAGGCCGAGATGTTGTCAGGCGGAGTCAGGAACCGATGGAGCGAGAGGACGGGTCACCTCAGAGATCAGAGATGGTACGGACTGACAGGATGGCAGATAGTCAGCGTTCTGGGTTCGGGAATCGGCAGGACCGGATGGCGAGGCAGGAGCGGCTCTAGAAGAGAGATAGGTAAGTATGGCACAGAGACACAAGGAGACCTGACTCCTAGCTTGGGAAACACGAAGAACAGGCCCCGCCCACTTGGACACTAAACCCCTTTATACCCTGTACCTGTGTGCTCAATTTCCTGTCACTGGACGCTGGCCCTTTAAGAAAGGGTCAATGACCGCGCGCGCGCCCTAATGCGCATGCGCGAGGCCCGGGTGCCAGAAGCCAGGGCAGGGAGCGGTGAGCAGGAAGCAGGAGAGCCGGGCTGGGGCTGAGCAGCCGACGGGCGCCGGGAGCGGGGACCGGACCGCCTGGAGACCGCAGGCAATGGAGGCTGGAGACCGGGGAGAGAAGCAGGGAAGCCGGGGAGCGTGGCAGGTGAGCCGGGGAGCAGAGCAGGGGAGCCGGAGAGCGTGACAGATAGATAAAGAACATTATTAAAAAACATTATGATCATACTTACAGGTCCCGCGACACGTCCCGCAGACTCTGCCTCCCGCCGCTTTTGCTTCCGCTTCTGTCCGATCATGGTGTGCAACCCGGTAACCAGCACTGTCTACAGAAGGACCTTCAATAACGTCCTAGCCATGTGACCCAGTTACGTGTGAATGCTGTATTACTTCATTGGCTACAGACTAGTCACATGACTATGTTGTCTCGAAAGTTCTGGTAATTGAACTTTGACTGTCACTGTGCTAGTGTCACATCAGCATCACCCGATATGGCTGCACACTCTCCAGACAGGAGCGGTCGGCGCTCATGTCCGGAGAGTGTCAGTCCATTCAGGGTGATGCACATGCGAGACTGCACGAGTCACACATAAGTGGAACTTCGGCCTTGGGGTTACTTTGCACACTATGACATTGCAAGCCGATGGTAGCGATGCTAAGCGCGATAGTCCCCGCCCCCATCGCAGCTGCGATATCTTGTGATAGCTGCCCTGCGACGTCGCTCTGGCCGGCGAACCGCCTCCTTCCTAAGGGGGCGGGTCGTGTGGCGTCACAGCGATGTCACACGGCAGGTGGCCAATAGAAGTAGGGGGGCGGAGATGAGCGGGATGTAAACATCCCGCCCACCTCCTTCCTTCCTCATTGCAGCCGGGACGCAGGTAAGGAGCTGTTCCTCGCTCCTGCGGCTTCACACACAGTGATGTGTGCTGCCGCAGGAATGAGGAACAACATCGTAACATCGGTCCTTCCGAAATTATGGAAATGACCGACGCTACACCGATCATACGATTTCGACGCTTTTGCGCTCGTTAATCGTAGTAAAAAGGATTCACATACTTCGATGTCGACAGCGACGCCGGATGTTTGTCACTTTCGATTTGACCCCACCGACATCGCACCTGCGATGTCGTAGTGTGCAAAGTACCCCTTAGTGTGAGCCTGCATCTCATTCTGTATAGTTGCTGCTGTACAGAGTGATGTAGCAGAGTTAACATTGTTCATTGCTCTCTCTGCTTCTCACACTGTATAGACTGTCTGTACAGAGTGATGTAGCAAAGTTGACATTGTTCATTGCTTTCTCTGCTTCTTGCACTGTATATACTGTCTGTACAGAGTGATGTAGCAGAGTTGACATTGCTGTACCTGTGGACTATGGATTTTTTATAATAAAGGTGGAGTCTCTAAATGTTTTTTTTTGTTTTATTTCTAATAAAAAATGTTTCTCTGTGCTGTATTTTTCTTTTATTGTTTACTAGAAATTCATGGTGGCTATGTCTAATTTGGCATGACACCATGAATTTCGGGCTTAGTACCATCTGAGAATACAAAGCTGGTATTAACCCCTTTATTACCAAGAGTGCCACCGCCATCAGGGCCACTGAATGAGCCGGGTAAAGCACCTGGAAATGGCGCTAAGAAACAATGCGCCATTTCCATAGGCAGCTGCAGGCTGCCGAGAATCCCAGCTCCCAGATGCCTGGCTTTACCTGACTGGCAATCAAATAACGGCGGGAGCCCATGCATTTTTTTTATTATTTTTTTAAATACAAAAAAAAATTAATGGGCTTCCCTCTATTTTGATTGCCAGCCAAGGTAAAGCCAGGCAGCTGGGGGTGGGGGGTGACAGCCCGTAGCTGTCCGCTTTTTCTGCGCTGAGATTCCTAAAAATACTGTGGAGCACTACATCATTTTTTAAAATTACCTATTTTTGTACAACCATATATTGTGCGTGTGTGTGTGTGTGTATATATAATATATATATATATATATATATATATATATATATATATACAGCTTTAGCCAAAATTAAGAGACCACTGCAAAATTGTCAGTTTTTCTGATTTTTCTCTTTATAGGTATACTAGCTGTACTACCCGGCACACAAAAACCACAAAATAAATATATAGAAATGTAATTATTAAAAGGCAAAACCTAAGCTTCTATAATGATGTCATTTGGAGGAAGGAGTTGTACTTCCTAATGTTGTCCAAGAAATGCTTTGATATTGTACTGGTACCTGTCATCAGAGACTTTAGGGGTCTGGTCGTGACAGGAGAGGTGGAAGTTTTCTCTTCCCATTTGCACAGCATAAACCTGGCGGTTCATCTTTCCATTTCAGGGCACTGCAGTACATGCAGACTACATCCATTTTTCCTATCTGAACTTTAGGATGATCCTGATAGTTTATGTCTGACTGGTAACAAAAGACAGCATGTTTCAAATCTCCAACCATTTCCTGTGCCCTGGTGGAAGAAATAGCAATTCTCTTAGTGGCAAGTCGGCCACTCTCTGCTGAGATGACTCATTGGGCCTTGAGGAAGCAGCTCTTCTTCTCTTATCTGCAAGCCTCACTTCCCTCTCCTCAGAAAGTTCATTGGCTCTTGGGGAAGCAGTTCTTGTTCTCTTGTCTGCAAGCCTCGCTTCCCTCTCCTCAGAAAGTTCATTGGCCCTTGAGGAAGCAGCTTTTGTTTTCATATCTGCGAGCCTCGCTTCCCTCTTCTCAGAAAGTTTATTGGGCCTTGAGGAAGCAGCTCTTGTTCTCTTGTCTGCAAACATTGCTTCCCTCTCCTCAGAAAGCTCATTGGCCCTTGAGGAAGCCGCTCTTGTTTTCATGTCTGCAAGCCTCGCATCCCTCACCTCAGAAAGTTCTTTGGCCTTTGAGGAAGCAGCTCTTGTTCTCTAGTCTGCAAGCCTTGCTTCCCTGTCCTTAGAAAGTTCATTAGTTCCTGAGGAAGCAGCTGCTAATCTCATGTGTATCAGCCTTGTTTCTTGGTCTTCACATTTTTCATTGGCCCGTAATGCAGCTTTTCTTTTCGCATCAGCTGACATTCATGCCAAGGAATTCCTTTTCTTATGAGGCATTATTGTAGTAAAAATAGTCTGTAACTGACAGTTTCTATATCCTCTCACATAGAGGTAATGGGACTGACATCAGCCTTCCACCAACACACCCTAACTGACATCCTATTGCCTCACACAAGCTTTGTTATACTGAGAATGTCCTTTGTTACCTATATTAACCAATCAGAGCTCAGATTAATTAACTGTAGCAAAATAGAAGCTGAGCTGTGATTGGTTGCTATTGGCAGCCTGATAAATCTCCAGGCAACAGAAAGCCCTCCCCCCTGACATTATATATTAACTCACACAAACACATAATAGACAGGTCATGTGACTGACAGCTGCCGTATTTCCTATATGGTACATTTGTTGTTCTTGTAGTTTGGCTGCTTATTAATCAGATTTTTATTTTTGAAGGCTAATACCAGACTTGTGTGTGTTTTAGGGCGATTATGTGATGAGGTTGGTGTATGTGTGGTGAAATGTGTGCTGAGAGTGGTATATGTATGAGACTTGTGTGTGTTTTAGAGCGATTAAGTGGCGAGGTTGGTGTATGTGTGGTGAAATGTCTGCTGAGGGTGGTAAATGTGTTCAAGCACGTGGTAGTGTGTGGCACATTTTGTGTGTGTGTTCATATCCCCGAGTGTGGTGAGTATCCCATGTCAGGGCCCCACCTTAGCAACTGTACGGCATATACAGTGCCTACAAGTAGTATTCAACCCCCTGCAGATTTAGCAGGTTTACAGATTCGGAATTAACTTGGCATTGTGACATTTGGACTGTAGATCAGCCTGGAAGTGTGAAATGCACTGCAGCAAAAAAGAATGCTATTTCTTTTTTTTTTTTTAAATTGTGAAAAGTTTATTCAGAGGGTCATTTATTATTCAACCCCTCAAACCACCAGAATTCTGTTTGGTTCCCCTAAAGTATTAAGAAGTATTTCAGGCACAAAGAACAATGAGCTTCACAGGTTTGGATTAATTATCTCTTTTTCCAGCCTTTTCTGACTAATTAAGACCCTCCCCAAACTTGTGAACAGCACTCATACTTGGTCAACATGGGAAAGACAAAGGAGCATTCCAAGGCCATCAGAGACAAGATCGTGGAGGGTCACAAGGCTGGCAAGGGGTACAAAACCCTTTCCAAGGAGTTGGGCCTACCTGTCTCCACTGTTGGGAGCATCATCCGGAAGTGGAAGGCTTATGGAACTACTGTTAGCCTTCCACGGCCTGGACAGCCTTTGGAAGTTCCCACCCATGCCGAGGCCAGGCTTGTCCGAAGAGTCAAGGCTAACCCAAGGACAACAAGGAAGGAGCTCCGGGAAGATCTCATGGCAGTGGGGACATTTGTTTCAGTCAATACCATAAGTAACGTACTCCACCGCAATGGTCTCCGTTCCAGACGAGCCCGTAAGGTACCTTTACTTTCAAAGCGTCATGTCAAGGCTCATCTACAGTTTGCTCATGATCACTTGGAGGACTCTGAGACAGACTGGTTCAAGGTTCTCTGGTCTGATGAGACCAAGATCGAGATCTTTGGTGCCCACCACATGCGTGACGTTTGGAGACTGGATGGCACTATATACAACCCCAAGAATACCATCCCTACAGTCAAGCATGGTGGTGGCAGCATCATGCTGTGGGGCTGTTTCTCAGCCAAGGGGCCTGGCCAGCTGGTCCGCATCCATGGGAAGATGGATAGCATGGCCTACCTGGAGATTTTGGCCAAGAACCTCCGCTCCTCCATCAAGGATCTTAAGATGGGTCGTCATTTCATCTTCCAACAAGACAACGACCCAAAGCACACAGCCAAGAAAACCAAGGCCTGGTTCAAGAGGGAAAAAATCAAGGTGTTGCAGTGGCCTACTCAGTCTCCTCACCTTAACCCAATTGAAAACTTGTGGAAGGAGCTCAAGATTAAAGTCCACATGAGACACCCAAAGAACCTAGATAACTTGGAGAAGATCTGCATGGAGGAGTGGGCCAAGATAACTCCAGAGACCTGTGCCGGCCTGATCAGGTCTTATAAAAGACGATTATTAGCTGTAATTGCAAACAAGGGTTATTCCACAAAATATTAAACCTAGGGGTTGAATAATAATTGACCCACACTTTTATGTTGAAAATGTATTAAAATTTAACTGAGCAACATAACTTGTTGGTTTGTAAGATTTATGCATGTTAATAAATCCTGCTCTTGTTTGAAGTTTGCAGGCTCTAACTTATTTGCATCTTATCAAACCTGCTAAATCTGCAGGGGGTTGAATACTACTTGTAGGCACTGTACTCTTTGGCGCCATCGCTCTCATTTTTTAAGTCCCTCTTGTTCACATCTGTCAGCTGTCAATTTGCCGCCAACACTTTTCGTTTCACTTTTTCCCCATTATGTAGATAGGGGCAAAATTGATTGGTAAATTGGAACGCGCGGGGTTAAAATTTCACCTCACAACATAGCCTATGACGCTCTCGGGGTCCAGACGTGTGAGTGTGCAAAATTTTGTGGCTGTAGCTGCGACGGTGCAAATGCCAATCCCGGACAAACACATGTCTCGCCCACCCCAGGGCCTTAGGTGACTCGGTGTCGGGTCGGACTAGTCCGGGGTAGTCAGCGGTGGTGGGGCCCGACTCCGTTACCCTGGTGGAGTCAATTAATGTGGCGATATTGGGGGTGATGATTATAATGTTTATATATGAAAGATTTATGACGCCACCTGTGGTAAATTGCATCTATGGAGCCGCAGCTGCTGGAAGGGACCTCCGGGGCTGGTGTTATGGCAGCTGAGATGTTACTTGGTCTCCACAGGTAGAGCGGGTACCCCAGGGCAACCTTTGGTACTTTGTAGGTTCTATGGTGTTGTAGATGCAGTGCAGGATAAAGCAGACGACACAGGGCTTGCAGTTAAGGTCTTTACTCACTGTTAGGTCTCAATTCAGCAGCTGTCCAGTTGCCCACAGTAGGCTGGGATCCACTGTCAGGTGCCTCCGCCGATCCCGGGTAGTTCAGAGGTCAATACCGGTGCACCCCTCCTGTGTCTCTTTTCTGACTGACTTCCTAGCCTTGACCATTGTAGCTGTGCTGGTCTTGGCCTTCACCACAGGGCCTGAACAAAGGGGGCTAACCGCAGTTGTATCTTGCCCTCTTCACAGGGGATCTGTGGCAGGTTGTGGCCCTGGGCGCTTGCAACCACCCCAGGCCTTTGGTGTTACTTTTGAGGAATTGTCTTTCTTCCCTCTGTCTGGGGACCGTCCCCGAATGCAGATTCGATTCCTCCACCCGATCTTCCAGTGGAACAGGCCACGAGCCAATATGCCCTTCCGTGACCCTGGGATCCTTTCTTTCTCGGAGTCACCTGGGCCTAACTAGACCCCAGGATCTTCACCAGGAACATCCTTCTGTCACTTTCTCTTCAGACTTTTACTCCTTCACTCTCCTGAGGTAATTACCTCCCTCTCCTCCTCCCTCTCACACTCTAGACTTGACTGAACTTGAACTTCCTGGTTCCCTTTGTCTACTCTCTTTCTGACTCCTCCCACACACCCACTGACTAGGCCCCACCCATACTATTGGGACCAGAAATGAGACTTACGGCCCCATGAATACATCTGGGGGTTGCTGCCACTATCCCTGACCCAGTGTATGCCTACCAATTGGTGTGCGCAAGTTTATATATATATATATATATATATATATATATATATTGTGCACAATATATAGTTGTATAAAAATAAATAAATAATTTAAAAAAAATGACATAGTGCTCCGCGGTATTTTTGATTCTCAGCGCACATAAAGCAGACGGCTACAGGCTGCTACCACCATCTGCCTGGCTTTAACTTGGCTGGCAATCAACATACAGGAAAGCTCATTTTTTATTTTTTTTAGTTATTTAAAAAAAAAAAATTAAAACAAAAATGTGTGGGCTCCCGTTGCAATTTCTTTTCTAGCTAAGGGTAATCCAAGCAGCTACTGGCTGCTAACCCCCAGTGACTGATGTTACCTTCACTGGCAATGGAAAATCAAGGGAAGCCCTTTTTTGTTTTTTTGCCAAAAAGCTAAAAAAAAAAATAAATGACGTGGGCTTCGCCATAATTTTGTATGTTAGCCAGGTACAGAAGGCAGGTTACAGGCTGCCCCCAACCCCAGCTGCCTATTTGTACCCGGCTGGGAACCAAAAATAAAGGGAAGCCCTTTTTTTAATTATTTCATGAAATAATTAAAAATATGGACATGGGCTTCGCCCAATTTTTGTGTCCAGCCAGGTACAACTAGGCAGCTGGGGACTGGATTCCTCAGCGCAGGGTGGCCCAAGCTTTCTGGGCCCCCCTGCTGCAAATTGCAGTACGCAGCTGCCCCACAAATTGGCACTTTCATAGAAACGCCATCTTCTAGTGCTGTATCCAACTCTTTTAGTGGCCCTGGTGCCAGGTGGCAGGCTGGGTAATAAGGGGTTAATACCAGATTTGTTTTAGCAGCTGGTATAAAGCTTGAGATTCTTAATGTCAGGCCAAGTTTGACCCGGCCATTAAGAATCTCCAATAAAGGGTTAAAAAAAGATACCACATAGAGAAAAAAATACTTTATTAGAAATAAATACACAGACACACTTAGGGACTCCATGTTTATTACTCCCTCTCAACCCTCCACGATCCTGGTCTTCTGTCTTCTTCAACCCATCTAGCACTGCTATATCAGAATGCACAAAGAGGAAGACGCTGCTCCTCCCCGTGCAGTCTAATAACTCAATGAGCGAGCAAAGGCTGCGGGTTGGTAAGCGGTGATGTCACCGCCGCCACCGTTGCCATAGTAACCTAAAGAGCGGGTTACCATAGCAATGGTGATCTCCGATCACCTGATCCCCGGCACCGCTATTCACCGGCTGTGGCAGCTAATCTCTGCATGTGGGCTGACTCTGTAAAAAGCGCCGACATGCAGGGATGGGGAGACGATCATGTGTCCGAGCAGCTTGCCGGTACACGGCGCTCGCCGATTATACCGAGAGTACGGAGAAGCTCGGGTGAGCACCAAGTACCGGTGAGCATGCTGACACTACAAGACCTTAGATGACGTCATAGTCATGTGACCAGTCTATAGCCAATGAGATTATACAACATTCACACGTGACTTTTCACATGCTATGATGTCACGGAAGGTCCTTTGTTTACCGTGCGGCACAGCGATGAATGGACTCAGAAGCACAAGCATTAGGCAACATAGAGAAACAACACTGGATCTCATTGTGTGGTAGACAAGGCAAAAACTTCATATAGCATGAATGGACACCAAAAAGAACAAAAGGAAGTTTTTCATTTTGCCACATAAACATCCCTTTTTTTTTATACATGTCATAATTGACTCAATTAACTTAGAGCAACAAAATGTATATGCAAATGACATTTTATTAGTACAAAGGATTTTTAAAGGGGATACGTATATTACAAAATGTATAAAAACCAAGTACAAAAAAGACACAGAAGGGTGAAAGAGAACCCCCAGAGGTCTACACACTACCTGTAAACGGCGCAGTCATTTGAACCATCTAAACACCAATTACAAAAGGTTAGTGCCTTCCCATATTAGGTTTAGTGGGAACTAAACAAGTGTTCAACTTGTCCCCCCACTGGTCTACACGCTGTATCTCTATCTGGTAAGCAGTTATTGATCTGTTTTTTGCACCTATCTGCCACTATGTGCTTGTCCCACATGGTGCTACTCTGATTATATAGTGCTCCGCTGGTAACTTAATACAGCAGCCTATTATCTAGTTAAACCTAATGTGGGAAGGCACTCACTTTTTGTAAGTGGTGTTCAGATGGTTCAAATGACTGCACCGTTTACGTGTAGTGTGTTGACCTCTGGGGGTTCTCTTTCACCCTTCTGTGTCTTTTTTGTACTTGGTTTTTATACATTTTGTAATATGCATATCCCCTTTAAAAATCCTTTGTTATAATAAAATGTCATTTGCATATAAATTTTGTTGCTCTAAGTTAATTGAGTCAATTATGACATGTATAAAAAAAGGGGTGTTTATGCGGCAAAATGAAAAACTTCCTTTGGTTCTTTTTGGTGTTCAGAAGCAGAAGCGGCGGGAGACAGAGTCTGCAGGATGCATCCCTGGACCTGTAAGTATAATGACAATGTTTATTATTAACTGTATAGTTTTTTTTTATAGCCCTCCCCCCCGCGGCCTTTTACTCAGCCCCCAGACAATTACTCGCATTTCACATTGACTTGCATTGGACTCGATGCTTGTAAGTAAGCTTGAGTACCCGAGTATTAGGACCTACTCATTACAAGTATAGCGACGTGAGTCAGAGTATTTCACTACTTGCTCATCCCTAGTGCAAACACTTTCAGCCATGACTCTATGGTTACCCTACCTGACACCCTCTTTTTTCCTTCTGCAAAAAGTGTTATTCCCCAAATTAATATTTTTACTAAAATTGTTTATTTAAAAATAATAAATAATACCGATGCTTACGAGCATGTAAATGATGTAACTGTCCAGCAGGAATCGAGTTTGAAATTCCAGGTTGTGAGATCGCAGCATACATAGTGACTTCCTATAAAGTTTATTGAGTAATCACCTACAAAAAATGGTCTAAGCAGCAAAACTACATGTGATGATCATGTACTGTTAACATAGTCTCCAAAAACTTAATATATCCAATATATAAAGTTAGTTTACAGTGGGGAAAAAAAAGTATTTAGTCAGCCACCAATTGTGCAAGTTCTCCCACTTAAAAAGATCTTGCATGGAGCCCTAGATCGAGGGGGATTATCAGTGGTCTTGTATGTCTTCCATTTTCTTATTATTGCTCCCACAGTTGATTTCATCACACCAAGCTGCTTGCCTATTGCAGATTCAGTCTTCTCAACCTGGTGCAGGGCTACAATTTTGTTTCTGGTGCCCTTTGACAGCTCTTTGGTCTTCACTATAGTGGAGTTTGAAGTGTGACTGTTTGCTGTGGACAGGTGTCTTTTATTCTGATAACAAGTTCAAACAGGTGCCATTACTACAGGTAATGAGTAGAAGACAGAGGAGCCTCTTAAAGAAGTTACAAGTCTGTGAAAGCCAGAAATATGACATGCTTTTAGGTGACTAAACTTGCACAATTGGTGGCTGACTAAATACTTTTTTCCCCCCAAAGTATGTATGTATGTATGTGGGTATGTATGTATGTATGTATGTATGTATGTATGTATGCATGCATGCATGTATGTATGTCCACTAAAAGCATAAACACTGTCGCATTTACAATCACAAAATTTTGCATAGCCACGTCATTTGACTCAGGGAATGTCATAGACTATGTTTTGTGGGGAAAATTGAACCTCGTGCTTTACAGTTATTCACCAAAAACTTGCTGGCATTAAGGTCAAGGGAGCTGGGTGCTACAGGTCATTAATAGGAGATCTGATTGAAGGTTAGAATTCAGATATCAGTAAGTTATTCCCTATCCTCTGGTTTTAATAAATCTCCATTGACTTCTATAGCCAATTCTGATCTTCAAAAATAAAAAAGAGAATAGGACATGTGTACCGCCCCGCAGGCTCGGCTACGACCGCCGAGCCGCTCGGATCCGTGCTCGTACTGCGGGTGGTGGCTCGAGCCTCTCATGGACCCGGGGGTCACGTCGCTCTGCAAGGGAGTTGGCGCTACACGCGTGGACTTGAGTAAGGAGTTCCACGGCCGGGGCCACGGTGGTTTGGTTTGGAATGTAAGTTTGTGACGCCAGCCACGGGTTGTGGTGAATAGATGGACACCACCGCTGTCGTTAACTAGGCCTCCCGGGGACAGTGTTGCACAGCTTGGTGTTGACCCCTCCGTGGGTAGGGGAATGATGGTCCCGGGGGCCCGAGGGAGGTGCTGAGGCAGGGGAGCAGGTGGTGCGTGCTGGACGCTGGTGCGGTGCGGCGCGGCCCGAAGGCACTGGTGTACTCACTCTGACACAACACACTGGAGTCTCTGGTAAACCAAACGGAGTGATGAACGGGGCCCGCAGCCAGCTGCAGCTTGTCCCAGAATAGGTTGGTGGTTTCCGCCTTTCTCCTGCACCTCTATGTGTAAATGTTTGACTCCTATGCCTAGACACCGGTAGTCCGCTCCCCAACTTGTATATGCCGCAGGAGCCCGTTTGCCTGCAGACGCTGGCCCTTTGGGTCTCTATGCCTTGGCGGTAGCTTTACCCTGTATGGTTGGGCTGTTGTCTTCTAACGGGGCTTCTGTGGGAAAGGTCTTAAAGTCCAGTCCGCAATCAGTTGATTTGACTAGGCCCTGTCGGTTCGGGGCTTCATCTGGGTCTGAGTCCCCCTCCTGGTGCTCCGGTTTCCAATCAGTTCCCCGGTTCAGTACCGGCGGGCCACCGCCCGACCCCGGTCCCTACGGTTCCACCGGCTGTAATCCCAGCTCCTGCAGGCGGCCACCACCGTCTGCCTCCTTGCCAATGGTGACTGGGCTCCAACCCAGCCACCTGGTAGTCTCTTGGCAGGCCTGGACACAGGACTGCCCGTGAACTTGACTGCTCTCCACCTCCTCTAGACTACTCTCTTCCTCAACTTGAACCTGACTCTGTGTTTTCCCGCCTCCAGGCCTGTGAACTCCTTGGTGGGCAGAGCCAACACCTGGCTCCACCCCCCTGGTGTGGACATCAAACCTGGAGGGTGGTGACAAGGTTTTTAGTTTGACTGATGTCACCTAATCGGGAGGGGGGTGTGGTGTTGTGTGTGACTACCTGGGACAACCTGACTAGTCCAGGTCATCACACATGCACCAAGTTAACCAAAACAGACACATGACTAAAGATAGAGACTGGGATGCAGATGGGGAGGAGGAGCTGTTCATGGGGATGTTGAAGTTTCCCAGGATAATGGTTGGTAACTCTGAGGTCATGAACTGCAACAGCCAGGCAGAAAAATGGTCAAGGAACTGAGTGGGTGAGCCTGAGGGACGGCATACAACTGCTACTCTGAGGGAGAATTGATGGAAGACCACGATTGTGTGGACCTTGAAAGAAGGGAATGAGAATGATGGAGCTAGCGTATACATCACGGGAGACACTGGAGCATACTGTATACATTACAGGAGAGGATGGGGGCATATATATCACAGGAAAGGCTGAGTGCATATACATAACAGGAGACGCCAGGGGCATATATGTCACATCCAGGGAAGGGGATACTCGGTCCCGGGTGGTTGCAAATGGGGATGTCACTCTGGTGGCCATTGCCCGGTTCAGTGCCCTGGGGCTTCTTTTGTAAAAGGGGGTTATTTACAGGGGAGATAAGAGTTAATGTCATGTGACGCCACCTGCGGGTTGCGGTTAGGGATAGAGAACAGCCACTCCTAAATGTGGGTACTCCCAGAACTGGTGGTGATTGCAACAATGGTGTTAGGCCCTCCGCAGGTAAGGCCGTGCCTGGGAGATGATGAGGGATAATAATGGAGACTACACCAGGTTCTTTTTAACATGATTAAGACCTGAGCGTCGAAACGCGTTGTTCTGTTGGTCACCCGACATGATGCCATGCTTGCTGGATTTTTAACATTATATTTACTAAATAAAAAAGGATTTTTAATTTTCCTCCCTGGCGCTGGAAATTTCCCTTCTTCTCTTTTCTACAACTGACTGGTTGCCATACCATTTTCCGTGCGCAGGATTTGGACCTAACCAGCAGGACAGATTGGTGAGCTGGACTACACCTTCCTTTGTAGGTTCTTTTTAACAGTCCCTACTCAATTGGACCTAGGGGTTGCTGGTTCAGGTCCCTTGGAGTATCAGTGCCAATATAGTGCCCCAGGTTGCTCTGTCCCCGACATTCGCTGTTGGTTGGGTCCCCGTAGCATGGAGCGTTTGGGACCTGACTGTCCCTGTGATGCCCTGGACTAGCCAGGAAGTCACAAACATAACAAGGTCGGCAGACGGTGGTGGACATCTGCAGGAGGTGGTGCAAGTCCGCGGTACCGAACCGGGGAGCGGATTTGTACCAAGCACAAAGGCAGGGCCATCAGACCCCGACTAGGCTAGGAGCCGTCAACAACGGTCAAATCCGAGAGTGACTGGAACCCCAGGGGTTTCCTAACACCCAAGACCCGACAGAAGGCAACCGTCCACACAGTGAGGATAAAAAGCCACCGCCATAGGCTAGAGATCAGATCCAAGGGCCAGCGCCTGTGGGCAAAACGGGCTCCTTCGGTACATATACGCCGGGGAGCGGACTACTGTTGGGCAACCATCGGAGTCAATACTCACACAACGGTGCAGGGAAAGACAGCCACCATCAACATGTCCAGGGAGAGCAAAGACACTGCAGCCGGCTGCGGGACCCGTCCATCTGGCCGTTTGGTTTACCAGAGACTCTGTGAATTTGTGCCTGAGTGAGTACCACAGTGCCATCCGGCACCCCGCGCCGCGCTGCCCCTGCAACCCTGCACCCCAGCTACCCTGCCTGCCCGTATCACCACCGGGCCCCGGGATCACCAACCCCTACCCACGGAGGGGGAACCAACATCCTAGCTGCTCCCTGCCATCGCTCCCGGGATCCC
Source organism: Anomaloglossus baeobatrachus (assembly GCF_048569485.1). Lineage (NCBI taxonomy): Eukaryota > Metazoa > Chordata > Amphibia > Anura > Aromobatidae > Anomaloglossus > Anomaloglossus baeobatrachus. The sequence goes on from NC_134355.1 coordinate 492,152,038, forward strand.
CGTCACCAGCAGTGGTGGTGCCCATTATCACCACGACCCGTGGGTGGCATCACGGTCTATCTCCCCAAACAAACCACCCCTTTTTCACTCGAGGGCGAGGAGCGCTGCTCGAGTCCCCGGGTCCGGCCCACCACTCAAGCCACCAAGCAGCAGCAGCCGCGGACCCGAGCGTAGCGAGCGCGGCCCCTCCGCCCGCGACATCCCTTTTGGGGTACAGTCTCCTTCTCCATATGGCTGGCAGTGCCCCTGGATTATTTGGTTCGGTGAAGTCCGTGAAGATGTCCTCACCGGGCAAGTATTTATCAAGCCGTGTAGAACTGGCGCCTGATCTAGGGCCCTGTGCCCCATGTGAGCTCTGCTCCCAGCTGTATCTCCGGTACCCATCCTGGTGACCTCTTTCCTGTGCCCCCGAGTCACCGCTGCACGGACCCAGCTCAGGCACGTCTGCACACCTCTCCTGTGTGCCACGCTTCTCTTAACTCTCTACTGACTGCTGATCCCTCCCATTAGGCTGGCTAATCCCAGGGACTCGTTTCTTTCCATGGCGATCATCCCCTTACATGGTTAACCCTCTATGCCCGGTGTGGAGTGGAGAAGTAGGATTTTGGTTGTGCTTTGGTGGTATCGGCACTGGTACTCCAGGTCCCAGGGGGTAGGTCCTGCAAGAGGATGCAGTTCCCTGTAGTGCCCTGAGGGTCTCAGGGGCGCTACATATGATTCCCAAGTGGTGGGACATTAGCTGTACGGATCCACGCACGTTTTCCAGTTTGCTTAATTTGAAGAAGAGTCACACATTATCATCACTAATGTAATTATAAGGGGATGTCCACAACTTATCGGCTTCTTATCAATGTTATGTGACCACTGGGAGACACAGATGACCAGTGGAAGTGATGGAAAACCCCTTTAAGACCAGTTTGGTGGGCAAATCCTACACTATTAGGCCGGCTTGTCTGACTTTCAGGTATGTATGAAATCCGTTTTTAACACGGATGCCACATGTACCAATGTCATTCTATGGTGTTACTCACACGGCCGTGTTTTCACACGGACCGTGTGACTCTGCATGGCCCTGCACGCACACGGACACATGACCGTTTTTACGCCTGTAGCACGGGTGTCACATGACTTGCACACTGATGTGATTTGGGTGACATCAGTGTGACACGTACTGGACAAAACACATGTCTTTGAAAAAAAAAATGATTTTCCATACTCACTTGTCTCCAGTGCTGCTGTCTTTGGGGCTGCTGTCACTAGCTTCCGACCCCGCTCATTAGACTCATTGCATATGTACTGCACTGAGGAGCTGGACGCAGCAGCAGCGCCAGGACATTAGCGACAGGACAGGTGAATATCGAGCAGTGTGTGTGTGCAGTGACGTCAGGTGGTCATCGGATTATCCAAGGAACTCCGATGACACCCTGATGACACCTCAGTGACACCCGCGCTACCGCGAGTGTAGCAGCTGTCACTTCACGGGTTCATCAGAGTTCATTGCGAACTCTGACTAACCTGTGACATCACAGACACTAATAAGGACACCTCTGCAGGGACCTGTGCTGACCTTATGAGGTCCAGGTCACCGCAGGGAAGCAGACACACTGATAAGGACACCCCTGTGGTGACCTGTGCTGACCTAAAGCTGGGTTTACACACTGCAACATCTCAAACGACATCGCTGTAACGTCACCGGTTTTGTGACGCAATAGCGATGTCGTTTGCGATGTTGCAGTGTGTGAAACACATCAGCGACCTGGCCCCTGCTGTGAAGTTGCTGATCGCTACAAATCGTTCAGGACCATTCCTAGGTCCTTTGTTTCCCGCTGTGCAGCATGCATCGCTACAAAGTTTCAGTGTGTGAAAGACTTTGCAGCGACTTTGTTAGCAACTTCCCTTTCAAAAAGCTGCTTATCAACGTCCCCAACAACCAGCTAGGTCGCTCTGCAGGTCCGGATCGCTGTTGTGTTGTTGGCCAGGTTTGCCTGTTTGACAGCTCACCAGAGACTCACCAGAGACTTAGGGAGGTCGCTGTTACGTCACAAAACCGGTGACGTTACAGCGATGTCCTTTGCGATGTTGCAGTGTGTAAACCCAGCTTTATGAAGTCCAGGTCACCGCAGGGAAGCACACACACTGATAAGGGCACAACTGCAATGACCTGTGCTGACCTTATGAAGTCCAGGATACAGCAGGGAAACACACACACTGATAAGGGCACCCCTGCGGTGACCTGTGCTGACCTTATGAAGTCCAGGTCACCGCAAGGAAGCATTCATATATATGACTCAAGGTCTAGGGAATATTTCAATCGTAAACAAAAGTATTTTTTCCCATACAAAATATATTTATTAATAAAAAACAAATAAATACCACACCGTTTGGTGGAAAGTGATACAGGACTACATCAATTTGTCTCAAGGTTTTTTTAGCAGAATCCTACAAACCCTGGCCCTGGATACCAGGGACAGAGCTTACATAGACAAACCGAACAAATTGATACAATTTAGATAGAATACAGATTCACACATAGGGACATGTATATATATAACAGGACAATGGATAGCCGGACTTAACTTTAGGACTGCAATAGTGGTCTCCAAGCAGTAATAGACATTGCATAGATATATAAATCATTGAAGACGATGCAGTCCTTATAGGTCCAAGAATCGCATGGCATACAATCCCAAAGTCCCTTCAGTAATAGAGTGAGCCAGCAGCCATCTATGATGGATGAGATCTGTCTCTGCCTCGACGCGTTTCCCCACAAAAGTGGTTCATCAAGAGGAAAAAGGAGTGATATTAGACATGTAGATCCATGGTGCAATAACCATCCAGATCAGCAGCAGCACAGAGAATCCTGTATGATAGAATCCACCACCGTCATAAAGGAGCGTCATGCAGGGAAGCACACACACTGATAATGGCACCCCTGCGGTGACCTGGTCTGACATAATGAGGTTAAGGTTGGTTCTATCCTATTCGTGATGCCAAGTTGTCGCGGGTGGAGGGGCCACGCTCGCTACGCTCGGGTCCGGGGCTGCTGCTGCTCGGTGGCTCGAGCGGTGGGCTGGACCCAGGGACTCGAGCAGCGCTCCTCTCCCACGAGTGAAAAGGGGGTGGTTTGTTTTGGGGAGATAGTCCGTGACGCCACCCACGGGTCATGGTGATGATGGGCACCACCGCTGCTGGTGACGGGGATCCCGGGAGTGATGGCAGGGAGCAGCTAGGATGTTGGTTCCCCCTCCGTGGGTAGGGGTTGGTGATCCCGGAGCCCGGTGGTGATACGGGCAGGCAGGGTAGCTGGGGTGAAGGGTTGCAAGGGCAGCGCGGCGCGGTGCCGGATGGCACTGTGGTACTCACTCAGGCACAAATTCACAGAGTCTCTGGTAAACCAAACGGCCAGATGGACGGGTCCCGCAGCCGGCTGCAGTGTCTTTGCTCTCCCTGGACAGGTTGATGGTGGCTGTCTTTCACTGCACCGCTGTAAGATGTATTGACTCCGATGGTTGCCCAACGGTAGTCCGCTCCCCGGCGTGTATGTACCGAAGGAGCCCATTTTGCCTGCAGGCGCTGGCCCTTGGATTTCTAGCCTATGGCGCTGGCTCTTTATCCTCACTGTGTGGACGGTTGCCTTCTGTCGGGTCTTGGGTGTTAGGGAACCCCAGGGGTTCCGGTAACTATCGGATTTGACCGTTGTCGGCGGCTCCTAGCCTGGTCGGGGTCTGATGGCCCTGCCTTTGTGCTTGGTGCAGATCTGCTCCCCGGCTTGGTACCGGCGGGCCACCGCCCGTCCCCGGTCCTACGGTTCCGCTGACTTGCACTACCTCCTGCAGACGGCCACCACCGTCTGCCGACCTTGCTGACAGTGCCTGGGCTCCTACCCAGACACTAACAGTTTCTCTACTCCACTTCTCCACTCCACTGAACTCCTCTCTGAAATAACTGCTTTTTCCACCTCCAGGCCTGTGAACTCCTCGGTGGGTGGGGCCAACAGCCTGGCTCCGCCCCACCTGGTGTGGACATCAGACCCTGGAGGAGGCAACAAGGATTTTGTTTGACTGATGTTAACTATCCAGGGGAGGGTGTGTGTGAGTGATGTTATGTCTTTGACTACCTGGCTAGTCCAGGGCGTCACACTTATGGGAATGTCGATGGACCTCACCATGGAGTACGGCGGACCTTTTGTATATTTTTTTTTTTAAAATTGGTGAATGAGGGCTGGACTCGGGTTTTTTTTTGTTCAAATAAACTTCTTTATTCGCCTTTCAACTACTGGATTAGTAATGGGGGTGCCGTTTCTAATACCAGGGCTTGATGCCAGCTGGAGCTTGAATCAACCCCATAAATATTACCCCATTTACCACCGCAACGGGTAGAGCTGGGTC